>NC_087561.1:18484803-18804016 GCF_036250125.1 Pseudopipra pipra | reverse complement strand
AGACAATAGCACCCACACGCTCAGGGCAGACTCTTCCCCCTCTTGTCACAAAGTCCGATCTCCCTGTCTCCAGTAAAAGGATTTAGAGGCAACTTGGCATAAGAGGAATTTAAAATCTTCTCCTTATTTTGTGTCTGACAGTGTTTCCTTGGAGAGATACCTTATTTGTCAGCTGGATGAGTGGCCTTTTCCAGGTGCTGTTGACACTCACGTGTTGAAGATCTGGAGCTGCAGCAGGGAGCGGGGTGTGCAGATGTGGGGCAGGGGCCTGCACCCTGGGAAAGGCCATGCCCACCACAAAACCCCTTGCTCCTCTGGAAATACTGAAACCCTAAGTCTGAAATTCCTGAAATCTGGAGTCTGGAACCACATCACTGCAGAGGGAGGAAAAAACAGGGAGGCTGCAGATTCCCAGGCAGGCAAGATGAAGGCTCCAGAGCAGGCAAGCTCAGCTCAGCATTCCCTGGCGATTCTCGGTTTTCTGTCTCAGCACTGATGTTATTTTAATGCAGTTCCATGGCTGGAGTTGCTGTGATTAGCAGAGCAATTTGCGGCGCGTTCTTCAAAATTGCCAATCAATTTGAGCTCAAAATAGATGGAAGCTGCTGCAGAATCGACGGCTGCTGCCCAAAAAAGCACTGAATGGTTCATAAAGTCTGAACAGGATTTGAGGTGCCTCTGTGATGTGTGGGATCCCCAAGCTCCTGCCTTGCACCCCTTTTAATTGCAGAGTGGTGGATAAGATTGTTAAGGCTAACAGGGAATAAGGTGGTGTAGGGATTTTGTTAAATCCCTTGAAGTTGGCTGTGTCTCCTTGAGCTGCCACGGGATGTGAAGGTCACGTCCTTCCCACCTCCTTTTATCCCAGCAGTAGGCCTGGCTTTAGGAGGTTTAGAGGTAAGATTTAGAAGAGAAGCGACTTTCTCCTCCTTTAGATAATAAATGTGCACCCTGGTCATCCACTAACACTGACTTTGAGGGTAGAATTAGCTGGATTTTGTCCAGCTCAGGCCAAGAGCATTGGCAGCGGCTGCTGGAGCTACGAGCACTGCAGGGTACAGATGGCACCGTGCAGCCACATGGATGACACTGTTCCTCCCTCATGGTGCTTCTACTGCCAAGTCAGAGCCCGTGGGCTCCATTTTCCTTTGTATTTCCCCTTTCTTCGCTGTGTGCAGAAGTCTGAGAACATCAGTGTTTTGTTAGGGGAATGGAGATTTGGGGTTGGGGAGCACCGGGTGCCCATCCATCACATGCATCCTTCTCATGGAGACTGAGATGTACTGCCCCTTGGGCAGCCTTTTAGCCAGCGACCTCCACGAGGGTGGTCCCTCCTTAAATCTTTGCATGTGTTTAAGGGTTACATGGGTGGGTGACAGTGGGGACACGAGCAAAGCCCACCTAGGAGGAAAGCCTTGAGGTTCAGCCTGTGTTGTTTTTGCAAAATCCAATGTGTGTAGTGGTCACCTGTGTCTCTGCAGGGACAGCAGGTATCCTCACACTCCTCATGGCAGAGCCAGATTCCTGCTCCAAGGCTGTTTTATCCAAGGTGAGGTGTTGGTGGTGCCGCTGCACCGTGCGATCGCCGGGCAGGGTTTGCCTTATTGCACTGCATGTCGTGACTGCTTGTCTTTGAAGAGCAAACCCTGTTCTCAGCCATGGCAGGATCTGCAGAAAGTTCCAGCAGATTCATTTTCATTGCAGATGATGAGTTATCCAGGATCTGGTCTTGGTTTTCCAGGGGAATCAGTATAAAACCATGAATTCTTGCTTCAG
This sequence comes from Pseudopipra pipra, assembly GCF_036250125.1. NCBI lineage: Eukaryota > Metazoa > Chordata > Aves > Passeriformes > Pipridae > Pseudopipra > Pseudopipra pipra. Next base: position 18,802,240 of record NC_087561.1, on the reverse strand, counting down.
TTGGCATTTAATAGGTTGGTTTTGGTTGGGTTTTGACTTTGTCACAGTCTTACCTTTTACAGTGTGAGGCTCAGAAGTTTATCTGGAAATAAGGTGGGATTTCAACCAGTTTAAAATGGTTTTGTAGCTTTACAAAAGAGGAGTTGGAGTTTTTTGTTTGGTTTTGTTTTTTCTTAGCAGTTACATCATTGCTCCCAGTTTAGCTGGGATACTTTGGCACTGACAATGAAGTGTCCTTGAGAGGCTGGAACACGTCGCTGCTGCCTTCTGAGAAAGTTTGAAACAAGTCAGATTGTTTACTTCTGAGGAAAAAAAAGGACAAAAATCTTATTTTGTGAAAAACAAAGCACTTAGCAGGGCTTGGCATTAGGTGGAGACAAACCAGCAGGCCCGGAGCATCCGGCCAAGCCGAGGTTTCCCACCCTGTTACGTCGTCCCTGCGTGAGTGCCCATTCGTGTACAGATTTTTTATTTTTACTGAAGAATTGATTTCACAGCTGCCCCGAGTGAGCAAAGCTGTGATGTATTAACTAATGTCAGGCAGAGGATGTTTACCTATTTATCTTTGCTGCGGCAGTGCCTGTAGTATTTTTTGCTTCTGTTCTGCGGGAGTCGTTAAACGTTACAAACATCTCCGAGGTCCTAATGAAACAATTGCATCCACACAGCTTGATATGCAAAGTAACACCTCCAGCAAAGCCTGATAAATCCCTGCCTTTATGATTTTTTTCCTTCCCTCTATGTTCATGTGGAGGGGAAACACATTGATTTCCTGTTAGTCTAAAAAAATATATATACAAAAGGAAAATAATGGATGCTGGATAGTGGGGAGTGCGGATGGTTGTGGGACCTGCAGGGCATCGCTGGGACAGTCACATTGGCACAGTCTAAGGCTGGTGCCACATAAGGGAGGGTCCCCAGTCCCCAGGAGCTCCCAGTGGGGATGCTGTGCTGGTGGGGCTGCACATCAGGCAGCTCAGCAGGCTCTGCCATGTGGGGTGAGGAGCAGCTCTCACTGTACCTGGGCTGGTGGAAGAGAAGCCCAAACCATCAAATACCTTTTGCTTCCATTCCTAAATAGAAGAAATTTGTATCCCAGGAAAGGGTGCTGTGCATGGAAGTGTTTGTCACTCAAGTGTTTGACTTGTTGGGTGCTGGAGCTGCTTTCCTGGTGCTGTACAGCTCTGCAAGTACCAGCCCTTGGGCTGGAGCCCCTCTGCTCTGGAGCCAGGCTGGGAGACCTGAGGATGTTCAGCCTCTAGAAGAGAAGACTCCAGGGACACCTGAGAGCCCCTTCCAGAGCCTGAAGGGGCTCCAGGAGAGCTGGAGAGGGACTTTGGACAAGGGTCTGGAGTACCAGGACAAGAGGGAATGGCTTCCCACTGCCAGAGGGCAGGGTTAGATGGGATATTGGGAAGGAATTCCTCCCTGTGAGGGTGGGGAGGCCCTGGCACAGGTTGCCCACGGAAGCTGTGGCTGCCCCTGGATCCCTGGAAGTGTCCAAGGCCAGGCTGGACGGGGCTTGGAGCAACCTGGGCTAGTGGGAGGTGTCCCTGCCCATGGCAGAGGGTTGAAACAAGATGATCTTTAAGGCCCCTTCCAACCCAAAGCATTCCATGATTCTGTGCCGTGCCCAGCACTGCTGGTGGGATGTTCAGGCAGAGCCGCAGCAGCCCCAGGTTGTTCCATGTCCTTTCCCAGCTTGGCCCTTCGTCCCTCCTGCCTTGGGCAGACGGCTGCTGCCATTTGTCCGTCTCTGTGTCCCTGTGAAGCCACGCCAGGAGCGGTGGGATCCTGTGGTGCTGTGGTGAGCCGCGGTGGTAACTCCGGGGGAGCGTTTCGGGAGTCCTGGGCTGGCTGATTGGCGTAGCAGGGTTTGAATTCTGCACTGAATATGACTAATAATCCATGACCTGGCTGTGATTATAGATGAAAGAAAGCTGATGAAGAGACCCTGCAGTGGCACAGAAAGGAATTAGCCATTGTCTAAAGCCGGGGCAGTACCGGAGCATTTGGATTTCACATCTGAGGTTCACGGGTGAATAATTCAGCACTTGAAAAAATGCTTCAGCCACAGTGTGACATCCCCACATCTTCTTTCAGTGATATCCAAGACTTTAACTAAACATTGCTTCCCAGGGAGCTGGGGCAGCTGTCCAGATATTTTTCCTCTTAAATATCAGCATTCCAGATTGTTACCTGGTTACGGATGGAGATTTGGACCGATATCTTAGGAGCTGCAGTCTCTCTTAATGCGGGATTTTGCCTTCAGAAATAGCCTCCGGCATTTGGTGGAACCCAAAATCTTTCCAAGTAAAATTAAGAGCCGTGGCTTTAGATTTAATTGATGCTTCCATCTAATCTGGTGAACTGCTAAGGCATGTGGAGTGGGGATGGGGTTGTTTGGGAATTTTAAATAAATGAACCCGTTCTCAAAGGCAAAATGTTGGTGGATTTGTTAAACGTGAATAGGAAAGTGAAGGAAAAGTAGGCTGTGTATAAAACAGCCTTGGAAAATGGCCTGATGTTTTATATCAGGGCCCTAAAACTACATCCATTGCTATTAAATCTCTGCATTTGAGTGGAAAGGGATAACCATACAGAAATGTAAGTGTTAAAGTGTTCCTATAACCTCAGCTCTGCTTCCTCCACCATATACACTAGTGTAAGTCTTTAAATAAATGATCACATATTATTCCTCAAATAATTCATCCATTTTCTGAATTATTAGCTAAAAATGGATAGTATCTTATAATTGTCATCAATTCCAACTCCTTATCGGGCCTAATAAGTTCTTTTCTTGATGTGATAAGTGTTTTGATCATTTCCTTTTCCTACCTAGCCTGAACTCCTTTTGAGTCAGAAGCATTCACTTCTTCAGATGCACATCACGGATGAGACTGGGAAGCTATTTTACCTGGGAAGTTTGTGGTTCAGCTGTGTCAGCCGTAGGAAAGTACTCAGGAAAATGTGCCTAAGTCAGTAGGTACCACATGGTTTCCCCAGGTGTAAGTCACTTTAGATGTGCCCTGCCTGGCAGACTCACTACACCGAGGTGGTCTCTGGGAAACGTGATGGTGGTGGTGATGATGATGATGTATTTAAGAGTTGCTACCTACTTGTGTAGCTAAAGGTTTTAAAAGCAAAAGCCAATGAGCAGAAGTAACCCCAGCTTTGTACTCTGGAGATAAAAGCACAGGCTTTCCTTTCCAAGGAATATGCAGGAATTGCATCAAATTGAAAGTTTAAAAAGGAAATTGTATGGAAGGGCCCATCTGCTGTCAGTGTAATCATTTATATGTACCTAGAAAGGAAAAATCCGTATAAAACTTTGAGTTGTTCAGGAATGTTCAAAAGATCTGGCTAGAAGCTTGGATGTAAGATTCCACATTCCTGTGGAATGTCACCCTTTTTTTTCCAGGATCTCTCCCCATTGTCTCTTTTCTGGCAATCCCATTCCCTTAGCTCCTTGGAGCTGACAATGGCCCATGATTTCTCACATGGCCTGTCCCTGCCCATGGCAGGGGTTGGTTTAGATGAGGTTTAAAGTCCCTTCCAACCCAAACCATTCTGGGATGCTGTGTCCCACAGTAAGGGAAAAAAATCCTTCTCTGTGTGAGCAGCTCCTTCTTCCCTAGGGGATAACACGCTGTGTTGTGGCCAGAATGACCATCCTGGAGAGGAGGGTCAGTGAAGGAGCCCAGTTGGGCAGAGCTCTCCTGGCTTTTCCCATAGGAGCTTCCACTCACCACATCTGGGCACTGTGGTCTGACAGGGTCAGGAGCCCCCAGTCCCCACCAGGAGCAGGAATTGTCCATACAGAGGTCCCTGGGCCAGTTCTTTGTCTAAAGCCCTTCGTCCTCGTGTTCCAGCTTCATTCCTTCCTGTGCCTAAGCCAAGCACTCCGTTGTTTGGTTTCCTATCTGTGCTTTCATGACAATTATGTGTACTTTAGAAATTAACACTTTTTATCCTGACTCCACATCAGCTAATTGCTAATAAGAGACGAACGAGATCTGTTAAAATTTCTTTTTTCCTATAAAATTTCTAATTTGAAGATATTGGAAAAGCGAAATGTTTACCCCACTAGGGTTACTGCAAATATCCTGATGAGCTTTCATATTCTCCTCTGGTACCAGCTTAATTACCCTCTTTAGTCCAAACTTTAATATATTGCAAATTTGTACAGAAAAAAATTTCCTCTTCTCTTCCTTCTTTTTTTCTTTTAAACCTGGTGTTCTTTTTTTAAACCTTTTTTTAATGGGGACAAGAAGAGAATATTTCTAGTAGGAAACCTTGAGAAATCTAAAAAATAGGTAATGGTAAAGTTTAGGACTAAGTCTTTTCTTCAGCATGTCCCTGTGAAAACCATCTCCTCGTGCTGTTCTGGCTGCATATTAATCCATATCTTCAAGCAGAATTTTACACACCCTTTTTCAGCTGAGTTATTTGATAAATCCAGTGTGTGAGGGACTGTGAAACATCCCCTTTCTTCATCAGCTTCTGTAATCTTACTGCACTTGACCTTGGTCTCTCATATTTCCAGATGAGGTTCATAGGAAGAGTTTGTTAAGCTTGTCTGATGCTGCCTTGTCAACGGACCCGTAAATACTGCAGAAGAAAGAGAATTTGGTTAATAAGTTCATTTAAATGAAGCAATTCTGCCCATCAAGAAATCTCCATCCCGAACTATTCTTTAATGGCTTTTGTTATTTTAGACCACACTGGTGTATAATTAGCTTTGGAGAGTCCTCCAAAGTGTTTTTGTAAGGTTAATACCCCAGGATCGTGCTGAATTTTCAACATTTGCAGATTTATGAGAGTTGGAGTTTTTCATCATTCCAGCCCAATTTTCTCAGAAATCTGGGCCCTTAACATTTCTGATTTATCTTAACTTTATCTCCAGAGATGGAGTGAAAATGACATGCTTGGAATACAGTTGCTTTTAAGGAGGAAAGGCAAAAAGCAACATTATGGGCAACGTTGGGCATCTTTGGTACTCAAAGGGAGCTTTGAAAAGAGATGGAGACAGGGAGATAGGACAAGGGGGAACAGCTTTAAACTGACAGAGGGGGGATTTAGATTAGGTGTTAGGAGGAAATTTCCCCTGTGAGGGTGGGGAGGCCCTGGCACAGGTTGCCCAGAGAAGCTGTGGCTGCCCCATCCCTGGAAGTGTCCAAGGCCAGGTTGGACGGGGCTTGGAGCAACCTGGGCTGGTGGGAGGTGTCCCTGCCCGTGGCACGGGGTGAATGAGATGGGCTTTGACATCCCTTCCAACCCAAACCATCCTGTGTTTCTGTGATTCTGATAATGAGAAATGTTTTTACTTTTGGCTATCACAGCTAAGTGCAGACTTTGGTCTGCCTTCTCTCTCATTTTCAGGAGATGGAAATCTCCCCCTCTGTTTCCCAGTGCTTTTCAAAACTGTGCAGCTGGTGACACTAATTAGTGCTTCATTTCCTTCCACTTCTATAAAATATGAGAGAATGACCAAAAAGAAACACAGCAACTCTTCTTAATCCTCCCTTGCTCATGGTAACCAGGAATTCTCTTTATGCTTCTCCCCCCTAAAATCGGGTGCACTCTGAAACCCCCATGGGTCCACCTGGGCTCCTGTGTTTCCTCACCCTTTTTGTTCCCAGGGGAATAGTCACCCTGCCCCATGTGTAATTCATCCCACCTTTGGTAAACAGGGATATTTGTTTCTTCCCTACCTGAATCACCAAGGTTCTGACAGGTTCTTGATCACCCCCAGTCCCTGGGGATGTGGTGTGGAGCTGTGCTCATCCGAGGCCAATGTCCTTTGGTTTTGGCCTCAGACTGTCCTTTTCCCTCCCATTTTCTGTGTTCTCCATGGACTTGTTCTCCATGGAGAACTTGAACTTGTTTTTTTCCCCACAAGGTTCCCCCTCACTCCAATAATTCTTCACTGATTCTTCTCTTTCTTGTTTTGCATTTTGCTTCTCTCCTCCTCTGGATGTAGCAGCTCTCCCTTCCCTAACACAGGACAGTATTATGCTGAAATACTCCATATTTCAGGCGTTCCCTCATGCGTTTCAGCTTCTCCAGGATTTTAATTGCCACCTTTTTCCCTTTATGATACACTGCTGCTCTTGATGTCTGGGAATACATTTACAGAGAAAGCTCCTTCGGTATTTAACGTGTGCTTTGTCAGGAAGGCTGTAATTTTGTTCACTTCCTTCCTTTTTCCTTAAAGTTGTTTGTGACAGTTCTTGAAACACTCACACCTTATGTCCTCCCAGAGTAAGGTCAGAAACTGTCATTTATTGCAGAGCTGGCTTTAAATAGTATGTTCTTAATGTCATATCTGAGGGTCTGGTGGAGTTGGGGCTTGGGCTCTGCAGTAATTGTTGCATCTGCTTTCAGCTGAGGAAAAGTGGAGGCTTGCTATGAATATTAACAACTCATCCATCCTTTACACCTTCTGGGAACACACTAGTTCTGAAACTGTTTCTTCTTTTCATGGGTTTGTGTTTTCCATTTTCTCTGCAAACTCTTTTTTTTACCAACTTTATTTCCCACCCCCGGATTTATTCCTAATTGGAGGCTTTTATCTGTATTTATACCTGAACCTATTCTCAGCTAACGTTGGCTTGATCAGATCTTATATTCTTGAAGGGTTTTAGGTGTCTCACTGCTGGGATTGACCCACAAAACCCTTTGTTTCCTATTTCTCCTTCACTTGGCCTTTTCTCCCATGTGCTCGCCATCCTTGATAGGAAAATCCCAGGGAACTGCTGGGAGATATGATTTCCTTGTAAGATTTTCTTGGGAAAATAGCTTTGAAACCAGAACCCTCAATTCTGACGTCTTTTTGATAGACTGGACCAGCACTTCATGATGGCAGAGTGGGAGGATGGTTTCACAATGTACTTTTCCTTAGGAACTTCACCTTTCCAGCCCTGTCAGCTCTGGAAACTTGGAGTACTCTGAATGTTTTTCTTATCATGGTGCTGGGCAAAATTCATAGATCCTTGATCTAAATAGAAATGTAAAGTAATGGAAACACAGGTTTACTCAGAGAGATACCATTACAGACTTAGTAGTAAAATACATCCTCATTTGCTGGTAGGTGAAAATGTTTATCACTTCACCTGCCTGTTATCAAATTCTAGTGAAAAAAACCAAGGATCAAATGGAATCCCTAAAATAAAAGGGATTGGGGAATTTCAGAATCTGATAGGAAAACAGCACCATTCAGGTCAGTGAACGACCATTGCTCTGGTGGGTTCTGGTGCTGCCCCACTTCTTTCTCCATGGGAAGTTCCATCCTGTCTCCTGAGTTTTGTCAGGACTAAAGAGAAAAAAATGGGGGGAAAAAAACCAAGAAAAAAGTCAACCAACCAACCAAACAGAAAGCTACCTGTTTGTTGACCTTTCCAGAGGGGCAGCTGCCCACTGCAGTGCAGGAGGAGGCGTGTGGTGGGATGTGGAGAGGAGCCGGGTGCTCCAGGGTGGAATCCTGAGGGGAGAGGGAAGTGGCACAGGCACCTTGGGAGAGCCTGGGACCTGTTCCAGTCCAATTCCTGGCCCTGAACTGTGCTCTGTGCTTGTGCAGCAGAGTTCTGAAGTCCTGTGCAGGCAGGAGACGTCGTTGGGAGGCGCACAGCATGTTCAGCATCCTCCCATACCATGGGTAGAGCTGAATTCTCTCCTACTATTACTCCACTGACTGTAAATATCTCGGAGACATTTACATGGTATTTCTTTTTAAGTGTATAATGTTTTCATTCAAAAGTATCACAATTCTTAAAAGACCTGTCAGAGGCTCTGACATGTAATTAATTTCTCTAAAGCTCTTTTTTTGAAAGATACAACTGCATATATAGAACACCTGCGCTTATTCACAATTCTGCAGGGAAAAACGCCACCGCTTCTTCTTCCCTTTCTTCCCCCACTTCTCCATAAAATGATTCTCCTTCACTTTGGATACTCCCTCTCCATCTCCCCTCATGATCTACAACACTCAGGATGTAAAAGCTGTGTGTAAATAGGAGCTGGCACGTCGGGGTTGGTCTGGGTGTGTGTGACCTTTTGTTTATTCAGCTCGAAGCCGAAACACTCTCATGACTTTAATTACAGAGCAGGTTCTGCTGATGCATGATCCCGGCCATCTAATAGAGTTCCCATGTGTGTAGGTGGGCTTTCAGTCAGGCTCGTGGGCTGGTTATTTTTACCTTGTCGGGGTTTTTTTCCTCCTCTGCTTGTGAGGAGAGTATTGAGCTTCAGTGGTGTAATGGTGGTGCCCAGGAAATGGGAATCAGAGATGTTCAACTAGCAGTGGATAAATATCAATGGATAGACAGACAGACATAGATAAATAGAGTCCTCGAGGGGGGAAATCTCTCCATCAGGTCCCTTGGCACAATTTCTCCTTGAATTGGCACTGGGGAGCTGGGGAGGCCCAGGAGGATGTCATCTCCCCATGGCACCTCTGACAGCAGCGAAGTGATGGACCTGTACACTTTGTAAACATCCTTCAGAAAAGCTGCACCAATACTGGGGGGAAATGGGCATTTTTTGGCTGAGAAAGAAGCAAAGCAACTTATTGCTCTCTTTGTAGAGGACAGGCATTGAGCAGATGCATTTTTCTCATTGTAGAAAATGGTGGCATTTCCCCTTTCATCTCTGTAAAATTAATGTTAGTAGGAACATGCTTAAATCCAGAAGTGGACATAAGGTCCATAGTTTACTTGACTGGAGGTGAATGTGGGAACATGTCCAGAAGTTTGAGCTTTGCAATTTGGGTGTTTCCTTCTCTGTTACAGGTGAACAACCAGCACCTCTCGCTTTCGTTTCCTACAGGGAGCATAGGAAACCCGGTGGCAGAGGGTTGGAAGAAAATGACCTTTGAGGTTCCTTCCAACTCTGAAATTTTATGATTCTATGAATTTCTAGAACAAGGAATAATCTGGTTTTACTCCAAGGTACTGATGAAGGGAAGTTCCACCGGGATATTGCTGTGTGTTGGGAGCAGTGGGAGCTACTGGGGGCCTCAGTTGGGACGTTGCCTTTCAATCTCCGACCACGTCTGCCACCACTCCAGCAACACCAACACCCATAAACCTTCTCGAGGATCATGTGGAGTTTTAAAACAGAACAAAAACATGCTTTGGGTTTCTTGGCTGCCTGGGCTGAAGGACACCTGCTCGGAGGCAGCAGGAGGTTCACAGCAGAGGGTCTGTTTTGGTGCTGTGTTTGTGTTTTTTCCAGAGGTGTGCACATGGCCTGGTCACTAGCAGCCTTTGTGCAGCCCTGTTAGCACAAGCAGTGGGAAAATTGACAGGAATCATGAGGAATGGAGAATTTTCTCAGTTGTGATGCAGAAGGTTTTTTGAGGCACTTGCAGTCTGATTTGAGTCATGGGACTGAAAGGGATTTCTCCAGGTCACCAAGCCCTGGATATTGCTGTCACGGGCAGTCCCGTCCTTCTGTCCCTTAATTTGTCCGTCTTGTGCTTAAAACTATTTGGATTGTTGTTTAGCTCCACTGTTTGCTTTCTGTGACTTCTTCCCTTTGATCTCCTTTCTTAGCCAGTGCCTTCTCTGTCGTGCCAGCTGTGATCTTAGCAGACCAATGCCCTGAACTACGTGGTGCAATCAACAAAAGTCCTTCTGAATTCTTCCCTACGACTGAACCCACTGTGCCTGTCCTTGAAGCACAGCCAGCCCTGCTGTGCTCCTGTCTCCTCCTCCTCCAGAGACCTGGAGTTCATCTGACTCCATGTCTTTGACCATCGCCTTCCGCCCGCCATCCTCTTCCTCCATCCACTCTAACTCCAGTCAAGTGCATAAACTTCAAGCTGGTGACTGATTTTCCTCCTGCCAGCACTTCATAGCAGCGTGACCCAGCCGTGCCTCTCTTCAGTGGCCTGACACTGTCTGAAATACATATTCTCTCCCTTTTATACTTCAGTCTGCAGATGACTCTGTGTTCTGTGCTCTCCTGCTACCCAGTTATTCTCTGCCCATCACCTTTATCCCCCAGACCTCTCCTGGTTTAGTTTTTCTTCCCAGGGACCCAGCTGTTCTCCTCCTCTTTGTTATCCCCAGCCTTCTGTTCTTGTTCTGCATCACGTCAAGCCCCTTTGTCAGCTTTTCTTTCCCAGTCGCTGCTGTTTCTCCCTGTCCCTCTTGGGATCTCACCTTCCATGGTCTCACTGCTCCCAAAGGTGCCCTTATTCAGCAGGTCTTTGAAAACTCAGATTGTCTCATTCACACTTCATGTCTGTCTGACCATACGTGAAGATGCCCCGTCTGGACCCATCTCAGTTCTTTCCATCTTGTTTCTGGAGCTCAGCTCTGCTCTCTGAGTCGAGGAAAATAGTTGTCCACAAGCACATCCCCTTTGTTCTTACATTTCATTGTCTCCGTTGTCTAGTCTAGCCTTTGGATCTCATCCACCAGATGGATCTCATCCATCCCTCATGCGCTTCCCTCCCCCTTGTGCACACCCATCCCAAAAAATAATAATACCAGGAGATTAAAAGTCTGTAAACTCTCTTTTTTTTTGTGCCTCTGTTTGCTTGGCTGCCTTGCTTGCCCTCTCTGTCTGTTGCCCAGGTGAGCCCTGCTCTCTCCCTGAAGGTTGGCCCTTGAGTATCCATCAGAGCCAAGGAAAGGCAGACGCCTTCCTCATGGACCTGTTTGCAAACCAGTCAGACCACCGACCCCATGGACTGAAAGAGCAAGAGAGGAGCAGGCAGAGGCATGGAAACCATGTGTGGGACCCTGCTCCCTCCTCCCCTGGTGGAAATCCCTGCAGGAATAGGATGGCACCATCTTATTCTTTCAGACGCTTGGGACTTTCCTTGGGGAGCTCTCTGGTGGTTTGTGTTGATGCTGTTGCTTTCTCCCTGGAGATGTTTTGTGTGCTGGAAGTGACAAATTTACAGTATTAGAGAATTGTTCCTGCTTTTGTCCTGTATTTTATTCACTGCAGACCATTACTGTAACATGGCTATGATGGTGTTATGGGGTGAAAACAGGCCACCTGTGGCATTTTACACCAAATCACTGTAAACCAGGACACTCAGCAAAAATTGGGTCAGCAGAGAGGATGGTGATGCTTCTGGGCTTAGAGCTGCAGGTCTCAGCTCATTGTACTGATAAACAGAGACTTGACTTGCAAGATGAACCTTTCTACAGCAACCCTGGATCAACCTTTACCCCTCAACCTGGTCCCTGGGGGTTAAACATTGACCAGGGAGGAAAAATTCCATAGTGTCCTGATGTACATTATATATTTAGATACTTGAAATGTTGCCACGTGGATATACTGTGGATATAAATCTCATTAAATATTTAAATGGTGATCATACTCCACGTCCTTTCTAGGACTGAGGCTGTTCTCATGGCAAGGCCTTTCCCCTTTTACTTTGCATGACTCCAGGGAGACCTTAGAGCCTCTTCCAGGGCCTAAAGGGGGCTCCAAGAAAACTGGAGAGGAACTTTGGACAGGGACACAGAGTGACAGCAAAAGGGGGAATGGCTTCCCACTGCCAGAAGGCAGGGTTAGATGGGATATTGGGAAGGAATTCTTCCCCATGAGAGTGGGCAGGCCCTGGCACAGCTTGCCCAGAGAAGCTGTAGCTGCCCCATCCCTGGAAGTGTCCAAGGCCAGGCTGGACGGGGCTTGGAGCAATCTGGGCTAGTGAAAGGTGTCCCTGCCCATGGCAGGGGGTGGAACAGGATGGTCTTTAAGGTCCCTTCCAACCCAAACCATTCTGTGATACCTCAGGCAGCAACCAGCCCCTTCCCCTGCAGCCACACTGGTCCATGTGGTCTCTGGTCTCCTGAGAATCCTCTGATTCTCCTGAGGCTTATGATATTTTATTAATATTTTCATTAATAGATATTTTAAAAACTTAATTTATTAATATTTATATTAATTAAGATACATTTAATAGGCAGGAGATATTATCAGGGAGGCACGGAGCTGTAGCCTGTCACGGGAAGACGCAGAGCAGCTTTCACACTCAGACATTAATCTCCTCCAAGCTGCATGGAGATAACTCTGATCTGTGCTCTGGCTTTTCAAGCTGCTCCTGTTCCAACACGACAGTGATGCTGCAGCTTTACTGGCCGTGGTGGGAGCTGGGGTGTGGGGAGGGGGCGGGAGAGGGGTCTTACCACAGCAAACTGCCCGGCATGGAAGGCTTTGAAATGGGGATTTGCATCAAAGGAAAACTCTTGGGGTTAGTTAAATATTCCTCTAAATATGTAAAGGAATGGAGTTACTGATGCTTGTTATTCTTATCTTACTCTTGGTGTCACAACATCTTTACGTTCAGTGAAGGTTTCACTTACTAAGGCGGTTGTAAAGATTTCACGTTAATTAAGAGGACTCCACTGCAAATCTGAATATGAATGAAGTTTGGCTGCTGAACCCCAGGCCAGTGAGTACTGTGGGAACAGTAGACATTGACAAATGTTGATTTTAAAAAAAAAAAGCAACCAAAAACCAGAAAAACACCTAAACCAGTGCTTGAATCTTGTACCTGTTCTGTGAGAGAGAAAAAATTGAGTTTGAGTTGCCAGAAGAAAATAAAATAGATTTTGACTTGAATTTGTAGTCAAAGAGGTGAAATTCTGTCTATCAGAGCACTGATAAGGGTCCTGTGCCACCAGAGCCCAGGGTTCAGACACATCACTCTGGCACAGCTGCTCCCTCTCCACAGGCAGAGTTTCAGTGGGTGGGCAGATCTTCAATGGAGGATGGGGAAAATTCTGGGCTTGATCCTGATCTCATTGCTTTGATGAAGTCCCATCAAGTCCAGTCAGCCTTGACTGGTGGTCATTCACTTGAGGTGGAGCTTCACCCTGTGGGGACAGTACAGGCAGTTGTAGGGGCCTGGGGAATGAGGCTTCTGAGGGTGGAGCTCTCATGATGAAGAGACTAGAAACATTTTTTCCCCAACACCTGCTTTTTTGGGGGAGTTTTTCATAGCTGGCAGCACTTGGAAGAGCAGTATCTGAGAGCTAGGGCAAGCAATTGTCACTTGGGTATCTGTGTTTCTCTTCCAACTCCAGTGCAGGGTTGCTGTTGATGAACTGGGGTGAGTCCTCCTCTCTTCATCTCTCCACTCATCCATCTGGAGATGGGTGAGCTCACCTGGCTGGGCAGGGCTGACGTGCCTTTGCAAAGCGGTTTCGGGCGACGTGAAAGGTGCTGCAGAGGTGCCAAGCACTGCCCCACCTTCTAGGGAAGGACTTTGGGGGAGGAAATGGTGATACACAACATTTTAACTTTGTTTGACTACATTGGACTTGGCTTTTGGAGTGGAAAGTGACAATCCAAGAGCCTAAATAAATCGGGGTAGGGGCAGCATGTGAGGTGGTGTGGGGGTGTTTTATTGTGTTTTATTGTTGTTATTTTTTATTCACGGTTCCTTGAGCCAGTCCTGGGAATTGCACTGACTGTGGTTATGTTTCTGGAAATGTGCAGGTTGGCCAGATGCAGTGGGGCATGGAGTGAACAGAAAGAGGTTAAATTGATGGATGACCAACAAGAGCAGGATTGTGCCTCAGAAGACCAAGAAACTATCCTGATTAATGGGGTGAAAGAAAATGGTAAGGAACTTAATTACGGTACATGAGGGAGCAGCGACAACTTGCAAGCCAACTTATTTTCCTAATTCCTTCTGTGTGTTTAATTTTAGCAGTTTGTGAGTATCTCTGCAATGTGGAGCAGTGAGGTAAATGGGTGTTTTCTGCACAGGTGTCACTCCTGCCATGAATCTACACCTTTTTAGGTCTTAACAAGTACTGCTTTTGCCTGTGCATGGATGTGGCTGGAAATGCTTCTGTGCACATGCAGTTTGAATTAGAGACCTTAGTTTGGTTTCTTAGGGGGAAAAAAATCATCCAGGACTGTGTAGCCCCTCTGTATGTTGGGAATCTTTCCCTCTCTCAGCAGTTATGAACCCACTACCCAATATTAGCAACATTTAACTGGAGGATACTTAGTCCCTACAAGCTGGGGCCAATTACAGATTGGGTAGAAGAAGCAAACCAGGATGGTTTGTTTCCCATGGGAAGACAAGCTTGACTTTTGAGCTCCCATAACCTCTCTTCTGCACACACACTGGTGCCACTGGGAGCCACCAAGTCATTCCAGCTGCCACTGGCTTTGGAGAGGAAGGATCAGCCCCTTCCAGCAGCCTGCCCAAAATGCCCAACTTTGTATCTATTCCATCGATTCCAGACTTGCTTTCAAAATAACTAATCAGAAGTAACAGTGCTCAGCTGTCTGAAACCCTGATTGAAATAAATGCGCCTCTGAGCAGTTTCTCAGGTCATGTGGACTGTAGTCACTGGCCCCAGTAAATGCAGAGGGGAGGCAGAGCCTGACATTTTCACTCTCCAAGCATGTTTTCTGCTTCATTTCATGGCTTTTTACATTTTCTATTGGCCTATAAATCTTGAGATGTATATTTATTTATATATAAATTTGATCCTGCTAGATATCAAGGGTCGTCTGACACATTGTATGTTCAGGTCCTTCTGTCAGCTTCAAACAAGGTGTGTGGAGACAAATGTTGTTCTTGTCCATTACCAAAAACCTGGAGCAACTCCAGACACACAGGTGTCCGTGGGGACCCTGCAGCACGTGCTGGTGGTATAATTTGGGAGGTTTCTGTCTCCTTCCTGACTACACACAGTAAATCCACAGCTGCTGGAGCTGATGAAGCTGCAAGAGGATTTTCTAGCCATGATCTCCTTGTCTGATCCCATGGACAGTAAAATCAGTGCTTCCCTGCTCAGTAAGGAGGGGTGATTTCTAGAACCTGATACCACATCCATAGTATTCAACTAAACAGGGCTTAAAAAGTGCTTTAATTAGACATAGAATCACAGAACAGTTTGGTTTGGAAGGGACCCTAAAGCCCATCCAGTCCCACCCCCTGCCATGGGCAGGGACACCTCCCACTATCTCAAGTTGCTCCAAGCCCTGTCCAACCTGGCCTTGGACACTTCCAGGGATGGGGCAGCCACAGCTTCTCTGGGCAACCTGTGCCAGGGCCTCCCCACCCTCACAGCCAGGAATTCCTTCCCAGTATCCCATCTAAACCTCCTCTCTGTCAGTTTAAACTTCCAGTTTAAACCTTGGTGTGTAGGAGTTGGTGCTGAATCCAAAGCAGTGAGCCAGCACCCTGGTGCCACCACCTCCCCTTGCCCATGTGCTTTTGGGTGGATGTTGAGTTAAACTGGGAAGAGTGTTTTTGCCTCTCAGCTTTCTTTGTGTGAACTGTACTCTTTTGGAGCATCAGTTGAACGTACGCCTGACTTTAGGCCGATACAGAGCCCTAGAAAATCAAGTTTTGGCATTTGTATTTCAAAAGAGTTAAGTTCACTCACACAAGTATAAACGTAAAGAAACACCCAGAGACAGTTTATTTTATATAATAGCAGCTCTTCCTATTGACTGCAGCATTCCAGATTGAATTTCAGCTTTCTGCCTCCCCCTTCTTTGAGTCTTACAGCATTCACAGACATTCTTCTTTTATCCTCAAATTTTCCATGCTTCCTGTCAGCTCCAAGCTGATTTTTATTTTATTTTACTTCTGAAGTGGAACTGCACTGGTTAATTTGTTTTGGTGCTTAAGGAAAAAGATACCACCTCTGCATTTCTCATCTGAAAACTGGTGGGAGGGACTCAAAAATCAGCTTTTTTATTTATTTCTTTTTTTTTTTTTAACCCTTTTCAAGCAAGCCAGGCTGGTCTTTTACAAGTCGTGCATGTCGAAGATGCTTATGTTGCACTTCTGGTTGGATTTATGGAGTGTTTGGAAAGTGGTTTAAAGTCCTCAGAGCACTGTGTGGTTCTGGCTGCAGCTTGTACTTTGTTTGGGCTTCACTGGTGGGGTCCATCCCTAAGGCCCCCACAGCACAAAACTGCTTTGGGGATGGGACTGGGGGGTTTCTGATCTCCTCTAAGTTTTACACTTGGCACGGGCAGGAATCCCACTCCTTCCATCACATCCTGTTCCTTTCCATCCTGCCCACTTGCTCTGCTCGGTGGGTTTTCCATCATGGCCATGGTACATGTGCCTGCACAGACCTTCCCTTCCCAGACTGCCAAAGATTCAAGAGACTTGCTTTCCTTTGAGTTGGGAATAAAAGCACTTGTGGAGGGGTTGCAGCAGCCAAATCCCTTTGGATACCCCATTTAATGCCATATCCTAGTGCTCTGGTTGTGGTTTAAAGCGTTTGTCCCTCCTTGGAAAGCCTCGTTGCTTCCATTCTCCTGCCTCTGCCTTCAGTGGAGCCACCAAAAAGGAAAGACATGAGCCATGACAAAGGCCCTGGGCTCGGAGTCGGCACAGGTCTCTGGCTGGGATGAATGCACTCATTGGAATATATATTTTTAATACAGAGATATCAGAGCGTGTTCGTGGATGAAAAGACGTCGTATTTAAATTTCAAGGGTCATATCGTCCGTTGAGCCAGAAGTCAGATAAAAGTGCATTCATAACTTTATTCTGCCATAAAAGAGCCCGATGAGGTAAAACTACAAAAATCCTTAGGTTAAAAAAAATCCTTACATTATTAGAAAGGCATTTTTACAGATAAGGGAAGAATGGCATAACTCACAATAATTCTAACAATAATTGCTTTAAACTCTGTGTAATCTTCTGCCTTCCCTTGGCATGGACAGTGACAAAAAGACTGCTGGGTTTTTAAAATCAGCTGTAACTTTCTGTCTCTGGAGCAGAAGTGCAGCTCAGGTGTGTGTAAGCTCAGGCACCACGGGGGGGATGCTTCGTTTCTTTAAGAATCTTATTTTTCTGTTAATTTTTTTCAATGTTAATGGGAACATTTTTATTAGGCTTGTTTTGTTTTTTTAATAACCTTGTCAGGTTTGAGAGGCAGTATCCAGGTAACGGTATGAATACGAGGAGGGAAGAGTGGATGGGTTGGGTTTTTCAAACGTACTCTTGTACCTCTTCCAGCTGGCTGCAGAGGGGAGCGTGTTTACCTCTCCCTTCCATGCACATCACCACATTAATTGGATCCAGGAGGGAAGGACTGCACACTCGTGGGAAGGGCATGTGCTGCTTCCCAAAGGAGCAGTCGGGAAAAGTCACCACCAAACGCTGGGAGAAGGGGAGCGGGGCGGCAAACCCGAGCAGACCTGCGAGGGTAGTAACCCCTCTCTCTTTCTCTTGCTTTCCTCCCTCCCTCTTCCTTATTCCCCCCAGAGTCACACACCCTGGGCGGCGATGAGAGGCCTTGCAGCGCCGCCGAGGCCGCGGTGCCGTTCCCAGCCCTGACCGCGGCGCCGAGGGAAAGCCACGCGTGCCACCGAGCCCCGCCGGCCAAGAAGCCCTGCCTGCTGAGCCCCCCGTCGCCGCTGCGGCTCACGGATGTCCCCGAGCACGCCTCGGATGACTCCTCCGCCCACGCCATCTCCCTCACGTCCTGCGTGACCAAGGGCATGAGCTCCTGGTCGCTGCCGGGCGACTGCGAGAAGGCTCCGTTCACCATGATGGAGCCCGGAGGAATGTCGGCGCTGACGGGAGACTGCCTGATGCAGCCGAGCCGGACCTGTCTGGGCTGCTTTATTGAATCCAAGGACGGCATTGATGCAGAGCCGGGAATAAGCTTGAAAGTGGGGGATATAAATAGGGATTATGACACCTGTTCAGTCTCTGATATAGGGATTCACTGCATGAGCACAGGAGAAACCATGAGATATGGGGATCAACTGCTTTCAGACCAGCTTTTAAGCTTCCCTATGCATAAATCGAGGGCAGCGGACAAAAGAGATGCAGAAAAATCTGACAGTGATTCAGAGGACCCCACTCAGAAAAATTATTACGAGGGATTACTATTAGACAAATGCAATGGTGAGGAACCTTTACTAACAAATCCCAACCAGGAATGGGGCTATTTTGAATCTTTCATTAGTGAAAGTAAAATTGAGCTGCTTGACCTCTGCTCCAAAAATGAGCTTTCTGTGAATCTGTTTTCTGAGGAAGACGTGGATAATTACATGTTCGACGATGATGATTCCACCTTGGGAAGTGATGTCTGCTCCCTAAAGATTAGATACGAATCTTTCCAGGACAACGTGCGGGAGAAGACCACCACCGTACAGGAGGATGCCCAGTTCAACTTCTTCCCCAGCGTGTTCAGCAACTGCACCAAAAGGGACAGCAGGAGCACCCTGAAAAGGGGGCCCAGCGGTGCCACTGACCCCTCTCAATTCAAATCTGAGGAAGGCATCATCTGGGGGGAGGAGGAGGAGGATGGCGAGGAAGAGGATGGCGAGGAGGAGGAGAAAGCTGCCTTAAATAAATCTTGCAACAGCACAGAGATGGTGCAGTACATGGGCTCCAAGAGGAGCCACTTCTTGGACTCGGTGAATTCCACGGAGGACTCTGGAGAGTTCAGTGATGACAGCACTTGCACGGAGTCCTCCTACGACGTGCTGCGGGACATCAAGGACTGCAGCCGGTACCTGGCCCGGGACCACTCCGGCTCCTTCATCCAGCAGAACTACGGGTTGCGGGCAAAGAGGAAAGTGCGGTACAGCGACGACTACCTGTACGATGTGGACTCCATCGAGAATGAGAAGATCCTGGACAAGAAGGAGTGGCTCCCAGACGGGCCCAAGGAGGAGGACGATGACGAGTGGTGCCCCAAGAAACGGCGAAAAGTCTCTCGCAAGGAGCCCCCCGTGATCATCAAGTACATCATCATTAACAGGTTTAAAGGGGAGAAGCATATGCTGGTGAAGCTCAGCAAAGTGGATGCCAACGAGACAACTGTTACTCTGAACGAGGAGCTGCTCAGCAAATACAAGAAGCTGGCCCCACTGAAGGGCTTCTGGCAGGAGAGGCAGCAGAGCCGGCTGGATTTGCTCAGATCGTCTCTCTACCACAAGCAGAATTTCTATCTTAACGGCTCAGATGCTTCGTTCCTCCCTCACCCACGGAAGCGAAAATGCAAGCTAGCAAACAGGCACCGGATTCAAAGAATTAAAGCCATCGAGCAGTCAGTGAACAAGCTGGGCTCTTGCTCCTCTGATCACAAGCAGCCTTGCAGCAGTAAGGAGGACGTGGGCCTGAAAGGGCTGCCGGCGTTAGCCATCGCCACCCCCAGCTGTGCCAACGGATTACACGTCCACGACATCACGGGCATCGCCGCCGTGAAATGCAAATCGCAGGAACGGGAGCACAAGGGGACGGAAAGGAAAGTGCTCCGCAGGATCAAATTCA
The DNA here is from genome assembly GCF_036250125.1 of Pseudopipra pipra. Taxonomy (NCBI): domain Eukaryota; kingdom Metazoa; phylum Chordata; class Aves; order Passeriformes; family Pipridae; genus Pseudopipra; species Pseudopipra pipra. The sequence continues at coordinate 18,782,994 of NC_087561.1, read as the reverse complement.
AAAGTGAGGCCAGGTTGAAGTGCAAGAAGATCAAAGCTGCTACCAGTACAGTGGAGGACTCCCCAGCGCTGGAAAACCAGGACTCTGCAGCCCGTCTGAAGGACGAAAACAGTCCCTGTGCTTCAGACAGCTCCCATCTCCCGGAGTGCCACGAGGATAAGGTTGCTAAAAATTCTCCTTTCCTACCATCCACCTCCTCTTCAGACAAGCCTCTGCCATCTGCTAATATCACCACCAATGTACCCCTGATCCCCGGAGGGTATCTGCAGACGTTGTTAGATGCTTCGGATTTGTCGAGCAACACGGGTATCCCGTACTTCGCCCAGCACCCCTCCGAGCAGCCGCAGCACCCGCTCCCCAGCATCGTCCGGCCAGAGAAGCCCTTCCCGGCCCTGCAGCCGGCGCAGAGCTGTGTGCTCTCCCCGCCCTCCGAGTCGGAGCTGCAGCAGTCGCCCGGCCACTTGGAGATGGAGCAGAGCAGCTTCGGCAGCCTGTGGCCGGCCAAGGCCGGCGGTGACCGCCAGGACTTCCCCGGTGACCTGCCAGAGGCAGCCGGGCTGCCGGGCGAGTTCGGCGGCGGCGGCGGCGCCCCAGGCACCAACGGGCTCCCTGCCTCTGGGTACACTCAAGTCAATCTGAATAGCGGCAAATTGCTATACCAAAAAAATTACATGCCGGATAGCCAACAAGTGCAGTCTGATGATTCTTATCAGTCATGTCATTTTAATAATGGAGAGGGGCGCTTTCATTTCCAACGAGGTACACTAAGTACAGATGATGGCAGGCTCATTAGTTTTGATTCAGTGGGTTCATTGTCAGTTAGTTCTAGTAATTACAGTTCTTTAAGTTTAAAGTCTTGTGAAAAGGACGGCGAGGATGATATTAATGATGATTTCTTGGCCCACTGCAGTCCCAAGTTAGTGATCCAGCAGAGCATAGATGAAATCACCCCTTTGAAGGAGTCCACGGACCTTTTAGACATTTCCAACTTCACGCCTGATAGGTTCCGCCAGTCGTCGCTTTCGGAGATGTCCCCTCCGGACACTCCCAACCTGTCCCCGCAGATAGCTGGCTCCGATGCCAAGCCTCTGGGCACCCTGAAGGGCTTTCAGGAGAGCCCCCAGGCTGCCCTCAACAGCTCCGAGAAGGTCAAGTGGAACTGTGGAGTCCTACAGACCGAGGATCAGGCAGATAATGGGTTTGCTTTAAATAATCACCAGTTCCAGTTCCATATGTTCAACGATGAAGATTCTGTCAGCCTTCTCGAAAAGAGTCCATGCTTGTCAACATTTAATGAGCCATCTGGTCAAATTAGCACCAATAGCAAAGTGTCAAAATCGAAGAGGAAAAGTTCATCCAGCAAGAATGTGGGTACAAACCAAAGCTCTTCCCAGAAAGTCACCCGGAAAAAATCGCCCAAAACCAACAAAGGAACCGATAAGCCGCAAGGGAAGAACTCCAGGCAGGCGCCCAAATCCACCAGGAAAGGGAAAAATGCAGCGGGAGTCAACGGTGAGAAGGTTCCGGCTGTTGGTGGCAGGGCAGTCCCTCAGCTGAGCACGGTGGCCACGGCCACCAAGGGCCTGGCTGAGGGCACTCAGCACTGCGGCCCGGCTGGGGTGAAGCTGGGCAAGCACAATGGGCTCTCCGGAGAGTGGGCACTGGGAAAAGAGGGGGGCACAGGCTGGTCAGAACCCAGCCTGGGCAACGCCACCAGCCTCCTGGACGACGATCAGAGGGAGTTTGAGGAACCTTCCAACATCCTGTCCAACATCGCGTCGGGAATGGCTGATGTCCAGAGGTTTATGATGGCCTCCATCGAGCCCTTGTGGGGGCCTGTCAGCCACAACAGTGTTCCAGACATATTCCGGTCACCGGAGTCCAACAGCCTGAAACTGAAAACTCTTAAAATTTTGGCAGGGACGTCCCAAGAGTCGAAGAAGAAGGCGAACGGTGGCTCGCCGGGGGCGGTGAAGAACCACAAGTCAAACAACAAGGGCTCAAGCAAAAACAGCAAAGCCGCAACCTGCGACCCCGGTCGCCCCAACTGCTCGACCGGGTTCACCACGGACATTCACGCTCCCTTTTTTGATAAAAACTATAGTAACCTGAGCACTTTAGGCAATAATGGACCTACCCATAAAAAACTCTACCGTCATAAATCCAGTTCGAAATCACTGCGGGATGAGAACTGTAAAATCAAGCGGACGGACCGCGAACAGCCCCACAAGGACCCACCCGTGACAGCTGCTTTTGAGAAACTGAGGTAATGCTGCACCAAACTGGCTGGAATGCCCCTAACCTCCCTCCCACCTGCTAGGCCCGCTGTTCCTCAGTTTTTCCTTCCTGAAAGCAAAAGTTGCATGAAAAAAAAAAAAAAGACATTCCCCTTTTACAGTTTTGGTTGGTTTTGGTTTTGGGGTTGGTTTCTTTTTGTTTGTTTGTTTGTTTGTTTTTTTATTATTATTTTTAAATGCATGAAAATACTTATGACTTGCAAGCTACCTAAAAGAATGACCAATTTTCTGGCTTGGCTGGGGTTAAAAAAACTAACAAGGCTACTCTTTTCTGCTGTTTGGCTTCTTCAGTTTTTAATTACTTATTTATTGGGGGAAAACAAAAACAACAAAAAAAACATGATTACACGCTCTTTTTAATGATTTTGACGAGGAAAGACTTTTTTTTTTTTTTTTGGAACATTTTGTAAAAAATAAACCACAAAAAAAAAAAAAAAGAGGTTCTGCATCCAAAAGCCAAGATCTCGAAACTTAAAGGCTCTTTACTTTGCAAATGAGAACTCGTTCCTAATTGAGCTTCACGTGGCAATTTTTGAGTGCTTTCTGGCCCCCTCTGCTGTTGTATCTCCTAACCTGCATCATCTAAAGCTGCATCTTCTCTACCCGCCCGCCTCTAGCGCGTTCGCTCCGTCGTGGTGACTCCAGACGAGCTAACTAAGATGGCATCAAATGTTTGATTTTTTCCTGCAGGGAATCAGACTCCATTCTTCTTAAAGCAGAAACAACATTTTTGGGTTTTCCTGTATTTGAAGAAGAGACTCCCTTTTCTAGAAAGACGGTTGATGTTTGGTTCTTTTCTTACCATTTCTTTTTCAGTTGGGTTTGTTTTTTTTCCCGTCGGTTCCTTTTCGAAATCTGCCTTGTGGTCTGTTGAAATGTAAGTGCTGAAATGAAGAGTTTGAAATTGTGGGAATTTTATTATTTGAAAGCAAACCTAATCTGGTATTCTCTGTGAAAGACTGTTTTAAAAGTCATACTGTTGTACAGTAGTTTATGCACTATTACCCACAACAACAAAAAATTGTGCCAAACTATGAACAAGTGACTGTATTGTATATATTTTTACTTCTCTATCAACATTGGGTTGTGAGTGTTTTCTGCAGCTATGCTTTTTGGTTTTACTAGAAACATTCCAGTTGTTAAGTACTAACCACCCCCCTTCGAAAGCACCTGTAACTCACGATGAAAACGATCTTGTTCACTGATACAACTTACCAAAAGTTTTATGGACATGACTAAAAGTGTGCCAAATTTACTTACCTCATTTCATGGATTCACCCTGTGGTTTAAAGCTCATAAAGGGAAAAAAAAAAAAAAAAAAAAAAAAAAAAAAAAAAAGAGAAAAAGCTAAAAAAAAGGGGGGGGAGGAAAAAGGAACTTTGAAACCGATGCTGGGAAATGGTAACATCCTCTCTTTGAAACCACGAGCGGATAAACTTAATAGTGAAATGTTGAGTTTAATTCTAGGAGAGAGTTGCAATGGTGGAGGAGTTCAGAAAACCACTGACGGTAAGTTTGCCAGGAACTCAAGTGTCTGCATCTAGAGACTACAGAACAGCTGCTTTTCAAGTATCTGTTTTCTTAAAGCAAAACCTGTAGCTGAAGATCATTTGAAATGCAAAGTTACATTGCTAATTCTTTGTATCTCAGTTTTATATATTTTATAAGAACCTGGGATAAATTCTAAAATAGGTATAAAAACAGAACTAATACATTTCATACATTGATTGCTATTTACTTTTCCTTTGAGTAGTTTCTTAAACATTTTCGATGCAGAGCCTGTCAGAAGCGCTCTCCCATCATAGCTTTGGTGTTTCCTCAGTGTCTAACCTTGCGATGCCAATATAGTTTGAACTTTCAGAAGCAAAGTAATTCATTTTAAATACAACTCCTAACCTTTTCTTTGACTCAGTTCATCAAAAAAAAAACCAATGGAGCTATTTGTGATCTCACCAATCAGGGCCGGATCATCCATGACTGGACTTTATTAAGACAGCGTTAAGTATTGAATGCTAAATGTATTCTCAAAAGGCCTTATTTGTAACCCTACTCACCACACCCTCTCCCTCCACGAGAATAACGAACCCAACCAATATCTATTTTCCTTGTGCAACTGAGAGCCTGTGAGTTTTGCTGCTGATTTCTTATGAAAAACCTTGATATGCAAGAGCCCTGCGAACTGGGAGCGATTGGGAGCAGAGGGATGCGAGGCTTGGACATGATATGCAATAGAAAACTGATGAGGAAGAGGAGCCTTAATAAAGCAGTGGGAGAGATCACGTTGCCGATGTGGTTGCGAGCAGAGATGGTGTCCCACGAGGGCAGGACTAGGCTCAGGTTTCCTTACTAGGAGGTTTGTTTCCGCCCACGTGCAAGGCAAAGCAGCAGAATTGGTTGAAATTAGTTTAGCAAAAAAACCAGAGCGAGCACTCGTAATCAAAGTGGAGATGCAGAGTTTTGTTTTGAATCAAAATGTTTCCAGCGCTTGCAGGTCTTGAAGTGTAGCTGAAGCTCAGCTCTGTGATCCCAAAGAGGACAGCTTGGCAGTTGTGTTGTGCTTTATTTAACAGATGAAAGAAAGAACTCTGAAAAAAAATAGTATTTAGAAGCCCCATCCTTTAAGTTCATTTTTTTCTTGGAATAAATGCTGGCGTTGCCCAGAGTGAGTTGCTCTGGATGAGAGTAGTCCCCGGGTATCTCACAGGGTGCAGCGTCCCACCCCAGCTCTGGCTCCAGGAGGGAGATCCAGAAGATGCTCAGGATTTATTTTGGAGACAAGAGCTGAGGTAGGGCTCCATCCCTGGGTGCTCGGCTTGCCTGCAGCTGTCACGCTCTCCCCACTTCCCCAGCAGCTCTTTTCTATTCGTAGGCTCATCAGATACTACAAGCTCCAGCCACTGCTGTGGTGTTGGCACATCCCTTTTTTTCAGCATTCGTCCCACGTGCTGCAGGATGAGGGGCTGGCAGCTCCCTTCTTTGAGATGTTCTGGCTGCTGCTTTTATGGAGACAGGTCAAGTCCAGGGCTGGATGTGGCACAGACCTTCTTTTTCACCCAAAACCATCATTTGAAAGCACATTTCACCTGGCCTGCACTGTGCTTGTTATGCTTAATGTTATGAATATGGGACTTGTAATAAAACACCTTGTACAGGACTGGATAGCAATATTTATTGCATTTGAGAAGTGTGCAATAGGGCATGAAGATCAGGCATAAAACATATCGACTATTTTATATTTCTCGGCGATCCATGAAAACCCAGCTCGGTGTTTCAGGACAATGGTAGTCACAAATACCAGCTGCCTTGTTGCTCTCTTATTCCTGCTGCTCTGATTTCACTGCCATCTCTGGTGGTCATCCCATCTCCACCCCAAAAATCTCTGTTAAACAGCCTGGGTCCCTCATGGTGTGGCACTGGCCCTCCCCAGGGTTTGACAAAGTCATCCCTCTGCTGCTTGACCTCAAAATTTGGAAATTGTCCTGAGCCAACCATTTACCCTCTTCCCTTTTGATCTTTGTGGGATATTTGGGTTGAAAGGGTCTTTTAAAGGTCATTTAGTCCAACCCCCCTGTAATGAACAGGGACATCTTTGACTAGACCAGGTTCCTCAGAGCTCTGTGTGACTGACCTTGAATGCTCCCAGGGACACATCCCTGGCAGTCACAGCTTCTCTGGGCAACCTGCGCCAGTGTTTCACCACCCTCATAAAAAATTTCTTTCTCAGGTCCTTCTCAGCAGGGCTGCTCTCAATCCCTTCATCCCCCAGCCTGTGTGGATCCCAGGGATTGCCCCATCCCCGCTGCAGCACCTCTTATTTGGCCGTCTTGAACCTTGTGAGTTTCCCATGGGCCCCCTTCTCGAGTTTGGCCAGGTTCCTCTGGTTGTCACTCTGTCCCTCAGGTGTGTCAACCACACTGCTCAGCTTGGTGTCATCTGCACACTTGCTGAGGGTGACTCGTTCCCACTGTCTGCATCATTGGTGAAGGTCCTGAACAGTACTGGACCCCTGAGGGACACCACTGGTCACTAATATCCACTGGACATTGAGCTGTTGAGATGTGATCATCCAACCAATTCCTCGTCTTCTGAACAGTCCATCCATCAAACTCATCTCTCTCCAGTTTAGAAAGAAGGGTGCTGTGGAAGACTGTTTAAAGGCCTTACAGAAGTCCAGATAAATGACATCTGTAGCACTTCCCTTGTCCACTGATGGAGTCACCCCTATCAGAGAAGGCCACTGGGTTGGACAGGCAGGACTTGCCTGTGGTGAAGCTGTACAAGATGTCCCAAATCACCTCCTTGTCCTCCAGGAGCCTCAGCAGAGCTTCTGGGAGGGTCTGTTCCATGATCCTCCCAGGCACAGAGGTGAGGCTGACAGGTTGGTCGTTCCCAGGGTCCTACTTTTTATACTTGTTCAGAATGGGTGCAATGTTTTGCTTTTCCCATTCTCCACGACTTCACCTGACTGTCATGACTTTTTAGATACCATGGAGAGCTACTTGGCAGCTACATCAGCCAGTTGCCTCAGGACTGTGGGATGCACCTCATCAGGTTCCATAGACTTACGTACGTTCAGGTTCCTCAGGTCGTCACAAACTTGATCTTCTCTCACAATGGGAGGGACTTTGCTCTTGTAGTCCCTGTCCTGTGGTTCATCCGCTCAAGGATGGTGGGAAGAGAGGTTGCCTCAGCCTTCTCATCTATTGGTACCCGTTTGCCAGTCACGTTACACCTTCTTTGACCCTTCCTTTTCAGTCTGCAGAAGCCCTTCCTGTTATTCTTTACATCTCGTGCCAAGTTCAGCTCCATCTGCACCTTGGCCTTCCACACCCCATCCCTACACAACCTGGAAGCATCCCAATACTCTTCCCAGGATACCTGTCCCTGCTCCCACTGCCTGTGCATTTCCTCTTGCCCTTCAGTTGGGACCAGCAGGTCCTGACTCAGCCATGCCAGTCTCTTGCCTGCCTTGCCCAATTTCTTACACCTGGGGATTGAGAGCCCTTGTGCTCTATGGAAAACATCCTGAAAGATCTGCCAGCTCTGTTCTGCTCCCTTGTCCCTGGGGGCAGCTTCCCAGGGGATCCTATTAACTAACTCCTTGAAGAGCTGGAAGTGTGTTTTCCTAGAATTCATCACCACCTGCCTATCGCTACCTCAAGGTTTTCATCACTCCCCACCTTTGCCTTGTCCCTTACTGTACAGGCTCTTATTTTCCATTTGCCTTTCTTGGTGCATTTTTGTTTCTCGTGGCGCAGCTCACAGCTGTGGCAGGACTGGGAGGTGGGTCCCATCCATCCCTGCCCATGCCCCAGGGCTCCCTGTGCCTGCCTGCACTGGCTCCCCTCTTGGCCCATCCTCTTGCCTGGTCCCACTGAAACTTCCATCCTTCTCACACCTTCAGGTTGGGCTCCTGGCTGGGGCAACAAAGCCAAGCCACACAAAAGATGTTTATTCTGCAGCATCTTTTCTACTTTATCATTCCACTTCTACTCCGACATGTCCCACCGAGCACTGGTGTGGGCAGTGCTGCTCTCCTGGGTTTGGGGGGCTTAAAATTGGCAGTGACATTAAAAAGCAGAAACCATCTGCTTCCAAAGCATGGTCATAAAGTCTGTCCAAGAGGAGAACAACACAGGGCAGCACAGCTCGAGCCCTTGGCTCTTGCCCACCTCAGAGCTGGAGCAGGAGCTGCCTGAGAGCAGGGGAAGGTGGCACTCCCCGCTCTCCCATGGGGTGTGGCTCTCCCGGGGTCTGGGAAAGGATCCGTTCTCTGTGCCGGGCAGAGATGTCCTGCAGAACAAAACCCTGCAGCAGCTGAGCAGGAGCCAGCCCACCCCACGGCCATCGTTTGCTGGATACACTTGCATAGAGAGGTTTTGTAAATAGAAAAATATCACTGATGGGGATCCAATAAAAACCTATTGGGTTTTTATTTAAAAAAATCTTACCAGGTTTACATCTTGCTTTTCTTTTTCTAAGCATAAGAGGGTGGATGTTTTTGAAAAATGTCTTGAGAATAATGACTTGCAGACCAGAGGTAGCCAGGCATTTAGGGAGGAGGACGAGGAGGAGGAGGAGAAGGAGGGCAGGGGCAGCCACAGGGGTGTCCCATCCACACTGTGCCATCTGACTGCTTGGAAAGGAAAAGCCAAGGCTGGCTCAGCCTGGCTGTGGTTGCTTTGAGAAACCATTGTTGCTCTGTTTGCTCTTTTAAAGATTGCTGTTAATTTTTTGGCATTATGGCTCAAAGGAGCCATGAACCAAAATAAAGATGTTTGAAGCATCGTCATCCTTTACCTGCTGGACCACGTTCTTTCCCTAAGCTCCCAGTCTAGCAAAGCACTTAGGTGGGAGCTTGCTCCCGGGGCTCCGGCTCCACAAGTGCTTTCCTGGATGGCTGGTGATGTCAAATCCCAAGAAAAACTCCCTTGAAGTCAGTGTAAGTGAGAAGAGATTCAGGTGCGTGGACTTCGGTTGGTGCAGGATCAGGCCCTCGGTCTTTTCTCAACTCGATGTGTTGGATTTGCCTGTGCAGCTCCCAGGGGGCCCAGTGGAGGTTGCAGGTTCAAGCCACTGACATCTGTCTGAGAATGTGCCTCTTTAGCTCTTTCAGCGTGTGAAATAATGCAAAAAAAAAAAAAAAGAAAAATATATAAAATAAACAAAGTACAATGTCTGTGGTAGAAGCAAGGCTTTTCAAATCTGTTTCTCAGGTAAACAAGTGACACTAATGACAGTGGAGTAACAGCCATCTAAGGGAATTGGGATGTGAAGCAGGAGGATTCCCTCCATCTCGCAGGATGCTTGGGTTGCCAGACACGTTTACTGAGCCTTTAAACACTTGGTGCAAAAGGAAACGAGAAATCAAATTGGTCTTTTCACTACCCTTCGCTAGCTAGACAGACAGACGTCCACTTCAAAAGCACAAAGGGAAGACTTAAACCTAGACTAAACCACACACACACAAAAAAGAAACTAAGGTACCAGTGAAACTCCTTTTGTCTCTTACTCCCGGTGGGAAGCAGGGTAGAAATCCAAGGAGCTGCTCTGTTCCGCTGCCCCGGCGCCGGCCGGGCGCCTCGACTGCTGCCTCCAGAGATGTGAATGTACTGCTCCTTGAGTCCCTTCCATAGAACTAGAGGCACCTCGTTAGGAAGTTGCTCCTGTTTTATGGTGCTAAAGAAAACTTTTATCCCCCCCTTGAGCGTTTAAGAACTATTAAATGGCCCTTTTTATGAATGTAACATATCCATTTCTGTTCCACATTTTACACTGCAATTTTAACATGTTTGGAAATGATTTGCCTTTTTTCTTTTAGAATAAGCTTTATAAATATTCTGTAGAGTCAATTGAAGTATAATTCTTAAGGATCACTCTAAGACGCCTACAAAATCTTGTATATTTTTAAGTGTGCCAATTTGTAAAATATTTTGTAAGTGTATATTTTTCTTAGAAAAGTGCTGTGAAGTGTTTGTATGTGTGAGGTTTCCCTTTTTTTGCACCTTCGGGTGTTAATAAAAGGATGTATACTTAAAAGTTTCTGGTTTTAAAAACCAAAATACAAAGAAAAAAATTAAACTTTTGTTGGGAATTTTGTAATAAAAAGAAATGTTGTGAAAGAGTGTAGTGATATTGTGTAAAGGAAACTGGAAAATTTGTGAGCGCTTTGCTGTTTTATAGATCCTCTTGTAAATTATTCTTGTAATATTTTGGGTTTTGTTGTTCTTGTTGCAAAGGTTTTAAATATTTGTGACTGACTCTGTATGGTGAAAACGTCATATTGTTAACTTGCTGAGTTTTGTTATATTGTTTATGGAATAAATAAAAAAATTAAAAATCTCATTTTAAGATCATGTATGAAGAAGAAATTAAAACTGCCATTTATTGAATATTAGGAATCGGTTTTTAATTGAGAAATGGAAACTTCAAGTCAACACAGAGTTAACACTTTGCTTTCCCAGGGCGCAGAGATGGGTTTGGGCTTGTCGGAAGGGGATGCTCTTCCCAGCCCCCTGTGCTGGGGGAGTGGATTCCCCATCCTGGCAGAATCCCAGCAGTGCCAGGAATCACCCCCAGACTGGCCTTTCCCTGGGAAGGAGCAGGTGGGTGCAGTGAAATGCCACTGTCTTCATTTTCTTATAGAAAAGGCATAAAAACTACTTGTTTTAAAAATGACTGTTCCTTTCATTAGCCCTCAATGTTGATAGCAGCAGTGTGGAGGGAGGAGAGGCATTAGTTCAGGCTGGGGTGTTCCGAGCCCTGCCAGCAGAAAGCAGGGCATGGACACCGTGTCCAGCAACTGGATCCCTTGGCAAGGGGCTGGGAAATGATCCCCCAAAGCAGAGCTGGTATCTCACACACAAGCTGCCTGTTCCCAGGGGGGTTTCAGATGAGCAAAACAGGGCACAGGATTTCGGTGCTTCTGCCAGTCATGCAGATCCCTCTGTCTTCACAGAATCCCAAAATGTGCTGAAGGGACCCACAAGAACCATCGAGTCCAACCCTCAGCCCTGCACAGGCCCATCCCTAAGAGTCACCCCCTGTGCCCCAGAGGATCATCCAAACCCTCCTGGAGCTCTGGCAGCCTTGAGGCTGTGCCCACTGCCCTGGGGAGCCTGGGCAGTGCCCAACCAGCCTCTGGGGGAAGAACCTTCTCCTGAGATCCAACCTGAGCCTGCCCTGACACAGCTCCAGCCATTCCCTGGGTGCTGTCCCTGGTCCCCCCAGAGCAGAGCTCAGTCCCTGCCCCTCCTCTGCCCCTGCCCAGGCAGTTGGAACTGCACTGAGGTCTCCCCTCAGTCTCCTCTGCTCCAGCTGAACACACCAGATGCCCTCAGTGTCCTCACACGGCTTCGAATCAAGGCACCATCTTCATTGCCCTCCTTTGGACACTCTCTAACAGTTTAATAACACCTTGTGTAAGATGTCGGGAGCCCAGAGCAGCGAGTGGGGCGAGTGCTGGGGGGGGCTCTTGGCCAGGGAAGCCCATGGGCAGCTCAGCTTAAGGACTGAACCTGATCTGGTGCTAGAAGGGTTTGCTCACCAGTCAGTAAAACTTGTAGAGGGACTGGCCAAGCCCATGGCCACCAAACCCGTCTGGTCTATCCTATATGGCATCAATCCCATGACTGGAAATAGTTCCAGCTCCATAGTGCAAGTCTTGGGGACAGATTTTTTTAGCAGGTCCTGTTGCCATAGGACAAGGGATGATGGTTTTAAAATGAAAGAGGGTAGATTCAGACTAGATCTAAGGAAGAAATTTTTTACAGTGGGGGTGAGGAGGCCCTGGCACAGGTTGCCCAGAGAAACTTGGGCTGCCCCATCCCTGGAAGTGTCCAAGGCCAGGGTGATCAGGGCTTTGAGAAACCTGGAAGGCTGATGTTTCTCTGAGCTATTACTGCAGGTTGTCTCCAAAATCAGGGTTATGTTGCTCAAAAACATTCCTTGAGGACCCTGTTGCAAGCTTGTGCTTTCTGCAGGGAGACTCAGCAGTGGCACAATCCTGGGCTGACCCAGCCGGTGAGGCTGCGATGTGGCAGGTCTGTGGTTGGAGGGAGTGGTACCAAAACACACTTAATTAACAGTACAGCCTTCATATACCTGAGTAATGCTGCAGAAAGGACCTGTTAAATGCATTTGTGTTGACCTAGGGCATTTATATTATAAGCACATATACTTAAAACACTCATAACTTCTGGATGAACTGTCATCCCTCGCTCCGTACAGCCCAGTGACTTTTCCTTGTGAGTGAAAGCAGAGTCAGAATTTAATTAGGATGTAATTTAATACCACTGGCTTCTCCATCTTTCCAGTGGGAGCTGCTCTCTGGCTGGCAATGGCTGGACAGGGACAAACCTGCCCTGGGTGACACCAGTCTTGCCTCAGCATCTCTTGGGTTGACCTTGCATCCCGAAGCAGCAATAGAATTTTGCAGCCAATTTCATAGGATGGTTTAGAACACCTTCACCTCCACTCAGGAGCTGAGCTTTCTCTATATAATTGCTTGTTTGGTTTTTGCTTTAGTTTAATGCACCTCTTGCTGCTGAGCACACCAGGGGAGGATTTGCAATATGCTACAGCCTAAGAAGCTGGAGTGTGAGAGAAGCAGCGATGGGAAAAATGATCCATCAGCACCCAAACTTTGTTTAACTGCCCAGTGAACTTAGCAAAACCCCTCAGAAAGGGTCAGAAGTGCCAGCCAGCAGGCCCAGGCTGCATCCCAAGGGCTCAGTTTATGCAGTGTTTAGGGATAGTGTAGATCCAGTCTGAAGGGAGATGCTGCAGCCCCAGCACTGCCGAGCATTTCAGTTTGTGTGCCGTGCTGACACCTTGGCTGGATTTCTCACCTCCCATTTCCAAAGAAAGAGAGCCTGGGTGGCCTGCAGCACCATTTTTCTCCTTGCCGGGCCTTTCCTTGAGTTGGTAACATCACATCTCAAGGACTCAAAATGTTTCTTCCCAAGTCTTGCTTGTGGGCTGGTGTCTGTCTCGCTAACGAAACCTTCACACTGCACCACCACCCCAGGGCACCCGTGCCACTGGCTCTCCTGGGTTTCTTGGCTGGAACAGGTTAGCACAAGGTGGGAACATTCCCATAAAATTACCTGGTGCTGCAGCATTTGCAGGCTGGAGGCCTCTAGGGCTTGAATTGTGGGTGCATTTCTGTCTTCATGCAAGAAAGTCAATAGAAAAAAAAGGGTGAATTGCTTCATTTTGGATATTCATAAGTGTTTCTCTTCAATATATGTCAAACTTAGAAATATATTTAACTTCCCCAAAGTCAACACAGAGACCAAGCCTGCCCCAAATCTCGGATGTAAGCTCTGCAAGCCATGCAAAACCCAGCAGCCACACTGGGACTGTCCTTTCTCCCCCCCGGCACTGCCATGGCCCCGGCACAGCTGATCACCTTCCACTGGCAACATCCCATTCAAGAGGATTTTTACACCTCACAAAATGCCAGGTGTGAACTGTCAGAACAGGTGCCATGTGCTTTATGTTAATAAACACCCACAGGCTCCCCCCCCAATTTTTTATGGGATTACACCTATAGCAGCAGCTTTTGCTTTGCAAATATACTTTGTGTTGCAGCGAAAGCATTGGTTCAATAAAGCACTTAAGCATACACTTTATCTTAAGCATGTTGGAGATTACATCCCTCTTTAGCAAAGCATTTAAGTATGTGCTTAATTTAAGGATTTAATTAAGGATTTTAATTGTAGACTTCAGTATGTGCTTACCTGCTTGGCTGAATATGGGTGAGATTACTACATGCTGAAGATTTCTACATAAAAGTAAGTGACTAATTCTGTCTGAATGAAGATGTTACATTGTTCTCACACAAGGCAGTTAAAATATAAATAGGAAAAAGGCAAGTGGCAGTTAACTCCATTCTTCCAGCTGAAAGTAGCATCCACGACCAAATCTGAGTTGATTAAAATCTAATATTATTAGTTATAACCTCTAAAGTGGCATTACAGATCAACAGAAAGCAGCACCTTAAAAATGAGTCTCCAGCTCATAAGCTTTAATTACGAGAAGGGAAGGATTAAGCCACCCTCTCCCTCTCATCGGTGACAGCAACCTTGAAATGGAAATGGCCACCAACTAATGGGCTGTGGTGTCATTTCCCCAACCATTACAGGGTTTAGGCTGATTTCCTAAGGAAAGAGAATTTCTGCAATTTCATTGCCAGCCTGTGTTTTGGACCATTTCCATAGCTTTTGAACTCTGTGACAAATTTAATCTAATTGAGAAAAATAAAAGGATTCCAAAGATATCAAGCTCCAACAAGTTGAATGCAAAACAAGTAACTGGTTTTCTTTTTCTCCAGTAGCATTCGCTGTCACTGGAGAGCTTTCTTCATCCCAGGACTGGGACAGTGTTCTGGTTTTGGCTGGGATGGAGTTCATTTTCTTGAGTTTTGGACTTGTGCTGAAAAGTGTTTTTGCTATTGCTGAGCAGCATCAAGGCCTTTCCTGCTGCTCCTACCAGTGAGGAGGCTGGGGGTGCACAAGGAGCTGGGAGGAGACAAAGCCAGCACAGCTGACTCCAACTGACCCAAGGGATACCCCAGACCATGTGGCATCATGCTCAGCATAAAGGTGTGGGAAGAGAAGGAAGCGGGGATTGAAACTTGGCTCCTGCATTTCTTGCTCCACGGCTGTCTCTGAAGCTCACAAGCTGCTACACGCTCAGAAGACATCCATGTCTGCAATCTTACCAGAATGATTGGTTAGGGTGTTTAGTTTATTGCATGCCTGGAAAGTGTGTAGGATTTGTGAGGCCACACCTCGAGTCCTGTGTCCAGTTCATTCACCCTCAATTCAAGAAGGACATCGAGGGGCTGGAGTGTGTCCAGAGAAGGGCAAAGGAGCTGGGGAAGGGTCTGGAGAGTCAGTCACATGAGGAATGGCTGAGGGAGCTGGGAGGGCTTAGCCTGGAGAAAAGGAGGCTCAGAGGGGACCTTATTGCTCTCTGCCACTCCCTGGAAGGAGGTTGTAGCAATGTGGGGGTCAGGCTCTTCTCCCAGGCAACCAGTGACAGGACATGAGGACAGAGCCTCCAGCTGTGCAAGGGAAGGTTGAAGTTGGGCATCAGGAGGAATTTCTTCACTGCAAGAGTGGTCAGTCCTTGGCAGGGGCTGCCCAGGGGGGTGGTGGAGTCCCCATCCCTGGAGGTGTCCAAGGAAGGACTGGACGTGGCACTCAGTGCTCTGGGCAGGGTGACAAGGTGGGGATAGGGCACAGGTTGGACTTGATGGTCTTGGAGGTCTTTTCCAACCTTAATGACTTTGTGATTTCAACACTCAGCAGTGATACCCCTCAGAAGCCCAGCAGTCCCTGTGCTTTACTGCTAAAAGCAGCCAAACACCCTTGTCGTTCCTTTGCTGGCAGCAGCCAACAGACAAGCAAGGAGGGTGTAGTGACCCACAGCTGCTGCCCATGGGCAGAGGAGAAGGTGGCTCTGGCTGTGCCAAAGTACCTGAGATGAGAGACCAGAGAGACACCTGGTCCTGCTGGGATGGGATGGCAGAGCTTCCTGGTCAGCCCCCGGGAGCCACAGTGACCACCATGAGCAACGTTCAGGACAGTGTCTGGGAAATGGGTCACAGATGGGAGATCAGGCACTGGGTAAGAACTAAGCTCATAAAAAATGGTGAGGAAGAGGAAGCTTCTGCTCCTCCAGGTAATGGTTTTCTGAGGGGAATCCTGTATGTTGGCAAGACAAGCTGAAATCCAGCCCTTTGTTGGTGCTTTCCCTTCACCCTGGGGCTCCCTGCCCAGTTCAGAGGAGGAGCATGTGTGTGGCCATCCTGCCCATGGCTCAGGCAGCCTCAGCTTTAACCACACTGTGCAGAGGCGAAGGCTGAGGCACCATGTGGCACTCTTAGGTCCACCCTTAGGCTGCTCAAAGCCGAGAGTGCCAAAATTGAGGTCTTTTTGTCTTTTTGTGTGATATCTCAAGGTATCACAAGCCCTGACTGGATTTTTCTTTTAAAGTTTGTATGTTGAGCAATCTTAAAATGCAGAAGGGGAAGTGATTGTCATCCAGAGAGACCAGCCAACAGATACATCGACAGGACACCCATTCAAGAGCCTTTCCTGCAGATGAGTCACCCACGGAGACAACCCAGGCAGCCAAAATGACATCACAGGTGCTTATTGGTCTCTGTCACTGGGACAGAAGGATTTAAACGAGTGACTTTCTGTGGAATTTTATGTCTTGCATCTCTTTGTTTTCCACATGAAGCACAAGAGATGCTTCTACTTCTTCTTGTCTATACCTGCACCTTTTTTTCTTTACCCTCAGATTTCATTCAGAGATCTTTTAGACTGCATGATTATGCAAGATTAAGCTTCCAGCCTTTTAATGGAAGTAACAACAGGGGCAGCTTCAGACAGCAAATCCACTTGCCGAGAGAAAAGTACCTGTGGCATCTAAAAAGTGGAAATGGCAAAGATGCCTTGAGCTGAGATGAGCAGGTACCAAAGCCGAGATGGGCAGGACCCTTTGTGCCTTACACTGTGACCACAGGAACCTCAGTGTGGAGGGCAGGGCTGGCACTGATGGGCTCCTGTTTCAGTGCACCACCAGTGCAGAGAGAAGAAAATCTCTGCCGGTTCTGAGCTGTATAAGGTACATGACCTACAGATGAGCCAATCTAATTTTATCCTGCAGTGAGCACTGGCGCACCTGTATAATGAATAGCACATTATCACATCTTTGCTTGACTATCTCAATATAATATATTAATATAGTCTTCATAGCCTTTGGTTATCATGTTATTTGTTCTTTAATCTAATGTATTTGGAGCAACTGGCTAGCAAGATGCAGCCCTATTTATCCTTCTAAGGACAACAATAGCAGGGATAAATGTTAAACTAAAGGAAGGAATGAAAAAAAAATAGCAGCTCTATTTGTGCTATGCCAAGATGCATTTCTTGGCAGCTCCAGAGATTCAACAGTCTGGTATTTATCACGATGAAACGCAGAAATGTCTGATGATTACATGAAGGGAAATAAAGAGACTGAGCATAAACTGCAGGCTGAGAGATAAGGGCACATTTTTACAGCAGGCAGCTGCTAAAACAGGGCTATGTCAAGGCAGCCCTGAGCTGCAGCAGAGCAGGGTGCTCAGGCCAGGGCAGTGAGGGGGCAGAGCTGAAACCAGGGATAAACAGGATGGTTTAAAACCGAGGAGAATTAGGCAGCCTGCTTAATCACGTTATTTAACACCATGAGGATTATTTTCAAGGAGTTTATCCCTCCTTCATCTCCCATCGGAGAGAAGCAAAATGCCGGCGTTGGCTGTGGACGCTATTTCAGATGTTTCGTTTTGAAAAGAGCCCCTGGCATGTTCAGTGAGGGAATCTGTCCAGCAGTAGTTGGAGCTATGTCAGGGATTTAGCATCATCCCAAATCACTTTAGGACACAGTCTGCCTCTGGCTACACACTGGATCCTGGACACCCAGGATTTGGACCTGGCTCTGTTTGAAGGTGGGTGCTTGGCATGACCCCTCTGTGATGCTTCCAGTCTCTGTTGGAGTTCTGACACCAGGATTATTGAAACCAAGGGTTGAAGAGTCAGTTTTCTTACTGAATCTGAAAAGCCCAAGGAGCTCCTGTTGTGAGACAGTCACTGTAAGGCTTTGGTCAAGGTTGTTTAAAGTTAGGGTTGGGATTTGAGAACAGAAAGGTGCAGATCTCTCAATTATTGCCAAGTCTGTGAAGTCTGCTACCCCATAGGAAACATGCTGAGATGGATGGATGCTATCCCACAGGAAACCTGATGAGATGGATGGATGCTATCCCACAGGAAACATGCTGACATGGAGGCTCATGTTGGTTATGGAGAACAGCACCTGTGTTGTCAGGCAAGGAGCAATCACGAGTTTTATTTTAGGGCTATAGTTATGAACCAGGTTAAGATTACAGTTCAAAAAGGGAAATGTGCCATTGCCTGCTCTATTCTGGACATCACACAGGCCCCGTTCTTGTTTGATGGATGAAGGATAACATATGATGGATGAAGGATGATGATGAAATTCATTATTCTACACAGAGGGAGAGAAGCTCCTGATTTTAGCAGTCATATCCCAGTGGTAGAAGTCCTCCACTTCCCTGACATGAGCACAGAGATAAAGTAACACACGATCCTTGTGTTCTGGCTTCATTTCATCCTTTTGCAGAATGGCATTTTTGAAGCAAGACTCAAGGGAATGGTGAGTTGCACACTAGAGCTGGCATCTCCTAAGAACAATTTAATAAAAATATATGGACATGCTGTATATGATATAGATTAGGGTCTTTGTAGGGTTAGCATAGGTAGTACCACGAGTCTCTGCCTGGCAAACTGATGCTTCCCTCATCCTCTTTGCCCCAAATAAAACCACCAACCTTTTAGGATCAATAATCTCTTCTCCTGCAGCCTCCGAGGCTGGAGAGCAGACCCTGTCACTCAACAGTGCCAAGGGCATCAGAAGCAATTAAAAAAAAATTAGAATTGATTTGAAGAATGTAATAATCATTCATCTAGCTGGGGGGGGAGAAAGGGTTTTATCATTGATATATTAGAAAGAGTAGCATTTACACTCTACTAAGTATTATGGCACCCACAGAAGTAAGTCTGAAACCTCAAGGTAAATTATTTAATTCTAAAGAACAAGAAAACAATAATGTTGCAAATCAATGCAAGAGGCTAAGGTGGCTAGAAGTGGGCAGGGAAGGCTTTCTGACTCCAGCCTGGGCCCAGAGGAAGAAGCCAAGTATCTCTCTGTCTGCCATGCCTGCCTTTCCATAGCAAGTTTGCTTCCCAGCATATCATGCCCAGCTCATTTTGTAACCATGCCTACAGCTCCTGCTGCGTGTTCACCCCTCACGGCTCTCACATGTCCTGTCTGGGGAAGGCAGATGTGCCCACTGCAGGGTCAACTTAAACGAGGATGGTGATCTCCAGGTACAGAAGACAGAAAACCGAAGGTGAGTAACAAAACAAGGTGTTTGGAGGGAGAGACTGAAAACTGTGGCTGCCCTTGGACAGGCAGTTTTGCCACTCTGTGCTCAGCTTTCAGCTGCTCCAACAAGGGACAAGGAGCTTCACTGATCTTTGCAAAGCCTTCAGTAAGTGCCACGTTTTTCTTTCATGTTCTTGGATGTCCCTGCTATAGAACTCATACATCAAACCCTGTCCGAAAAGGAGCAATTAAACTGCACTGCTAAAGGGATATCATAGGATGGGCCTGATTACAGCTCACCCAGAAATGTCTTCCCTAGTCCCAGGCTCTTTGACATGATTCTCCCTCCCTTCTCTGAATTTCTTCCCGCATTAATTTCAGTCAGTCCTGGGATTATTTGAAAAAGGGCCTTGGGGGACTTGTTCAAAGGCACTGCCACCACGGACGACTTTGCTTTCTGAACTGAAGCATTTCACTCCTATCTGTCTGGACATATGAGCTGCTCAGCACTGCTTCATTAGGCAAGTTATTTTTAAATTCCCAGAAAGAGCAAAACATTGAGAGAGGAATTAGCATTTGCCGTTGAAACAGCTGCAAAAAAGAATATGCAGAAGGCACTGCGGGTCCCCCCTGCCAGCACTGTGATTAAGCAGGCAGCAGTGCCCAGGCCCTGACACAGCTCAGGCTGCACAGGGGACAGAAATCATGCTCCGAGATAAGGATTGGTAAGTGACCATCACAACTGTGTTCTGGATGTAAGAGGGTGACCATTAACACTGAACAGCAAAAAAATCTTGGAAATATTCCTCTTCCTCCAGCCCCAGCCTGTGTTTCCCACTTTTTCTTCCTCGCATTTTTCTCCTAAGGATTTTGACTCTTAGCACCTGCATTCTGGTTTCTCCACACAAATGAATGAAAGGATAAAGGCTGCCCAGAGACCTTCCTTCCCCTAAACAACAACCAAGACCTGGTGGGCACCTGATACTTCCAAAATGCCAAGGGATAGCAATAAAGCTGACGGTGCTCAGTTGTATCCTCACTTTGTAGCGTGTGTAAGTTTCCCAGTGGTTAATCCTGCTCTTCCAGCATGGAGTTAAGGCAAAAGGCACAGCAATAAACTGTCAGAGGCATGTTTTGGTAGCTGTTGTTTTGCAAAGGCTGATTGCCCTGAGGATGGTGCTGCTGAGGGCAGCCGTGACTCACACTGATAATGTTCATAATGCAAGAAAAGGGTTGAATACGGCCTGAGCCTGAGAAGGGAGGAGAGTTTAGGTGAAAACAGCCTTTTCACCCACCTGGGAGCACACAGGCATCACAGCCAGGGAGGTTGTGCCTGGTTCACCCCTCCCTTTGGCCCTGCCTGCAGCCACAGGGTTTCTGTATTTATTCCGAACAAATCTAGCAGGAGCTGTTCTAATAACCTGCTCCCAATTCCTGCCTAAGGAAGGCTGCCAGATTCCTCTGAATTAATTCTTGTTCAAACTAGAGTGCTTCCTTTGGAAAAAAAACTATCTCATTAAGTATTTCCAGTAATTCTTCAGTGACAGGAACTGCCACAGTTGGCCAGTTGTGGGTGGGTTGTTTCAATGGACAGCTTTCCCCATTCCTAAAATATCCAGCAACCCAGAGTGATGTCCATCTACCAAACACCACTTCACCAGATAAATCAGAGAATCCCAGACTGGTTTGGGTTGGCAGGGACCTTAAAAATTATCTCATTCCACTCCCTGCCATGGGCAGGAACACATTCCACCAGACCAGGTTGCTCCAAGCCCCATCCAGCCTTGAACACTTCCAGGGATGGGTCAACCTCTGCCAGGGCCTCACCCCCCTTTAGTGTTAACTCTGCCATGTGCCTTCCTAGAGGCTGCACTTCAAATGTCCCTTCACCTTTTATTTCTTAGTAAACGGTGTTCCTTGGGTTTTTTCTCACTAAGGTGTGTTTTCAAGCCCTCAGAGAAGTTTTCCTGAAGCCCATAGACCCTTGTCTTCCTTGGTACCTCCCTTTTCAGTTACTCTTGGCAGAGCATCTCATTAGGAGCTCATCTTCAGCTGATTATTCCTCTTCTGAGTCACTGTTTTCCATGACTTTGTCACCCATCCCTTAGTCCAGCTGCTGCACTCTTCTTAGGCTAATGACTTTACATCTGGTGGCATTGAAAAACATGTTGTTTATTTAAGCTCAGCTCATTACGTGATCTAGATTAGGTTTGGTATCAGCGACCTGCCCCAACTTCTGTGCAGCTGCAGATCACCAATAATGATTTGGCATTTGCTTGCAGGTCAGCGATCACACATTAAGTGTGTGGGATCAAGATCCCACAGGAAGGGAGCCGAGTTCCATGGTGCTTCTGCTTATAATTACCCTTGGAGACCTATCAGTTAGTTTTCAGTCTAATTAATATTTGCCATATTGACTTTCACCATATTTTGATTGAGAAAGAGGAATGATGTAAGACAAGATCATGTAAACTATGACATTAAGAAAAATATCTGGCCAACCTGACAAAGCCTACTTTTCTTACTATTACAGTATCTCCTTAAATGACTTATTAACCCATTATTTATTAGAATTTATTACTAGTTGTTATTTGTTCTTAGATATCCTTGATCACAAATGTCCAGGAGTATCTTTCATTAACATTTTAGGCAACAAATGGCTGCAACAGATTTCCTCTGGCCTCTTCTCCTCCCTGTGAGGGGCCAACTGCTCTCTCCTGGTTCCCACTGCCCACTCCTGCCCAGAGCCAGGGCCCCACTCCAGCCACGCCCCGTGGTGGCAGAGTTATTTCCCAGTGCTGTGCAAACCTTGGGACCTGTGCTGTCAAATCCATTGGCCCCACAGCTCCTGCCCCACACTCTGCACCGGGGGGGCTCCAGGCAGAGCTCACGGATGTTCCCCAAACCCCACACGCTGGTTCTGCCACTGCCAGCTCTGCCCTCTGAGAGCTCAGCACTGCTGTGTGGGAACAACAGCCAGGGGCTCGGGAACACCAACACCCAGAGCTCAGGAACACCAACACCTCAGGAACACCAACACCTCAGGAACACCAACATCCAGGGCTCAGGAACACCAACACCTCAGGAACACCAACACCCAGGGCTCAGGAACACCAACAGCCAGAGCTCAGGAACACCAACACCTCAGGAACACCAACACCTCAGGAACACCAACACCTCAGGAACACCAACACCCAGAGCTCAGGAACACCAACACCTCAGGAACACCAACACCTCAGGAACACCAACATCCAGGGCTCAGGAACACCAACACCTCAGGAACACCAACATCCAGGGCTCAGGAACACCAACACCTCAGGAACACCAACATCCAGGGCTCAGGAACACCGAGGAGATTCAGTTTTCTGTCTCAGCACAGAAAAAAGGAAAAGAACTTCAAGTGCTTTTAGAACTGAGGACAAACAATCTCCCTTTAGAGCTGTTCCCAGAGGAGCAGAGGAGGGATTGTCCCTGTCCCTGCAGCGGGGCTGTTTCAGTAGTGGTGGGACTGTCCCTGTCCCTGCAGTGGGGCTGTTTCAGCAGTGGTGGGACTGTCCCTGTCCCTGCAGTGGGGCTGTTTCTCAGCCTGTAACCCTTTGCTGTTGGGGCCTGTGCTCTCCCTGCAGGAGAGGCCATGGAACAAGGCCTCCGGGACTGCTGCCGCTCCATCCGCATCGGGAAGATCCTGATCCAGAGCGACGAGGAGACCCAGCGAGCCAAGGTGTACTACGCCAAGTTCCCTCCAGACATCTACAGGAGGAAAGTGCTGCTGATGTACCCAATCCTGAGTGAGTGTCTGCCACCTTTAGGGACAGTCAGACTCCTCGGAACGGGGAGGGCCTGAATGAAAGGAAACCCTCCAAATTTCAGGGGCTTGGATGAGGTTTTCTGCTTGGTTTAGGTGACAGAGCAGGGAATTATCAGGCTGTGCCAGGACACACATCAGTCAGCTGCACCAGTGGGAATGCAAAGCAAATCCTTTGGCCATGGCAGTGTTTGGGAGAAAGGCTGAAGATTAAGACTTGGTATAAATTGATTTTTTTTTAATTTTGCCATGAGACAAGATTCAAACAGAATTTTTCTCATGCTATTAAAAACCATTTTTGGATTAGTATTATAAAACTAGAAGTAAACTACTTTAAAATTAAACTAAGTTAATGCTAACAAAAAAAAAAAATTAATCTGGTAAGGAGTTTGTTGGGATGAGGTAACATTTCCAGTCTAAGATTTCTTTCTCTTATACCCGTGGAGCTTTTGATTTCCGTTTGACTATTTTAGATGAACTTTCTTGCCTCATGGTTTTAATAAAATTCACCAACTTATATGTTTAAAACCTGGCAGAGTTGGCTTTTTCAGAAGAGAGGTGAAGCTCCTTCAATAGGAGACAAGTTTTCCACAACTGATACAAGCAGAGGTGAGAGTTTTCCAGGAAGAAAGGACAGAACCATCATTCAATCACACAGAGATATTCTTGGATGGCCAAGGACTAGTTTGCCAACCACGGGGGAAAAATAAAATTTGTTACCAGGTACTGGTAACACTGTCATTGAGGATGCCAAAGTGCCTGCAGAATATGATGTACAACAAGGTGTCATGATCCTGCTCAGCCTGTTCTCTACACTTATGGCACATTGAGACCTTTGGTGTCTCTCAAATGGTACCAAATCCATCATCCAGGAATTCCCAGAAATCACCATTTTAACTACAGAAGTGCATCCTGTTGCACCAACACACTTTGGACAGAAGTATTTTGGAACAGACTGACAATCTCAGAACAACTGGATGTGACTCTATGACATTACAAGAGGGGTTTTTTATGTTTTATTATTGTTGAGTTGTCAAGGGCATGTTTGGGAACCTTTCTGGCCAAAGGGGGAAGTACTTGACTTAGGTGAGTTCTGGCCTGAACAGGGATCAGGTACAAAGCACTCTGGTTACACGGCCAAGCATCTCCATGTTGGGGTTGTTAAACTGCCACACTCTGCTTCAACTACTCAATCTTCTATAGCCTGAATTTTGTGGGTGAAACAGCCCCTAAGTAAACATCATGAGAGAAATCCTTTGGGCCTTTTCCACAATGCAGGAACAGATCCATCCTACAGATCCCTCCAGCCAAAGTGGAATGGATTTTACCCCTGAAAGAGCCGCTTGTGTGTTAAAACCCTGAATATTTTGTCTCTTTTGTTACCTGCAGCAGTGACCTGCAGCCTGAGGAATTTGTTTTCCAGTGCATTTTCCCAGCATATCCCACAGAACTTCACACATCCTGCATTTATCACACTCCTTGTATGTAACTTTCTTTAGGAAGCTACAGAAAAACAAATTCAATTTAAAAAATAAACAGCAGCCCAGCTTTAACCCCAGGTAGTCTGGAGAAAGTCAGAATTCCTGCCTTTACACTGCCCAGTTTGTTCTGGCCTGGAACATCAGTGAAAACTGGCTTTATCTGCCTGCTTAGTTCCTGACTCTGCCATTACTTTGAGTATATAAGGATCTAAGTTTGGCAGGTCTTTTATTTTTAAATTTTTTTGCTTCAGGTTTAGAAGCTCCCAAGAGATTCAGATTTTCCTCACCTCACTGCATTTGGATTATTACTTATCTATATTGTGAATAAGTTATTTTAATATCTTTTTAGGAGAAAAAAAAAGCAAACCAGCATTTTTCTCATCTATCATTGCATTCCTAATAAGCAGTTTTAAAAACCCTGAGGGATTTAAAGCAAATTTATTTACCCTCATTGAAGGAAACGACATTAAACTTACCATGGAAAAGTGTTGTACTTCTCTTTTACTATACATACAGTAGCAAATTGAAAACACTTAAGTAGGAATTACACCATGCTTTTGCTATAGATTTTGGATTTTTCCCCTCTACCACAAAGTTCTCTATGCAAATATATTTTCCCCTACAAGCTTTTTGAAATATGCTGCTATACCACTCCTGATTTCGTCAAAGCTGTTAAGGAGATGTGGGTGCACAGGTCATTAATAGTTATTAATGTCAACTGGATACTGAAATCCACTAAGTGGTTTTGAAAAATCAGAGCATATTCTGTACCTGTGAGGCCATTTGGGAATAAAGCCACTCAATCACACTAAGGGAGGGACTTTTCCTCAACTGTCTGCCCTGGACCTCAGCTACAAGTTTTTACCCCTCAGTAAGGTGAGAATCAGCAGGATCCAGCAGCCATCTCTGCACCTTGTGGGGTGTTCATGTCCCAGCAAACCGAGAAACCTCTGCCTGGAGAGTCTGAGCTCACCCACACATGCAAAGAACAATGTTTTATTCCTCTGTTGCTTTGCCATTTGATGATTTTCAAGACTTTTGGTAAGATTAATCATTATAGGTATTTTATTGAGGGACAAAGAAATAGACAAGCAAAATGACTTGGCAGGTGTCACAAAACACCAAGAGGCTGTTCCTGGAGCATAAACCATCATCTTATCCCTCTGCTCATAGAATATGCTCCACCTTCCACTGGCTAAACAATCAATAATAATCAACAAGGCAATTTTTCCCTATGACAAATATTTTGGTGCACTAATACTGCAAAATTACTTTGTGACATTAAATACTCTCTCCTTAATTTTTCTTCTTAAATTTTACTCACATTGAACAGTCAAACCAGAGCTGTTAGGTCATGGTTTGACTCTATAGTAAATCTAACTGTATGATCCAAAGGACTAAACTGATTTAAACTCGCTCTCCCAACTCCAATTTGCTTTAAAAAACAGCAGGTGAAGCTTCTGCAAGCAAGTCTTATGCTAGATTAGGTATCACCTCTCTGTCACTCCAACTCTATGCTGTATCAAGTATGACCTATCCTGCAGCTGTAATAAACTCCCACATTTTAGGTACTGGTTATTTCAACAAAAATAGAGTTGGGAACCCACATCTGCTCCAGAGGAAACTGGGAGCGCTTCTGCTCTCTGTTACTAATGATTTTGGAATCTTCCTTTGCTAGTCCCATGCTGTGGCAAGTAAAACTGGTGAGAAATACGCCCCTTACTCCCCCATCCTCTCTAGCACGGACACTGCAGCTGCCTTTGAGTTCTGGAGTCTGACAAGGGAAATTGAAACTGTGAATTTATAAACCCACTTCATTTACATTAAAAGTTGGGCTTGTATGTTTCTGTGCAACAGTTAACAACTTCTAAATGCAACACACCCCTCAATCTGAGAGTAATCTCACTATTATAATGAACAGCCAAAAGGAGAAATAAAGGTGTCTTGTGGGTTTCCTGAAACTGTGTAAATTCTCAGGAATATATTTTTTCCCTGTGTATGGGATATTGCTTGAAAATGAAGATAACTTCTTTGCAAGGCCTTTGCATGATAAGAGTTTTTAGGCATTAAAATGGGATCTCTCAAGACTCAGTGGGAATCCCTCTATGGGAGACAAGTCTACAGAGCCTTTACCTTTCCCTCTCCTTAAATCTCATTGGCTTCAAAACTCAGACTGTAGTGTTTTCTCTCAAAACTATTTCTTTTCAGCCACAGGGGTTTTTTCCACTTTGTCTCACCGATTCCTGATTTCACTTCTCTGCCAGAATGCCACAAGGGAGATGGGCTGATCCTGCAGGGAACACACCTGCCCTTGACAGTTTCAGTGGTGAGAGGGGGAAAAACTGCAGACAAATTTAACCCTGCAGAACGTGGGAAGTCTGGCGTGCAATTAATTATGGCTCATATCGGAAAACAGGAATATCCCAGCTTTTATATGGCACACCAGCTGTCTGTGACACACACCACCAGGTGAGAGGGGAAATCCTGCCATGAGAACAGGGGGAGGAGAATCAATGTCCGTGGGTAGAGGGGAGGGATGTCCATGGTTAGAGGAGGAAAGAATGTCAGTGGTTAGAGGGGAAAAACACTCATGGTTAGAGGGGGA
Organism: Pseudopipra pipra; assembly: GCF_036250125.1. Taxonomy (NCBI): domain Eukaryota; kingdom Metazoa; phylum Chordata; class Aves; order Passeriformes; family Pipridae; genus Pseudopipra; species Pseudopipra pipra. The sequence continues at coordinate 18,756,345 of NC_087561.1, read as the reverse complement.
AGGAATGTCCATGGTTACAGGAGAGGAATGTTCATGGTTAGAGGGGAGGCATGTCCGTAGTTGGAGGAGGAGAGTGAATGTCCCCACTGTCAGATACCAGCACTACCAATTTTCACTTGGTTTTTTGGAACTGTTGGCCACCATCAGTCTTGAGCAGGGTCAGCTCTGTCCAGCACACACACACACACCTGAGGAGACATGAAACTCCCCCACAATACAGGACTGGGACATGGACCCTCCTGCTGCCCTCCCCATTCCCTGGTGGCCATGGGTTGAGGAGGTGCCCTGGGCTGAGCGGGCGTGCCATGGGTTCAGGAGTGCCGTGGTCTCAGGGGGTCCGTGGGCTGAGGGTGTCTGGGGGCTCAGGGGGCCCGGGGACTCAGGGATGCCCGTGCCAGCCCCCCCCATGTAACACACCCCCCCCCCTTCTTTGCCCCCTCTAAAATGGCGGCCACCCCTGAAGGCCAGGACCGCGCGCGGGGCGGGGCGGGGCCGCCCCCCCGGGCCGCGCCTGCGCGGGGGCGCTCCCGCACTTCCGCATGTGGGCGGTGCTTCCGGCGCCGTTCCTTGGTAACAATGGGGCAGGAAATGGCGGCCTGAGCAGGCAGGGCCAGGCAGGGCCGGGCAGGGGCGGGCGGGCAGGCACCGGGGCAGCGCGGCGGCAGCGGCGGCACCGGCGGCACCGGCGGCAGCGGCACCGCGCCCGGGCGGCGCGGGCAGCGGCGCACCCACAGCGGAGGGTGCGGCGGCGGGCGGTGAGCACCGGGCGGTGAGCGCCGGGGCCGGGGGCGGGCTCTCAAAATGGCCCGGGGAGGGAGAGGCCCGGCCCGGGGAAGGCGGCCGGAGCGGCCCCGGCACGGAGCGGAGGCGGCCGGAGAACCTTCGGGGCGCGGCCGCGGGCCCGGCGGGGCGCGGGGGCCCCGCCCCCGGGGCCGTGAGCGGGCGGGGGGCGGCGATGGCGGCCCGGGCGGGTGTGCCCGGCTGGGCCGCGCTCCCGCAGCCCGGGGGGCGCCCCGGCGGCGCCTCCCGCCGCCAGCACCGCCCTCCTGCGGGGCTGGGGCTCCGCGGGGCCCTCGGGCTGGGCTGGGCAGGGCCCGAAACAGACCCTGTTTGGGGGTGCCGCGAGGCGGTGGCCGTGGCTCTGCCCAGGGCCTCGGGCACGGTTCGGTGCCTGGAATCGCGGCTCACAGGGCCGTGTTCTCAGTCTGTTGAGCTGAGACAAGCGGGCCTGTTGAGGGAGACAGGCAGGGGAACTCTTCCCATCCCGCTGTGTCCTGATCAGCTCTGACCTGTTAAAACCTGTGCTGTTTGCTATTCCTGAGCTGAGTTTCTCTCCAGTTAATCACGTCATCTTTGCTCTGTCACCGTAGTTTCCTAGGCAAATTTTCCCTTGCCCCTTTTAATGCTGTTTGTTAACATATAAGGTTTCTGTGTGTTTTAAAGTTGTTGTCAAGTCCAACTGGATGTATGTTTGTCTACAGTGATCTGCTTTAATTGAGGAGCAATATCAGGTTATATATAATAGTGTGTATATATAATGGGGTTATTAAAATGTGTCTTGATTTTTGTGTGTAGGAGGAGCCTGACAAAAGGTTTCACGGCAAAAGACAGTGATATTTTTTTTAATAGTAATTTTGTTTGTTCCACCATTTTCCAGGAAGGTGGAAATCCAGAGAAGCTTCTAAACAGGAGTTCAGACTTGATAATACCCAGTAGTATCATCACACATCACATTTATTTTCCCTGTCCTTATTGCCAGTACTGCTTAATTTCAAGTTAAAAATAGTTGTCAGAATGCTGAAGTTCTGACTCTAATTTGTCCCTGAATTTTAATTGCAGTGACTTGTCAAGTCTTTTAAAAAATAAACAGTTGGCTGCTTCTTGGGCAGTTAATTATCCTAAATTGAGGGTCAGATGTTTTGTTGTAGTCCTTAACTAGCACTTAAACTGACTGTGTTCCCTCTACAGGTTTACCATTTTGGAATTAAAGGAATTATGGCTTAGAATTATGTCCTGGGAAGGGAAAACACACCACACGTTATAAAATTAAGGGCTTCTTGTTATGTTAGACCACTAAAGCACAACAGCCACAATGTTCTCTTCATCAGCAGCTCTGACTGGGTAAATGTTTGTCACTGAAACAACCACACTGGCATTTTTCAAGCCTTTAGTTGTTGTCATGTGTATCATATTTATTTTCCATATTAGTGAATTCATAGACATGCCAGGGCGTACTGGACAGAAGTGTTACAAGTGTCTGGTCTCCAATATGTGTATTTGTTTGGGGTTTTTTTAATGATTATTTTTATAGGAATAGACAGTGTGCTCCTTAAATGGAAATGTTTTCAAAACACCTGTGTGTCATATACCTGCCTGGCTTTTTCTTTCCTGTGGGAATGTATCAAAATAAATTCCTTGATCTTAGTGGACTGATTCCATTTGTGGTGGAGGTGTTGTACCTTTTTTTTTTCAGTCATAATATACTGTTATGACTTCATATACTTCAGTCTAAAGATTGCATATAAGTCCAGTTTAATGTAGCTTAACACATTATTGGGTTGCTCTGATTTTTTTTTTTTGTAGAGGACTTAACTTTCCACATATTAAAACATTTGAATTTAAACATGATCATTGGGTGTTTATCCAAGTTTTCATGAGTAATCTCAGACTTGGTGAAAACTTATCAGTTCTTGAGCTTTCAAAAATTAATGTTGAAGGGATAAAACCAAATGTGAACATTTCTGTCTTGAAGATACTTTTATGACAGACTCGTGCATCTCAAAAACAAAACTTCTAAGCAGTGTAACAGTGTAATAACTTCGTCAGGAGCTTTGTGTGGGGAGCAGGGGTAGCCAGAAGCATCCCAAGAACTGGTTTTGCTTTTGCCCAGGTTCCTGGCTGCAGGTAAGAAACACCATAGAAAACACAAGCCTATGTCTCCTTCAGACTGCTCAGGTGTATATTAACAAAGTTCCTGTTAATAACTTTTGGCTGATGTGCAGTGTGGAAGCTCAGCTTTTTACTCCAGGAGATCTGCAGACTTGTGTATCTCATAAAACCATCCAGCAATAGTTGAATGTGTAGGAGAAGTCACCACACATTTTATCTTAGTTCAGTAGTTTAAAACTGCCTTGCTCAGAGCACTCTGAATTTCGCTATGCAAGGTGCATGTGCACGTAGTCTTGTTAAAATGCAGGGGCCTGCCTGCATTGGGATGGCAGCAGAGACGGAATTCTCATCCTACACATGCCTCTGTAAACTCCAGTAGATTTTACTGCATTTTATTTTGCACTTCTGTGTTGGTTGGGCACCGGATACCAACCAGAACAAGAGTGCACGTCTCGGAATTCCTGTGTGGGTTGTGGTTGTAGTGATTCTCACTGTTCTGGTGGCCTTTTACTATAAGTAGTAGCTGTACTAGCAGCAGTCGTGTGGAGACAATAAGAGTCAGCAGTAAATGTAAAGGTGGGTGGTTGTGTTTTTTTTTTAATTGAAATTCAGTGAGTTTTGATTGGCTTAGTGCTTTCACTAACCATGAGTTCTGTTTCTTCAGGACCTGAACCACTCGTGGCCTTGGATATCAGTCCTGTTTATGCCGCTGTCGCTGTGTCCACACTGGTTACTTGTGTGCAGCTTTACTTCTTCCTTTGAGCTTCTGCTTGCTGATGTAGCAGGAAGCTCATTTCTGGGTGAAAAGAGCATCATTTCATGAGATAACAGTGCTGGAAACTTGTTGTACCTCATGTACAGTGTTTCTCTTCTGTGATATCTGAATTTGGCAAAAGGCAGGACTGTCTTAATTTTATTTTCCACTTGTGTGTGAAAAGTGTTGTTTTAGTAAGTGCAGATGATAAAATGTGAAGCCCTGTATTTTGGCAGTTGTTCCCACATTTTATTTTCATAGCTCCATCTTGGTTCCACATGCTCTCAGTGTTCTGGAATTGCTAAGCTCTGCCCTTTCATACATACCCCGATCTCTTCACTTCTCTCTGACTTACCGGGAGTTGTTAGTGTTTCTCTTCTTTATCCCAGCAGTTGGTTCTGCTGAAGTGTTTTTTCTCTTTTTTTTTTTTTTTCTTTTTAATTCTGTGGAATTTTCTGCAACTGTTCTGCAAAAGTATTCATCTGCTTTCTATTGTTAAAAACCTACATTCAGAATGACACCTTGTTTCAGGGCCTTTGCTTTGAAACACTGCAGTAGTGAAATAGCTGAATGCACGTTTAACGCTCCTTGTTAAGCTGGCATTTCAATTTTACAGCACTTGACACAGAACACTTCAATAGAAGATAAAATTATCTTCCAGCTCCCCAAAAGTGGTGCATGTTCCATGATAGTTTTTGAGTCAAAGAGGACACAGGGAGTTCTGGAGTTTAAAATTTGTGGTAAGTTTAGTAGAAGTCTAGTAAGAACCTCAATCTGTTGTTCATCAGAGTGGAAATAGGAAGTAACAACATCAGGGGAAAAAAATATGTCCAAAATTCATGATGCAACTTTGAAAACTAGGGAATTTTGTTACTTTTTACTGTAGATGAGCACATTGGACCTGTGGTACCAAAGCCTTTGGTGTGATCACAAAAGAGAACTTGTGCACCTGCACAAAAAGAAAAAAAAACAAACAAACAACCTTGACATAACCAAGCTCCGTGTATAATGCAGATAGATGACTTTCACTTCACTGTCTTCTGGGATCTTCTTCCTTTAATGATGGAATTCACTGACAGTTTTTGCTTTGGCTTTTGAGCTTGCAGACTCGAATGTTGAAATATGTAAGATGAAAATGTAGTTTCTGTTATGTCTTACTTCCTTGCTAGTTTTGAGTATTGAGAAATAGGATACTGACTGGCATGGAAACTATTTTTCTAGTTTTAATCCTTCTAGGAAAATGTAGTACTTGGGAGATGGGGTGGGTTGCATGAATATTGCACATGAGGTTGGGTCTGTTGTGCTCGTGTGAAGAACTCTGTGTAAGAGAACTGCCTGTTCTGGCGGCTGTTCCTGTGTCATTTGAGCCATGGAATCGGAGGCAGTGCTGCTCCTGCCAAAGGGGATGGCACGTTGGAGCTGCTGGAGTCAGAGTTCATGGAAGGCGCTTGGACAGGCAGCTGTGCTGGGCTTGTAAGGAGCTGACATGTCTCTGAGGTTTGCTCACTGAGAGCAGGGCAGGGCAAAAATAGTTTGTAACAGCCCAAACCAAAAAATGCGTATTTCTGGCTTCCGCTGCTGAGTCACTTCTCCTAGTCCAAGGGCTGGATAATTTGTGCAGACTGGAAGCAAGCAAGGTGCTCAACTGGTTGAAGGACCTAATTAAGATGAGGTTATGAATCATAAATGGGAAGTTGGCCTTATGCTAAGGACATCTATGAAACACTCCCATTGCCATCCTCTCTTTTGTGTATACAAAGGAATTAACTGTGCTGCTGGGACGTGAGGGAACTCAGGAAACATTCCTGCCATACAGGGCATGACAGAGTCTCATGTCAGGTTGAAATACTGGTAACACCTACCGGGGGGGGGGAGTTCTGGAGGAAGTTCTTGTTACACAGCTCTCGTGAGCAGCTGACTTGTGTCTGCAGTTTAACTAATTCCATGCCTTGTCCTGTTAAAACTTGAGACTTGCCCCCTAAATCTAATGAAGATTATAGCTCTAAGGTATTGCTTTTTCATTTCACCCTGCTAATGAGTGATTTCTGAATTGGTCAGATCTTCTAAGTTTTGCCTAGTTGGTTTAATGAGAGTTTTAATGTTTTATGGAATTTCTTTTAAATTAAAAAAAAAAGCAGAAATGCAGGCTAAGGTATTGTCTTGGTGTTTACAGTTAACTCATGTCAGGAGATACCACACATTTTTGAAGGTGGAAGGACTAGTGATTTATCACAATGCCTTATGTCCATTAGTGCCTTTTCTGGGAAGAATTCTGTAATCCACAGTCAATACACTGTGTTGTTGTTGTTGAAGATAAATGGATAACACAAGTATGTTATTCCAGTTTGCTGTCCCACTAGGTTGTGAGCTCTGGATTTTGAGCAGTGGTACATTCCTGACTGGATTTAGTTTCCACACAACTTGGCATAAGAGAAAACATAAAATATTTCTTATACTGTCAGAATGATAACTTTGCATTATTGAGGGAATATCTAGTACTCTAAAATTCTTTCCAAAAAAGCATAGTATTACTTCCTCTTGAATAAAAGAATGTAACAAACAATAGCTTTTGTGGGCTTGCTGCAGTCTGGAGCAGCAGTGGAGAGACAGCCAGTCATTTGTGCTCTGAAATCTCTGAGGCTGTTGAGGGGAACTGCAGGGAAGATACTTTGCTGACTTGTGGAAGGATGGGAACACCAGTTTAGAAATTCACTGTAGTTACTGTGTCTGGATATTCAGCTGCTGAAGAATGTTTCCTTCTTTTTTTTTTAAGGAGAAAATTTTTTATTCTGGTAGTAATTCTCTGGCTTTGTGCAACCTTTAGGTGGTCATCCCCTCCACTTTCCCATAAAGAGGTTGTCATTGCTGGGTGTCTCAGCTGAAATTGCCAATAACCAGAAGGTCTGAACTTCCTGCTCATAGCTGTGACCTTCCCCACCCTTTGTCAACTCAGTGCTGACAAGGAAGGACACTATAGAAGGAAATTCTGAATCTTTTAGCTTGAATAAGAACAGAGTCTTGCTTTGAGGTGAACTAAACCACTGGAAGAAAGAGGAATAGTCGAAGCTTACCTGCTTATTAGATAATCAAATGCTGGTTATTTTGTTGTGTAGGACACCTGTTGGGTTTCCCTCCTCAGGTTTCCCTGTGTTACTGGAGTCAGCTTTCTTAAGCCAGTCTTAATGTGTGAGCTGAGAGCAGAATTCTGAGGGAGGGAGAGATTTTCAGGTTATTTCTGCTGTGTGCCACGATAGGAGTCATAACTCCCAGCATGGAAATCCTGCAGGACAGTCAGATGGGCCCTGCGGAGCCGTGCTGAGGCAGGAGGAGTGTAAACCTTCTAGTGAGTTCAGCCTGGTCATGGAGCTCTGCAGCAGAGCTGCTGGCCTGCTCTCAGTGGGAGCTGAGGCTTAAATTGCACAATGTGGACAAAGGGCAGAGTGGACAGGGAAGAGAGAAAGTAGCAGAAGCCTTGGGGGAGAAATCCTGTTTTTCATTTGCTGGTTTTAATATCAGAGCTCTGATTTGAAGAGTATCATCCCATTTGCTGTCAACAGTAAGGCAGGGACAATGTGTTGCTGTGCATTTATGAGCCATCTGTATTTCCGTCAGTGTAAACATCCCATATAGATTCACAGCATTTCAAGGATAGTGAGACTGAGACTGGTGTCATCTGTTACAGTAGCTTGAGACAGGAAAATAGAGTGAGTCTCTCAGTAGTAGAAATAGTCCTAATGTAAATTAAATTCTTCATTCAAGATCCACTTCTGAGGCAATAAAATCTTTTAAGTCTTGCCTGTTAGCTGATTTTATGGTTTAGGAGGAAAGGTAAGAGTTGATGGAGGAGAAGAGAGGAGCAAACCTGGAAATTACTTGTTCTGATCATTTCGTAAAGAATCACCTATTGAACTGTACATCAGACTGTTGATAAAGAAGAGATTACATTCTTTCCCCCCCACACTTGACTTATTTGGACTCTCCCTTTTTCCCTGACTGAGGATGGTGCCCCTTTTTCTCTGAAATGGAGTAGGCAAATGCCTTTGAATCCAATGGGCATTATAAAGCCAAGGTGCCTGCAAGCACTGGAATTTTTAGATAAAAGGGAAATTTCAAAGCATAAGCAGTAAACCAAGGTCATGCTTTGTATGCATAGTGAGATTTTCTTTTTTAAAAGCTGTTGTAGAATTAGTCTAATGCTTACAAAGATATTAATATTGCCAGCTTTATGGAGACATTCTGTGTGTTTTGCAGTCAGTAAATCCCAAGCTGGCAGTCATTTGGGGTAGAATATTTTACAAAACTTCGTGTTGCTCCTGTCCCTCAGCATCTTACTGCATTCCTTTATTTCCTTAATCTTATTGTTGACTTTGCTTCGTTGTTATCCTAAAAAAGAGAGTAGTGGTTAGAGTTTTGATGTGTATTCCCAGAGAACTAATGCATCTTTCAAGGCTTTATTTTGGATGCAAGTCCTTCATTCTACTCGAGGCTTTTATTCAGATGTTACTTTTTAAATCAGCTGTCTTTATTTCTGGGATCTTCTCTAGAACGTCTTCAAGTGATGTCACTTGGAGCCCTGATTCTGCTCCAGGAAGCTTGCGAGAAGTTGATTGACTTTGAAGCAAGCTCTGTTCTCGTTGGCAATACGTGCCTGGCATGTGGAGGGCACACAGATTTCCTCACTGAGCCCAGTCAGGGCAGAACGTGCCTCCTGAAACCGTTGCTCAACGTTCCCTGGGAACGGGGCCATCGATCGGTGTCTGACAGCACATCACAGGCAGGGCTGCAGATAGGCAGTCTTTGCACTGCACCAGAGAGTCAGAAATGCAAAGGAAGCTGATGACTTCCATTTGGCACAGGGGTCACCCTGTGGTTGCTGCTGATTCCTGGAAAATAAGGCGTAACTGCTTTGGTAAAATGGCAGAACTTTACAGAACTAATAGCCCCGAGTGGCAACAAGTTAATACCACTAACCTAAAACCAGGTTCTAACTCAAGACAAGGAGGGTCGGAGCGGCAATTTCCTAATTTACAAGTCTGCAATAATATGATGTCCTATCCTGTGGAATTTTTCTGCTGTTCCACACTGGGGTCGTCATGCCCTTTAATTTTCACTGTAGCAGCTGAAGCAGTGCCCATGGAGATCATGCAGTGCTGCTCTTCTGTGGAGGAGCACTAAAGTAAACTGTGGGCAGTCTTGACTTGACAGCTGTGCTGACAAACCAAAAAAAAGATGCTTTTTCCACTAGACAGATGTCTAAGTGTTGGAAATTTTCCAGTGAGAAGCAGAAAAGCTTTATTCTTCCAATATTTTCATGTCACATGAAGTATGGTTTAAATGAAAGGAATGTTTTCTGATGGGGAATGTTACTGCAGAGCTTTTCAGCATGCAGAGGATTAGCTTGCTAATCACCTCTCTGAGTAACTAGATTCTACCAGTTGTGCAGGAAAATTCTTGATGCTGTGAATAGCGAGGCACAGTGATCAAGGAAACTAGTTATTTTATCTTCATTTGACATATTTGCATGGCCAGTGCCAGAATGTCTCCTGCATTTGCATGTATTTCATTATAATATTTATCAGATATAGACACAGAATTCATCAATAATTTTCTTTGAAAGAGAGACTCTGTCAAATATTTCATCCAAATGAAAAACAATATGAGTAGATTATATTTAAAAATATGCAACATAGAAGACAGTTCTTGAAAGCAGATGTACACCTGGTATGTGCTGGGGGGTTATCTTGGAAATTTTGATTGTCAACATCAGTAATTCAGTAAATGCTGAAACTTGAAAGGAAGTTCTTCTCTTGATGTAAAACACTAAAGTTGATTTTACAAACCTTTTTCCTTGTTTGTGGAAACAAAAACCTTTTCTTTTTTTGTGCATGTAGTGTCCCATAGCATCAGAAGATGCTATTTGAGTTCTTCATATCCCTTCACTCTTTTAAATGCACTTGGATGGTGAAGAGGGTGTTTCTTGCAGCAGGCAGGGAAAAGCAATGAACATCTTTTAGAGTCAGAGAGCGCGATCAGGGATGGCTTGTGCCTTGTACTACACCACTGTAAGGCTGCTTGGGGTGGCAGTTGTGGTATTAGGGATATTTTATGCCAAAAAGCAGATAATTGTGGACACCTGGTCAACTATGTGAACATAAAGGTGGACTAAGGCTTTGGCAGATGATATGCTCTGTGTTCATACCTGCTGCTTTGTTGAGTATTTGGTCATGATGGGCATCAGTTTTGTTTGTACTTCTTGAAGAGGTTCGTGCTTTGAGAAGGGCTTTGGTTTTGATCTGTTGTTGTGGCACCTGATCTTAACTGAGGCTTCATTAGCAAACTGCTTTAACCCGTGCTCTGTTCTACATTGTAAACATGCCTGAATGTCATGCCCTGCTTCACTGCACTCAGTGAAGGGTTTGTTTTCTCCTTTTTTAGGTACTCTCCCACTCATCAAGATGGAAAGCTCAGATTCTAGTGATAAAGGAAATATTGATCAGTCAGAAGCACAACGGCAGAGTCAGCTGGACCGGTTAGATCGAGAAGAAGCTTTCTATCAGTTTGTGAACAACCTGAGTGAAGAGGACTACAGGCTTATGAGAGATAACAATTTGCTAGGAACACCAGGTGGGTAATGCTTGTGCATCCTACTAGAATTGCTTGTAGGCAATTTGTGCCCTTTCCTGTTCTCCTGAAACTGTTTCACCCATTTAGTTTGTGTGCTGCAGTTGTGTTCCATGGGAGGAAGTAGCTTCTTGCTAATTTGTGCAGACTCAAATTTGAGTGGCTCCCTAATAGTGGAGGGGTAGTTATAAAAGTCTAGTGTTTACACAAGTTGGCAAGAATACCCAGGTTTGACCCAGTTCCAGTTATGGACCCTGAGATGGAAAAAAATCTCCCTTAAGCATCTGTGTGCCGATTTTCTGCTGGTGAGGTTGAATTTGTAACTAGGGTAGGTAGTCTGGTGAGAGATTCTGCACAGGCATTTTGATTTCAGTTCTCAGTCAACTTACTACTTTCAATTGACTCTATAGGATTTCAACTAATTTAAACCTTTTTTCATGCTTGTGAAAGTGTTACCTTGCATATTTTACTCTGGACAACCATTTAACGGGTGACAAATAGGATGACAAAAATTGCTGCTAAGTTGTGGAGGTTACAGAACCAGAGAATAGGATGGAGCTGTTGGATATCTCAGCTTCAGCAAAACTTACTTGGGACAACAGTGCTAAAGTGTCTGAGCTTCCCCTTAGCAAGCTATTCAGCAGTGTCATTATGGCAGGGTTTAATTAGACAAAAGACAAGCAGTGGCTTGTACCTTCTCGAGAAGCTTTTGATAATGCTTGCCATACATATATGATCTGGAAATATTTTTGGAAATTTTTGCTTATTTTCTAAGGTGAAATTACTGAAGAAGAGTTGCTGAGAAGGCTACACCAAGTTAAAGAAGGTCCACCACAGCAAAACAGTGATGAGAATAGAGGTATATACAGTGTTTGTGCAAACTCTTACCTTTAGCACCCGTACGGACCTTAACTTGAGTGCGGGAGTGGAACGAGTTAAGCCTAGGCAGGTGGAAGGTGAGCTTTGTTTCAAAACTCAGTGCTCCTTATGTGTGATACCTGCTGCAGAGGTCAGTTTGGGACAGATTTCATTCATAACTTGTCTGTTACTTGTATCAAGGTAGTTTCACTTGGGTTTGTTTCTCTTTTTTTTTTTTTTTGGGGGGGGGGTGTTTGGTGGTTTTTTTTTGTTTGGTTGGTTGTTTTGGTTTTTTGTTTTTTATTTTTTTTTAAGATTGCCTTCCTCTCTGCTTCCTTCTGGGATGCTTTTTGGCAATCCCTCTTCTTTAATTCGCCATTCTCCGCTTCCGAAGGTGCTGTATTTCTTTTGTTATCACCCTTCTGTAGAGATTGGTGGAGAATGCTCGGAGCTGACCACTGGGGTTCATTCTTCAGCGAGACAGATTTGCCATAAAGCTCTTCACGTGAAGGCTCAGGACAAACTTAGTTCTCTGTTTAATGGTCAATAGAACACTTAATTGTTTGGAAAGGAAAACACAGAATATTGATGTGTTATGACACCTGAGGTGTCTTTCCATTTACTTACGGTAAACAGTATGTGTTATTCTGATGACTTGTTTGCTCAGTGATGGCTGCAGCCTATCTGTCCACATTAGAGCAGCATCCACTCCTGCTCCCCTAGAAGAGCTCTGGCACTTGGGAATTGTCACGCTGTGTGTGACACCACAGCAGCACTTGGTAGGATTCAGCACTTCTGAATTGTCACTTGTTAAACTGAGCAATTATGTTCTTGGAAAAGATCACTCCAAAATTAGCTCAGTACTCTAATTTTGGTAGTTCCCTGTCTTTTTCACAGGTGCAGAGTCCGCAGAAGATGTTTCAAATGGAGATTCTATAATAGACTGGCTTAATTCAGTCCGACAGACTGGAAATACAACACGGAGTGGGCAGCGAGGAAACCAGTCCTGGAGAGCAGTGAGCCGGACTAACCCCAATAGTGGTGACTTCAGATTCAGTTTGGAAATAAATGTCAACCGTAACAATGGGAACACAAATCCAGAAACTGAGAACGAGCCATCTGTAGAGCCTTCCAGTGGGGAGGATTTGGAAAACAGCCAAAGTGACTCTGAAATTCCAAGGTCTGAATCACCATCTGTAAGGCAGCCTGGATCAGAAAGGAGCACTTCGGAGGAGGTAACGGCTGAGGAGGCTTCCCCTCCTAGAGGGCAGAGGAGAGCCAGAAGTAGGAGTCCAGAACAGCGGAGAACGCGAGCTAGGACTGATAGAAGTAGGTCGCCTATTAATCCAGTGAGCGAGGCTCCTCGCAGGCCTCACCACAACCCGTCATCTCAAACTCTTGACCACTCCTCAGCGCATGAGGCTGAGGGCAGCTCTAGAACTAGGCAGCACGTGACCTTAAGGCAGCACACGGTGGGGACTGAGGTGCCAAGCGAAAATGCAGTTCTGTTTTCCCCCCCTGAAACAAGACCTGCTCCTCAGGCAGCAGGCTCTTCAGAAACGAACGGCACCGGTGAGTCTGCAGCTGCCGGGCAGAGGCCTCCTACCATAGTGCTTGACCTGCAGGTGAGAAGAGTGCGGCCGGGGGAGTACCGGCAGAGGGACAGCATCGCCAACAGGACACGGTCCCGCTCCCAGACCCCCAACAACACGGTCACCTACGAGAGCGAGCGCGGCGGCTTCAGGCGCACGTTCTCCCGCTCGGAGCGGGCTGGGGTGAGAACTTACGTCAGCACCATTAGGATTCCCATCCGTAGGATCTTAAACACAGGCCTGAGTGAGACCACATCTGTTGCCATTCAGACCATGCTGAGGCAGATAATGACAGGCTTCGGGGAGCTCAGTTACTTTATGTACAGTGATAGCGATGCAGATCCTAGCACGCCTGCCCCCAGCCCCAACGTGGAGACCTCTGAGCCGCAGAACAGAGCTGGGGGGACCTCAGGCAATGAGAATGCAGATGTTAGCTCAGGGGAGGTGTATGAAGGGGGCCATGAAGCGAGTTCAACATCTGGGGCCAGACGGGAAGGCCGGAATACGAGGGGATCGGTCACATTTGAAGAAAGTGGTTCTCTGCCATTCCTTAGCCTTGCACAGTTTTTCCTCCTAAATGAAGATGATGATGACCAACCAAGAGGACTCACCAAAGAGCAGATTGACAACCTAGCCATGAGGAATTTCGGTGAGAGCGATGCTCTGAAAACCTGTAGTGTGTGTATCACGGAGTACACGGAAGGCAACAAGCTCCGGAAGCTGCCTTGTTCCCACGAGTATCATGTCCACTGCATCGATCGCTGGTTATCGGAGAATTCCACTTGTCCCATTTGTCGCAGAGCAGTCTTAGCTTCTGGTAACAGGGAGAGTGTTGTCTAAAGGAGAGCTGAATCAATGGCCAAGCAGCTGGTGTGATAGTGATGGGCAAAGAAGTCACTTCCTTTATGGCCACTTTTTGAGTGGTACCTCAGTGTATAGTAATGACTTGGAGTGAATCTTCCCTCATTAAAGCTTTTTTCTCTGGATTCAAGCTTCAGAAATTGGAAAATTTCTTTAATTAGGTTTTTCGAGTTATAGTCAGTTTGGGTGTTAAATTTCACTTGTCCAAAGATGTCTACCCATTTAAAAATATTTTTTTCTTTGTGAAGAGTATTATGTTTCTTTCCCCCTGCCCAACCCCTGCCATCCCAGTTCAATAAACAGTTTGTCCTCAAGATTGTGCTTATGAGGAGTTCTTTGAGAAGTCAGCCCAGCTCAATGTCCATGAGTCATAGGGGAATTTTTGCAAGAAATCCAACTATCTGAAAAAATAATATGAATTTAATTGCACACTTAAACGTACTTTTAATTTTCCTCCTGGGTTAATATTGGACACGTCTGTGTAAATAACACTAATATTAGTCCTTTCCCCATCACTATGGCACGCTGTAGGATGAGCTGTTAGCTTAATTGGGATATTTATCTTGTTGTGGAAATATAAGAATTGCCTATGCTTGTTTAAATAAAGAAAACAAATCTGTTTTAAAATTGTAAAGCTTTTTTGTAGAAGCTCAGTACTTTTCCAATGCACTGTTGTACTAATGCATTAAGAATTAAAACTGTACCATGCTTAGAAATCAAGAATGCTTTTCATACAGCCCCCACCACACAGAGAGCAAACTGAACACGAGAGAGCTGCTTTTGTGACTGTGTGCCTGTCAAGAGCAGTGCATATCTGTACTATTTATGTGAACAGCTACTGTAACATAAAGCCAGGTGGATTAGACATTTAACTGCATTAAAAACCCAGAAATTAAATGTTATAATTGCAGTGTTTTGGCTCAGTAATGCCACTGAAAAAAAGATGATAAAAATTAGAAACTGTTCTAATGGCTGGTTATTTCTTGGTATGGTTGCAAATATATATAAAGATACAAACTGGTTTATGCCAGTTCACTCAATGAGGTTTATGTCCAATTTTTCTATCAGCATTTACTCTCAGTTTTTGAGGCAACTCTGTAACTTCAGCAGACACGTATTGGCAGGTTGTTTATTTTTCTTCTCCATCAACTGGATTAGTAATCGCTGGATGTGTTGAGTGGTCATGCTGATATATCCAGTGGTGGTAGCCTGTGACTCAGGAGCCACGGGGAAATAACTCAAGTATTAAGGAAAACATTATTAGAGGATTAGGTTAAATTTGAAAAGTATAATCGATGATGAGTAAACTTAAATGTGTGGCAAATTCTAGGGAGAACAATAAAAAAACTTCAATAAGATCTTTATACTTCTGATGGAGGGGTGAAAATGAATTGAATTTACCTTTAAAATCATGTACATGACGTTGCAATTAAGAATTGGAGGATGTACCTCAACTCTCATCAGTGTGTGGGTGGGGGGAAACATCCTTCACCCCCAGTGACTCCTTCTTTGTTTTGTTCCCTAAGGATTTTTTTTCCCTGGCTGATGTGTGCAGAGGGAAAGTGATTTTTATGAATTTTGACTCTAGGGTAGTAGTTCCGAAGGGATATGAACTGCTCTTACCCTGTGGGAAACGTGTGTTCCCCAGAGGACAAAACCAAAGCTGGCCTGTTCCTTTTCTCCGAGTGAAAACACATTTTTGGTGTTTTAAAGTGGTGGTTGCATAAACTATAATCGCTGCTCTAACCCATTTTAACATCTCATCAGCTAGTTAAGGGTTCCACAACATCCCAAAATTCCGGTTATTTTCTACATGTGTGCTTTGTGGTGTTTGCTTTAGTGGGAAATCCTGAGTGGCTACTGAGCTCTCTTTCCTCCTGGTGGGACACGCCGTGTGAGTGTTCTTTGGGAGCAGAAGAATAAATCAGCTCCTGCTTTTGATTTTTTTTCCTTGGACACCACATACCTGTAAAATCAAATCTGGCTGTTGATTTCAGGTGCTGGGTTCTCTATGCCAAAATTTCCTCAGCGAAATAACACTTCTGAATTTCTTCCTGTAGCATTCCCACAGCAAACATTCTCAGTTGCAGTTTCCGGTAGCTTTGCTGACTTACCAGAGAGTAGAATTAGAAGGAAAAAGCCCCCTCTGTACGTGAGTACCATGTTAGGTGTTGAAAGCTGGGTGTACACCTCTGAGACTAGAGCTGGTGGCCACAAAGAAGGGAGCCCACTGGCCCAAATCCACGTGAAACACGGCTGTGGTTTGAGTTTCCAGTAACACGTTGGTAGAGCCACCCTTCCAGTTCTGTTACAGTTTAGAGTGCAGTGCCTTACCATTTTATCTTTCTGTAACAAGAGCAACTAATGAAATCTTGGAGGTTTCCCAAGTGGTACTAAGAACAAATAATTTAATCTCAGTTCGGGAGACCTTGAGTGTTCTCAGTGTTTCCTCTGTTTTTTCCAACGCTGAGTGTGCTGAAGGGGCTGAGTGCTCATTATCTGGAGGAGTGAGCAGAAATTAAATTGATGCAGCAGGGACTTCTTTATCTAACCAAGTTGTCTGTTAGCCTCTGGTAATTAAGTTTCTATTTACCTAAATTTAGATTGGATTTAAGAAAAGCCAATATTAACATTTCAGTTGCTTACAAAATAGGAAGGACCTCAGTAAGGTTCACAATTAGCCTAATTTACAGTTTATTAAATATTTTGATAGTGAGAATCAGTATCTAGTGCTTCCTACAGTTTTCTTGGTGTTCCAGCAGGGACACGACAGCTTTGCTTGTGCCTGTAGCTGTATGAAGGGTTAAAATGGTGAGTTTTGTCATGTTCCGGGGCCTGGTTGGACAGAAAGGATGGGTTTGGAGAGGCAGAGCCTTGTGCACCAGCGCAAGGTCACAGTGCCACCGTGTGGGATCTCCTCGCCTGCCTTCAGCACCAGCGTAATTCCCTGCAGGATCAGCAGGTTTTTAGTTTTGGAGGATTCTCCTTGTCATTGCCCAACTCAGTAGTTACCATGTTTCGTTTTTTCCAAACATCCAAGCTCCTACTGGGAATATCCGGTGCATGAGCTTCATTCTTTTCTGACAGGACAGACCTGTTCCCACAGCAGTTACAGCAGTTGCAAGGCCAAACCCTACAAGAACACACAGTACTTTTTATTTCGTTTGATAGTTTAACTTGGATTTTGAACCGACACAGTTGTCGGTGCTCACTTTATTTTTTTTTAATTAAAAGACTGAAGGGATCACCCTTCAGATTCTTGGTGTTGGCTGGATTTCCCTTTCAGGTGCACTTTTTTGTTTCTTTGACAAGCTGGGGTTTTTTGCGAAGAACTTGGGGGCAGTTAATTGAGTTGTTTTAGAAATGATTTGATTAGAGTGGGTGCCGCATGCCTGGAATTCACTGGGTGAATTAAAGGGTTTTAAAGGCCCTTTCTAGGAAGTGCTGGTGTGCAGGCCCAGCAGCTGCGGGATGTGACACCACTCGGGTCTGAGGGAGCCATAATTGTCCATTGTGTGGACTTGCAGACAAGGGATTTCCCACCAGAGTTGGCACAATGGACCTTAACGACTGTCATCCCAGTTTCCGGGCACTTGTCTGGGTTATGCAAATGTGGGAGTCCAAAGGCCCCTTTCCCTGGTGGATCTGCAGGATAAACAGTTGCCTACACAACCCAGTGGGCTCCTAGTAATGAGGGGATAATGAGAGCATGAGAACAGACCAGGTAAGGCTGAGCACCAGCTTTGAGCAGTGCCAGGAGGGGGGTTCTGAACCTCACTGTCACACTGCAATACAAACCTCCATCCCTTCGGCTTAGCCACCATCTCGTCCTTAATTTGAGATCCTTGACAGGAGTGTGCATGTCCATGGAACTGGTGTCCTGGTTTTCTCACTCCTACTGCGGGGCTCCTGTGCTGAGTGAGGGTCTCTGAGCAGTGAGGAGCTGATGAGGAGCCCAGTCCTTGTGGAAATGTCTGCGTGCTCTGCTGCCTTCTCCCAGGAGGAGGAGCTTTGGATGAAGGTTGGCTTGGAGCCACGTTGAGGGAATTTATAACAACTTCAGAAATATTTCCAGCCCTTGTGTACACTGGGCTTTTTGTTTACCCTGGATGAGGGAGGGAAGCAGGAGGGCAAAGAGACAGAATCAATGGTAACATACCCGAAGTACAAATAAGTTGTGTTGTGTTAAAAAGGAGGTTTGCATCTGTTACACCAGGGCTTCCCAACCCCTATGATATACTGCGTCTTTATTTTTCCTTCTTATGAGAAAACATGCCATTGAATTTGGTTTGATTTATTTTATCTGGGTTTGTTCCCTTAAGCTAAAATACTTGAGCCCCCTTCCTGAATTTCACTCTCTGCTAGTAAAGCCGTTGGTTGGGAAGCCCTTAATTCCACTGTGAATGTAACAGTTTGGGGGGCAGGGAGGTGTTGTTGTTTTATTTTGGTTTGGTTTGTTTTTTACATCTGTTTATACTGGACTTGTTTAATACAAACTGATACTTTGAGGTCGTTGGACACAGTTTGACCAGGTTTGCCAGCAAACACTCAGGAGGAGTTTGTTCCTTATGTAAGATGTCATAATGCAAATTTAAATAGACTCAATAAAGTGCATGAAGTGTTCATTTTGTGCTGGATCATCACTCCTTGGGCTTATTCTTATGGTGGGAATGCACTGGAGTAAAAGGGTGGTGGTGGATGTGGTAGGAATTTATTTCCTCCATACACCATTTCCCTTGAAGCTGGGCAGAAAGTGAAGAGCTGGAATGGTACAGAGTTAACTTCTCAGAAGAATTTATTGCTTCTTAGTACATAAAACTGAAGCAATAAATCTTACTGTGTCCCAGACTTCTGTAAATCTGTCAGTGGATGTTGTGGGATACCAAAGCAGCCTGTGCAAGTTGTCTCTCCTGGAGTAGCTGTGCCTTGCACAGGTTTCCATAAGAGCCAGGGCCCCTTGCTCAGGGCTCTCAGGGCTGAGCCTCCCTGCAAATCCACTCAGCAGCTTCCAGGAGAGTCTCCCGCATGTGGCGAAAAGCTTCATCCTAAAATTAGTAGCTGAGGTACGTGCAAATACTTACTTGAGTGGGCAGGAAATTTTGCAGGGCGTGGGAAGCCGGGTTTATTACCCGCGCTTCCCTCACCTCGGCTCCACTCCCCGGGTAGGAAGTGGGAGCCGCTCCCCGAGAGAGGAGATGGCACCGAGACAAAAGAAGGGGTAGGAAGGTGTTGTGGTGCTTGAAAATGGCTGTTTTGGTACCGTGGCAGTGGGTACAGAGTCACAACTGAGCTGGGGCTCCTCAGCACTGCGAGTGATGCTCTTTTCAGGCAAGGATGAAGGTCGTGGGCTGCTCCAGGAATGCACTGACTCAGGATTCTGCTCCAGCTTCACTTTCTGCAGGGACAGCTCTTGGATAAGGGTTTTTTTCCCCCATTCCCATGTGCTTCTTGCTCTGCAAGTGTTCAATCTGAAACTGGGTCTTAGCACAGGCGTTAGTTTTGATTTCAGGGACTTTATTCCTGAAGTGACTCCCACACTCATGTTTCAGAAGCTCTTTGCCTGGTCACTGTTTCCAGCCCCTCATCTGCCTGTAGGAGTTCCTTTGGTTTGGGTAACCCTGTATTTGTTCCTTAAAAGCTGCCGATCAACCCCCAGATTGCTTAAAGAGCACAAACCAGCCTTGGCACATGTGTGTCTGACTTCATCCCTCTGTTTATTTTCTTTAACATATTCGAGGTCTTTGTCCTGACCTGTAAAACTTTATATAACCTTGTTCCTCCTTCTTGGTGCTTAAACCCTGTAACCTTTTACGTTGCCTTACTCCTCCCTTCAGGATATATTTCCATGGCAGATCCAGACCTTCACGGGGGAATGGGTTTTGCCACTTTGCTGGCCCTGCTGCTGAGTGGGAGAAGAAAGGTTGTATTTGGTGACCCTGTGCTTCCCAGAGTGATGGGGGGACAGGAATAGTCATCCACTGGGGTACTTCTTCCCTTTTCTGACTGCTCCTCCTGGGACGGAGTGTTTGGATAGAGAGATGCAGGGAGAAAAGCACAGGCCAGCTGCTCCTCCCTTTCCCAGCTGTTTCAAGTGTGATTGAACCTGTTTTGGGACTTTTAATATAAAGAATCAAAACTCAGCTGTGTTGTGGCTTCATAAATCCTTGCAATAAAGTTATATAGGGAAAACTAAACCCACTTTTTAGACTTAAACTGGCGGGGCATTGTCCGTGGCACTAATGAGATGCTGCTGCCACATGCTCCAACTGTTCCCCTGAATAAATCCCCTGCTAAGCCAAGCATGTGAAAATCCAGGCATCAGGTCCCCTCAACAATGATTACTTCATCAAACAGGAGTCGTCCCAGATTTGTGAGGATTTCTTAAGTTCTGGCTCCCTATGCCAGCAGGGTCCTGGGATTCCAAGGGAAAAGCTTATGAGGTGGCACCCTTGTGATGGTATGGGGAGAGCTGGGCTGTGGCACATTCTCTGTGACACCAGCAGAGCCAGGAGAGGAGCTGGCTGGGCTGCTGGTGTCCAGCAAAGATTTGTTTCACTGGTTTGACTTTTTGGGTTGAAAGTTTGAGGCCGATGTGTTTTTGCTCTGGAGCAGCAGCTTTGCTTGTTGTGGTGGGTCCTGTAGAAAATGCCATGAAGCACAAAGTGCCAGGATTGGTTTCTTGGCTTTAATAGCTGCTCTAGTTGTCCCTTTTACAGCAGTGAAACAGCCCTGGCAGCTTCCCTGACCCAAACCCCACGGTTTGTCCTGTGCCTGCAGAGCCAGACCTTGCCGCAGGCTGACTGGTGAGTTTGGAGGGGGTTTTAGGGCTGAAAGTTCTTGAAATAGCTTCATTTCAGGAGCCCACAGGGTTCCTCTCCAGAGCAGGGATTTGTGGAATGGAGGTGGGACCACTGTGTGTCTGCCCTGAGCATCACTCGCTGCTCACCAGGTAGCTGAAGGGCCGGAAGAGATGCAGGGGAAGATTAACCTCTGTGGGTACTGCTGACTTCTACCTCAACTAAATAATTCCTAAATAAACTTGGAAATGACTCAGTCTTTGCTGCTGGCACCTTTGAGATGATCGTGTGTTAATTTGTAAAGATGGACCTAAATAAATTGAAATACTTGTGGGAGGGGGAGGCTGGGAAATGCCCTGAAAGCCACTCACTGCTGACAGTGCTGGTTGTCCATGCTCCCTGCACATGGGGCATGACCACGAGGGGCAGGTGGGAAATGATGGGAAGGGATGAAGGACAGAGCATGGGAAGGGAAAGAAAGGGGAACTGACAGGAAGCTGAACATGAGCCAGAGTGTGCCCAGGTGGCCAAGAGGGCCAATGGATCCTGGCCTGGCTCAGGAAGAGTGTGGCAGCAGGAGCAGGGAAGTGATTCTTGCCCTGGACTGAGCGCTGGTGAGGCCACCCCTGGAGTGCTGTGTCCAGTTCTGGGCCCTGAGCTCAGGAAGGACATGGAGAGGCTGGAGCAGGTGCAGAGAAGAGCAATGAGGCTGGGGAAGGGACTGGAGCACAAGTGCTGTGAGGAGAGGCTGAGGGAGCTGGGGGGGCTCAGCCTGGAGAAGAGGAGGCTCAGGGGAGACCTTCTCACTCTCTACAACTCCCTGACAGGAGGTTGTAGCCAGGTGGGGGTCGGGCTCTTCTCCCAGGAAGCAGCAGTAGGACAAGAGGGCTGGGTCTTCAGCTGTGCCAGGGGAGGTTTAGGTTGGATATTAGGAAGAAATTTTTTACAGAGTGATTAGATGCTGGAATGGGCTGCCCAGGGAGGAGATGGATTCTCCATCCCTGGAGGTGTTTAAGATGAGACTGGATGTGGCATCAGTGCCATGGTCTGGGAACCACGGTGGGGTTGGATCAAGGGTTGGACTGGATGATCTCAGAGGTCTTTTTCAACCTGGTCGATTCTTTGAATTAAACCGAAGGAAAACTAAAGGGTAAAGAAAGAAAACGCTTTTGGATTGTGCTCATCTGAGTGGGACTAGCAAAACATCAACACGGGGGGAAAAAGAATACATGGGGAGGGAGGAAACCCACGGGGATCCTGGTGGTTGTCGGGATGCAGAGCAGGTCCAGAAGGGGCTCGAGGACACAGTCCAGGACGGCGGGGACCGAGCCGGAGGGCAGCAGGCGCTGCTGGGGCGATGCAGCGTCGGCCACGTACGCCGGGGCTGGCCCGGACTGAGCGATGCTCCAGATGAGACGACAACAGATTTACAACCATCAAATCCCGATCCCAGGCGGAAGAGGTGCGTGCCAAAACAATGGAATAGCTGGAGCCTGCGGGGGGACACATGGGGGGCCCTGCTCGCACCCCACCCCCAGGGCTGTTTCCACAACCCTCCCCAAAAGCCCCCGAACGCTCCTCGCGTTTCCAGTGCGGGATGGAGCGGGGCTGCGAGTGATTGGGAGAGGCTTGTTTAGTGCAGCTCTTGTGCCAAAAAACAGCTAAATCAGGCATGCCCCG
This sequence comes from Pseudopipra pipra, assembly GCF_036250125.1. Lineage (NCBI taxonomy): Eukaryota > Metazoa > Chordata > Aves > Passeriformes > Pipridae > Pseudopipra > Pseudopipra pipra. The sequence goes on along the minus strand of NC_087561.1, from coordinate 18,734,293 downwards.
GAGCCCCGGCCGGGAAAAAGCACGAGGTCCAAGAGCAAAACCCAAGGGACTGGTGTTCCCGCATCGGGATTGGGCTCGGGCTGCCCCCACCCCGGGGGTGCTGATTGCGGGGGCCGGGGGGTCCCCAGCACGGGGAGCTGGCTCTCTCCCCCCCGTCTCAGCCAGACACACCTCCCTACTCTCTCTGCCCCCTCTCCCCCTCCCCTGTGCCGTGTTTCCCTTAGATCTTAAGCACATCTCTAATTTTCCTCCCTTGCTTTGCCCTGCTGCCAGTACGAAGCGGTTTCTCTATTGCGTTTAAAAAAGCCCCTACAACTCCACCCGAAGGAAAGCCGGCGCATCCCGAGCTCACCCCAGCGCTGCCCCAGCTCCACCCTGTGTGTTCTCCTTTCCCCTCCGGTGATGCTTGATGGACTCTGGATACCCCCCTCCCGGGCCAGAGGGTCCCCCGACACCCCGGCTTGGTGCCCTCCCAGCCCTGCCGAGGCTGGGTGCGGCTGAACAGACCTGGGAAGGGATCTTTTCCAAATTATTACTTTAAATAACGACAGCGAGCAACGGCTCTAGGAAAGATTTGCATTTAGACGCAGAGATGATTAAAAAAACTAAACTGCTGCCACTCCTCAGCGCATCCTTCAAGTCCTTCAAAGGCGCTTGAAAACGGTTTTTTGCTTGTGTTTTTGTTTTTTTTTTCTGATGGATTTTAATATTTAAGTCCTGCAAAAAGAAAACAGATGGAGAAGAAGACAATAAACCAAGCCCAGCCCAGAGCTCGCGGGGAGAGGAGCAGAGTGGCCGGGCACGGCACCCCCCCGCTGCCTCCTACTGCCCAGGGAGCCCTTGCAGGGATCAGCCTCACCCTGCAGCTCGGGTACACACTGCACATCTATAGACAGAGATACTTGGGGGTGTATATATATGTATAAGCTTTAAAAAAATCAATATATAGTAGATAGATGCCATTCGCATATATAGGTCTAAAAATATGCCTCATTAAAAACTATTAAACTAACACAAAACATTGACATGTGGCTCATATTTAATATAGAAAACATACTTGTCATTATATATATTTAATATATAAAACATGCATGCATTTTGTAGCGCAAATATCGGCAATTGTACATAATTAACTTGGTTTAATCCATGACATTTCAATTTGAATGTATGAACAGATAACTAAATACTGAACTACAGTGTTACAGTAATGAAAATATCCTTTTTTTGTTGTTTTTTGGTTTGATTGGGTTTTTTCTTGTTTGCAGCCTTTTCATGGAAAAATCTGACAATTTTGCTCCGATCCAAGGTACTTTTTTCCTACTTTTTCAATGGATTAGGGACAGATCCAGCAGCCTGGCAGAGCAGGAGAAGGTGACTGATGCTCCATGCCCTGTGCTCCGCCAGGTTGAGAGGGGATTCCAATGGGCCCATGCACAAACTCACCCTTGGAGACACATATATATATATATTTATGTATGTGTGTATATGTGTATGAATATATATGTATGTCTGTATTTATTTATGTGAAATTTGTGGAACGTGTATGTTTGTATTTATTTATATGGAATTTGTGGAGATGGACTGTGATGAGCTGATGCTCCTGGGGGTGCTGGGAGCAGCAGGGCAGGGTGTCCCCTCCACTGCCTCTCTGGGTGTCCCCATGGATGCACAACCCACTTCTATCATGCACCTCGGCACCCTCCTAATTGCCCTCCAAATTTCCAGGTGTTGTAAGAAGATAATTTTGCTACCACACTGGTGCTGGGGGTTTTTGTGCTGCCTGTGAGTGAAGCTCCGTGCAGCTCCAAGCGTTCGCCCGGTGCTTTCCCCTCTCAGGAATGGGATGCAGCATTCCCTCTCCTCCAGCTCTGTCCCTGCATGCACGGCACCAAGTCCTTCAGAGGAGCTCATTGCTGTAGTCTTATTCCCTTTGAATCTGTATTTACTATCTCTTATCTCCTGTTGTTTTTTTTTAAACACTATTTGCAGTAAATATCCCCAACTTGAAAACGGGTTGAGGTGCACATTAAAAAAAGAGCCTGAGCATATAAAACTAATGCCTGTGTAAGCTTTTATCTAATGGGGCAATTAAAGTACCTCACATAAACAAATCATTAACATAAAACCCTTGATAAAAGCTGTGTTTTCAGCATCACACAGCCACTGTAACCTCGCTCATGGATGATCATCCTCGGTCTTTCCCAATGCTCCCATAACTGCTCTTATTGACAGAAAATGATTAGTTCTTCTCTGCCCAGTGCTCCTACCTGGGAGGCCTCAGAGTGCCCCTCAACCACCACCAAAGGGAAGAAATAATAGTAATAATAATGCTTAATAAAAGCCCTGGTGCTGTGGCCGTGTGAGAGCCCCTGCGGAGCAAAGATGCTGCAGCCCCCGAAGTGGTGGCTGAGGGCTCACCCTGAGAACTGACCCCCTCTGGGTGATGCTCTCAGGGCTTTCTTTCCTTATTATTTTTAGCTTTTGATGCATTGGGTGGGACAAGGACGATCCGCCCGCCAGTGCCACCTCCAGCTCTCACCCTCCAGCGTTGCATGGGAACATCATCTCCCCTGTTAGGCACCAGGACCTTGGCATAGTCGTTCCTCAAGGTGTATCAAGTGCTCAATAAAAGTAATTCCCAAGTTAAACCGTTGCCTTTCCAGTGCCTCTGAAGAGTTGGCAGCATCTGAGAAAGCTGATGGGGGACCAGTGCCCAAGGCTGGCCATGGGGAGAGGAGACCGGGCAAAATATGGGCATGGACCCCTTTTCTTTTTAAAACTGGTTTATTCTACACAATTTTTTTAAACAACATTCATAAAACATTAATTACAAAAATGTGCTAATATGGGGTAGGTTTTTTCTGTTTATTTATTTTTTTTTTCTTCCAACAATCAGAAATTCACATTTGAAAGGACAGTCATACTTTTAAGACACACATTCAAATACTTTAATTCCAGATACAAAATTTTTAGGGGATATAAATCACTTGAAAGAAGCAGATGTAAAAAATCAAAAGAAAAGAGGAATAATTTTAGGCTTCAGGATCTGATTTCAGCATTGAATTGAGTGATTGTTTTCGGACCACTGGCTCTGCTGGTCTGCCCAGCGTGCCCGGCAGGCCTGGGCACTTCCCAGGACCAATTCTGGAGCCACACATGACTCCTGCTGAGCCAGAATCATGAACACAGTGGAAAAAAAATGGGATCATGAAGCTACTGACAGTGCTTGCAGCCTTTTATTTAGTCTTTCTAATGGGTACAGACACTGTGAGGGTGAGCATTACCAGCACATCACAGGGCAAAGCAATGCATCCCACCCCAAAAACCCACGGACAGGCTGTTTTCCATCAGCAGTGGAGCAAATGCCAGCTGTGACAGAGCTGGAGAGAGGCATGGCATCGGAATCTGCTGACCAGGGCTGATGGCAGCAAGCTTGGAGGTCCTGCTTTAAAAACAATTACCCGAAACGGCCAAAATTCAAGCCTCCGCCCCGGTGCTCTTATGTGGAGCCAGCTCCAAAATCCACCCATCTGAAAGCAAATATTTGGCTTTATCCTGCTGGATTTCAGGGCAGGGGAGGGAGAGAGGGGTAATTTCCTAATTGCCCTCAGCCTCCCCAGAAAAATCCTGCCTCTGGCTTTAACGGGTTCAAATAGCTGAAACAGGATATGCTGGGAAAGTTCAGGCCTCGAGAAGTCGTTTTCTTTCCCGAAATGATTGGAGTGAATGTGCTCGGCAGCCAAACCCCAACTGCATTCAGGCAATTTGGCTGTCACCCACCACAAGAGGAGCATCAGCTCCACACAGAAACCTGCTCCCGTAAACAACTCATCAGCCACACCACGATTAAAAATGTACAAAAAGGAAAGAAAAAAAGTTTAATTCCTTAGTAAAATAGACACTAAGCCTTGTCTCTAGCACTACGGGTAAGGGCTACACTCGCCGTGCTGGGCGGAGGTGGATGTAGGGGGAGTGTTGGGAGTATGGTACAAAAAGAGGAGAAACTTTGGAGGTACAGAGACTGCTTCAAAGCCGTGTTTTGCAGGAAACAGGTGGAATTTTGTGTTTTCCTCTCCCACCTTGCCTGCACTGGGAATGTGAATCCCAGCCCCATACCCGTGGTCGGACTGTTGCCACCACAGTGCGTGGGAAGAGGGGACATGGGGACACTCTCAGTGTCTGTCCTTGAGAGAAGCACTGAGGGCACTGCAATGTTTGAAAAAATAAACCAACAAAGCCCCCCCGGAAGGGGCTGTGTGGGGTGAACCCACCAAAGCCCAGCGATAACCTCACTGTCACCAGGGCCAAAGTCCACGGCGCGGCCGAGCCAAGCTGATAAAGAGCCTGGAGCGATGCTCACCCCACAGCATGGGGAGGGTCACCCCTGCAAACACCCCAGGGCTCCTAAGCCCACTCAGAGCTCCATCCACCCCTGTGTCTGCTTTCCTTCCAAGGACTCTCAAAACATAGGGAAACAGCTTTTGGGTCCTTTTTGGGTCTTTACTGGCCTGTGGGTCCCCTCTCTGGTGCCAGCTCCATCCCCGCCCGGAATTACAGAGGACCTCAGAGGAGTATTTAAGGAGCAATTTTCAATCACGTCATTCTCCCCAGAGATTACAAGGGTGGCTTGTAAGCACCCAAAAGAGCTCCTCAAGCTCAGGTTTGGTGGCACAAAGGCACAGGGAGGGGCTGCTCCACTCTCCTTGGTAAAGGAGCCGGGGCTTTCAAAGTCATCCCGATTTTCTGCTTCCAGCTGGATCAGGAGACGCAAACTCTGCCAGCGTGAAAATGATTGAAGCTAAAATAACCAAGGTAACCCCCAAACAAAACTGTGGGGTACCAAAGCACATGAAAGCTGGGAATGGTTGGCAGTGAAGGATGGAGGGATGGCAAATGTCTCAGCTGGATCTGTCCCCCTGAGTCCAGAGGATTTGGTCCAAGTTCACCTTTATCCAGGTTTTCACTCTGAGGACCATATGGCCACAAAAAGGTGCAGATGCCAGCCAGGGTTGAAATCCACCCTAAGCCTCCCAAGACACTGAACTGGAGTGATCTGAGCAAGAGTAGATGAGATCCTCAGCACCAAATCAGGCTGTCCAGAGCAAGTCGCTCTTGGCGCCCACGTACCAAAGAGACCCTCTGTTGCCATGGAGAACATTCCCGTGGCTCTGCCACACAGGGGAGGGTGGGAATGTCCTTGCCTAGCTGGAGACCACCTTTCTCCTGGCTCCTCCAGGCAGCTCAGCCCAGAGGATGATGAAGTTCCTCGACTGGTAGCCCCAAACCACCACATTGGTTGGAGGTAGAGCCAAAACCTCTTGAAACTGGGGGTCCCCAAACCCCGTGGTACTGCAGCAGACCTGCAGAAGCCCTCAGGCTTGGATGGCAATTAGGATGTGGCCTTCCCACAGCTCCCACAGAAATGTTAGAAAGCCTCAACCCCAGCCAGTGAGTGGCCAGAATCTGTTAAAATTAAGCCCTGGGACTTAGGCATGTGTGTGTCCCTGGCCAGAGGACCTCAGGACAGGGCACACTGCAATGAAGCAGCTCCTGCAGATGGTTTAAGCCATGAATCATGGCACTCCCCAGGCAGCTCCTGCAGCATTGCTACCCTTCCCATCACAAACACCACCATGCCCAGAGCCCTCCCAGCTCGGCTCTCCTGCTCCATGCCTTGGCAGGAGCAAGAGGAGTTAAATTCAACGCCTCACTCTGGAACAGTAGGAAGATTAAAAAAAAAGAAAAAGAAGAAAAGACAACAAGTTGGTTTTGAACACCCTCAAGGTAAAGATTTAAGAGGCAGCCCCAGCCCAGCCCCGAGCGGGCGCTGCTGGGACACGTCCTGCGCTCACTGTACACTTACATAAGGCTCTGCAGCTCTGCAAACACCCCGGGCATGGGGTGAAGTGGGGCCTTCCCTGCTCCCTTCCACCCTTTTCCCACCTCGGGGGCTCAACCTGCTCCCCTGCCCTTGCTGGCTCCCAAAACTGGCTTAGCCTGGAGTGCCAGGCTCCCCCTTCCCCTCCTGGAGCAAGGGAGAGGGGCAGGAATCACAGCCTGGCACTCACAGGAGAGGGAGAAGGTTGTTTTTTTTAATTAGAAAACTGAGTAAAAGGCAGTTTTGGCTGTGAAGGCAGCTGCCTGCTCAGCCCTCACCTGCCCAAGGAGGATGTGGATGTGCTGGGCCAGGATGAGTGGATCCTAATGGAACAGAACGGGTTTTGGGATGAAGCTTTTTGCAGCAGGTAGGGATCCATTTGGTGTGACATCATCAGACCATCACAGGCTAAAAGGAGGTTTCGGAGACAGTGCAATTCCTCCCTGTTCATAGATGCTCCAATCACCACAATCCCACCTCTCACATGCCACCAGCTGCACAAATCCCTGTAAGCTGCCTGATACCGTAACAAGCCAAACTAGACCCACAGCAGCAGTTTGCTGACAAACCAACCCCAAATACTCCCTTTATGTCGTCAGACTGCTCCAACCTTTGCCCTTCCCGCTCCAATCTGTGTTTGCTGTCGAGGTGACCCTTTCATTGCTGTTGTTCAAACCTGCCTTCCCTGCTGCAAAATTTGCCCGTCTTCAGCACGGGCAGGATTTTGGCCAGCTAAAGATGATGAATGTGGTTTTAGGAGGCTGGTACCAGACATCAGTCTGCAATAGGATGAGGGCTGGCTTCCTGTGATCAAAATGGGGTTTGCCATGGGCAAAGACCAAAATTTAGTGGGAACAACTGTGGCTGGCTCGTGGTTGACATGGAGCTGCTCCGATGCCACTGCAGTGCTAAGCACTGTTTGCAGTAGAGGCAGGTTCCCCTGGGAAAAGACCTTTGTAGGCATGTGGAGCAGTTAAGACAAGTGAATTCTGCAGAAATTTGGGATTTGAACCATAAATCTCTTTACGAGCCAGGGAGGTTTTACCGCAACAAAGTCTGGGCGCCGCCATCGGTGGCTCTGCCGTGCAGCCGCTCACTCAGCCCAGACAGGGCTTGGAGGCAGCTCTGCTCGTCCTCTGCTTGGCCTGAAGAAGCTCCTTGTTGAATTTAAATGCCTCGTAAGCTCTCCTTCGGGGGGCATTAAGGTAAAAAAATACGATTTAAGGAACTTCATCGAACTCCCATGTTAATAAATGCCCCAAACCACGCAGAAGGAGTTATGATGAGGTGTTATTTCTTTCCTTCAGCTGTCAGAGGGATTTGAAGATACCCCATTCCCACCTGAAATACATCACTTTAACACCCTATTCTAGGCTAAGCCTGGCAGATCCCACCACAGCACAGATGCCATGGTGCCTGCCCTGCCTGCCCACATGGCTCCAGCTGCCTCCTGTGGGCCCCAAAACTGAGTGATGGGTCAGCAGAGCCACAGCAGACAATGCCATGAAGGGTAAGAACAGTCATGGAAAAGCATATTGAAGAAAGAGACAAGTAGACACCTCATTTTATAGTCATAAACAGACATATCACAGCACATCAGGTAATTTTCCAGCGTTTCTGTACGGGGACAGAAGGGCCACAGGACCACAAAACCTTACGATGCATTAACCAACATGGGTTAAAAACAGGGCCAGAGGGGCATGCAAGGGCCTGAGCCTATGTACAAATGTCCCACCACTGACCATGGGAGGGGCCTTCCACTGAACCCAAATATCCAGAGCAGAGATTTGTCTTGGTGTTACAGACCCCCACACTCGCCTGGACACCAAGGGGTGATTCCCATGGCCCACGTCCCCCTTCAGGCATCTCAGCTTTTTAATGGCAGTTGAACAAAATGAAAACTCAATGAAGGATGGGTTTGCAGCCAGGATAAAAGTGAATTTTGTTTCTTGTTCTCTCCCAGGAAAAAGTACCCCAGTCACTGTTGGCTCCTCATTTACACAGGGACCCACTGGGGCAGGAGAACTTCCCTCCTCGCTCATTTAACCACACTCATTAGCAATGCCTTGAGATGATCACAGAATTGTGGAATAGTTTGGGTTGGAAGGGACCTTAAAGCCATTCCATCCCCTGCCATGGGCAGGGACACCTTCCACTATCCCAGGTTGCTTCAAGCCCCTCCAACCAGGCCTTGAACAATTCCAGGGATGGGGCAGTCACAGCTCTCTGGGCAATTGGAATTTCTAAAATTTTCTCTGGGCAATGATGAATTTCTTCACAAGACTGAACTCTGCTGCCTCTCTGTGTGGTGGGTACCCACTGGCTGTGCGATTTCCTTGTGCTCTCTCCCTCTCCCCCCAGGGACAGCACTGACCCTGCACCAGCTCCCCACGACAACACACAGGTGACGAGTGAAATGCTACAGGGGCTTTCCAGCCCTTTGGAACACCGGGCTTCCCTTGCCAATACTGACTCCTGGTTATTGCTGCAAAATACACAACTGGCCCCTAAAAAAGAGCAGTGGCACCCTGTGCCCTGAGCCAGCAGCATCCCCACACCCGTGGGTGCCCCTGTGCCCAGCAGGGAAGCCACGTCCCAGCACAGAGCTGATCCAGGACTCACAGGGCTCTGTCCCATCCCTGTGTGCCTTGATGCCTCCGAAGTGCCTGTCCTGGTGGCGATCCCAAGGATTTGGCCCTGTGGATCCAGCCACTGTGGGCTGTGCCAGGAGCTGCCCCTCTCTTTTGCACCTCAAAAGCCCAATCATTAGTCACTGGGTGAGAAAACAGAGGTGGAAAGTGGCCAAGGGACCTGCCGGTCTCGTCCATGCATTTTTAAGGCATATTTTGCAGGAAGGGTGTGCTCCCACGTGGCTCCATTTGGTGGAGCCGGCCGAGCTCCCAATCGTCCCGGCTGCAGCTCTCTGGGTGTGCAGGAGAGCAGCGGGAAAGGGGGAGAGAAGAAGATGGAAGCAGGACTTGCTGACATTTATTTGGTTTGTGCATCAGACTAAAGCAGCGCTTCCTCCTTCGGATCTCTGGCTCCAAACAGGCCCTGGTGCTGGATGGGGAGGGGATTGTCTCCCTTGGATGTGACACCCCAGTAACACCAGAGGAGGAGGAGGAGGATGGACAGCTGCCAGGTCCAACAAGCTCCATCCGTGGCCTGCTTGAAAAAGGCATTTATTAGCTGTAAACCTCTGTTGTGATGTATAGAAAACTGGGGAGAGGAGCGGGAGATTGATCAAGTTTGAATCCTGGTGAGAGTTCTCCTTAGAAAATGGTTAGAGGAAAAAAAAAGGTGGCTTTGAAATCAAAACTGTCCCGAGAAAGAGCGTTTCTGCTAGTTAAGAGCCTTTAACTAGAAGAACTTTTTGTGTTTTCTCCTTTACAAACATAGTGCATCTGCAATCACTGGGAATTATGGTCTGTCTGCAAAAGGGCCTGTGCTGGGGCTATGGAGAGGCTGCTGGTGGCCGTGGGGTGTGCGGGGAGCGGGGTCACATGTGCGCTTCGGAGGCCGGGCAGCCCGGCAGCAGCTCCCCGTTCACCACGGCCTCCGACACCAGCATCTTGTCTTTGCCGGAATCCAGGCGCTGCTTCTTCAGCATCCTCTGATGGACCAGCGGGACCACGGAGAGCACCAGGGCGCCGATGATGGGGGGGACTCCGGCGAAGTAAAAGGCCGCGTCGTAATTCCCAAAATAATCATTGAGGTATCCTGCAAGAGAAGAACAACAGAGGTTAGAGCCACATCAGGCTAAGCCCTCATTAGTCTAATGACCAGCTTGTTTCCTCCTTCCCGTGAGAGCTGCAGCTTGCGTCAACCATCAGATTTGGGGAGATTTGGGTTTTTAAAATAATCTTTTTTTTTTTTTCCACTGCATTTCTTGAAGTTTTTATGCCTTGGATTGAAGGATGTGTGCAGCCAACATTGTGTACCAAGAAGTCAAGAAGAAAACCCTCAGCCATCCTTCCTGTTTAACCAGAACAGGACACAATTGGACACATCCCAGACAATCCCAAATACAAGCTGAGACACGTTAAACCAAACACTTCAGGTGGCTCTTCCCAGAGGCTTGCCAGCCAGGAGACAATGGGAAAAGTGTGCAGGGGCTGCTCCTCTGCAGACTGCCTCCATCTGGAAGCCCTGCTTTGCTTACAGGTATTTTGTCTACATTGCCAGTCACAAACAACAGCCGAGCCCTTAATACCCAACGAGGTTCTGCATTTGTTCATTTGGCAAGTTCTAACACAGCCAGGCATCCTTGGAGAATAACGTGTGGCCATTGATCAGCGCTGGAAAATCTCTCTGAGTTTCTCCTGCATAGACACTTCCCTGGGGATTCAGTCAATGAAATGAGCCCCTTCACCCGGCGAGTCCAATGCAGGGGGTCCTGCAGCAGCACCCTCACAGTGAGGGTCTTCAGCCCCCAAGTTCCTTCATGAGGGTGTCAAACTGAACTTTGCTGCCGAAGCAGAGAGATCAGAGGATTTTATCCAGCTTTAGCTTGTTGCTTGCTGATGCAGACGTTCTGCTGTTCAGGGCCAGCTCTGGCAAAGCCCTTGCTGTTAAGGGTGTTGGGGTTATTGCTGTGCTTAAACACAGATCCAAGTCTTGTGAAGCTCAGGTGTCTCCATCTCTAACTTTGAATCAATCCTAGAAAACTAATATCTGCCAATTTTTAGCTCATCTTCAAGCAGAAATCAAGTTAATGTGACCTTGGTTCACTGTTCCCCCCATGATCACCTTTGGAGAAAGGCCCCGAGATACTATAGGATGTAGCATGGAGTGATGCCACACCCATACTTCAACCCCCCAGTGACATGATAAGCCAGAAAATTCCAAACCATGAGTCCAGTCTCACACCAAAATACCAACATGGGTGAAAGCTGCTCCCAGCATGTCCCTCCCAAAGGCGGTCCCAGTCCGGCACCGCGGCGCTACCAACCTGCTATGGGTGTACCCGCGGTCATGGGCACAGCCATCAGCCCCATGAGGTACCCTATGGCCTGGGACGCCTGCATGGGCCCCACCAGCTCGAAGGCGATGGGGGCCATGATGGTGGTGAAGAAGCCATCGCAGAGGCCGAGGAAGAGGCAGATGACAATGACGCCCTCAAAGCCTTGGCACTGGGGGATCATCATGCACAGGATGCCCAACAGCATGAAGGATGCAACCTGAGGAGGCAAAAGTGAGCATGAGGAGTGGGCGTGAGGAGCGGGCGTGTGCAACAGGAAGAGTCATGAAGGTGACACTGAACAGGTCAATGTCATTGGTCTCTCCTTTGGACAGAGCAATGCCATCCATCCGCTGCGCCCGTCTCAGAGGGGCCCTTAAGAATAACCTTTTAAGAAGGGTTAAGAAGGATTATCTGCTGGATTAGCTGCTAGATTTCAGCAGTTTGTTCTTCAAAAACCACAAGAATGTGAGAGGGTGTCAGTAGTTTGGGAAGAGTTGGTACCATGGAGTTTCATTGCTGAATGGACACTGGACAAGTGTGTAACTTCCCTTACACATTTCTATAGTACATTTTCTTCCCTAACAGCAGATAAGGCTGTTAGAAAATAGTCAGTAAAGAGTTTGCACTCTGATTGACCAGATTAAGCAGGCCAATGCAGAGATGCCATTCCCTGACCCACTGTTGTTGGCCAGCAGCTACTAGAGGGTTGGACACAACATACCTGCAGGTAAATCTTCTTCAACCCAGGGATGCAGTCACCAATACGGCCTGAAACCAAACGCCCCAGCCCTGACATGCCTCCAAGGCAGACCAGGAGGATCCAGTCCTTTTTGGTCTCTTTAAATCGCTTCTCCACGTATTTTACCTACAATGCAGGGATGGACACAAGGACATGATGCCTCAGTAAAGCTGATCCCTGTCACCTCCCCAAAAGGGATGAGATTTCCTGCAGCTGGCTCATGTTTTTGGGGGTGATTGTGTGACCCTCATGTCCTCACCACACTGACCTGCATGCACCACCTCCACCCACCCCAAACCCAACAGGCCCTTCCTCTCCTGCTACCAATGCTTGTCCTCGGGAGCCGTGGGAAGCGGCTGCTCTGCCCACCCTGGCTCAGAGGACATATGGAGGCATCAAAAGGCCATATCCTCTCACCACTGTTCCTGTTTGCAGGATGTGTAGCAGTTTCTTGGCTTCGAGGCGTTTGGCCCCTCTGCCCCTGCTGCCCATCCCCCTCCTCCCACCCCCTCCTCGCTTGTAGGAGCCAGGGATCTCCCTCCCCTTCCAGTCCCAGCCAAGGCTCTTACCAGGTGCATGTAAGGTACGAGGTATCCCAGGACAGCAGTAGCGATCCCAAAGGCCCAAATCCGATAGGTCTTTCTCCGGAAAACCCTCAAGTTGAAATACCTGCGTGTCTGGGCCCAGCACTGCTGCCGCGCGCTCCGGCTGCCCAGCTTGTCCTGCCCGTCGTGCTGAGAGTCACAGGAGGGCGGCAGGGTGGGCCGGTAGGTCATGGACAAGAAGATCTGGATGAGCATTAAGGCACTGAGTACTTGGAAAGTATGTGCCAGCCCAATGGCCTTCCCGACCATCTTCAGGAAGAAGGGGAGCGGCACGGAGATGAGGCAGCTGCCGCCGGCCACGATGCCGTTGGCCAAGCCAAGGCGGCGCTTGAAGTAGTGACCAAGGATGACCAGCGAGGGCTGGAAGGCAAAGGAGCTGCCACAGCCGAAGAGGATCCCATATGTGAAATAACGAACTTCCAGAGACCTAGCGGGAAAAAACCACATGGAGCTGGTGACGTTAGGCAGAGGTGGGGAAGGTCAGGAAGCCTCCTGCCCTGTGGTCCTGCAAAACCGTGTGTCAAGACCCAGGTCTCCCATGCCACAGGTGCTACACAGACAGTCTGACCCCAAGGAGATTACTCCCAAGCCAAAGCAAGGATTATCCTCACTTCACAGCTGGCACATTAAATCTTGGGGAAAATGGAGTTTAGCTGGGGAGGGCTTTCTGCAGCCAGGAGAAGCAGCAGCCAACCTGCCCTCCTTGGGAAGCTGACGTAACTTCAATGGTTTTTAAATTACAGCAAACAAGATTTTCTTAGGTAGGAAGGGTGGCCTATTTTTAGCTAGAAATCCTTTTTATTTTTCCACTGAAAGGACTAATTCAAAACATTCTGCACCCAGTGTAGTTTGAAAGCACCAACCCTGCTGGTTATTAGGCACGTAGGAAGGAAACATGGTGTTTCTGCCCAAGCTCCAGGTTGGTTAATTAAGTTCTTCTTCTTTAAGCTCCTCTGGGAGCTTAAATTAGACAGTTAATAGATCTCATTTGTACCTTACATTGGTGGCTGCACTCAAGGAGGGAGTGAAGTGGCTGCTCTATAGAGCAGATGGAGAGTCCTGAGAGCCCTTGGAAGGAGCTGCTTCCCAATTGCCAGCCCGATTTTCCCAATAGAAGCATCTGAGAAAGGAGCCTGGTGTTAGGCCGTGCAAACAACCTGTTATGCTTCTCTCCAGATGAAGGATGTTTTCACTTCATGACGGGACAATACATCCAACTGCATGGGACATTGCCTGGGAGGAGAGCGCGACAGAGACCTTCGGGCAGCTCATGATGCCCAACCCTCCTGTGCAACACTGAGTGATGCCCATGAAGCAAGCGAGGAGACAGCAGCCCACATCTAACAGAGCAGCTGGAAGTTGGGAAAACCTTTACAAGAACATAATTCCTTCCATTACACGCTCGTTTCTTCAGCTTGCCAAGCAGAAAGCAGAACATGCTTGCTGTGCCCAACGGCTCCAAGACAAATGACTGTCAGGAAAGGCACTTTCCAGCTACTCCAGGATGAAACCACATCAGAAGCCCCCTCTGTGGGAGCCAGGGAAGCAGCTGGGCCATGCAGGCTGTCTCCGACCTCCCACACACCAGCACTGGCCATCTCGGCTGGGTCACACCAGCTTTGGTGCCGCGGCTGCGCTGACGTGTCGGATAAGTGGAGACAAATGCCCTGATTCCCATCTGCTCCCTGTTGATGCTAAGACACCCTTGCAGGAGCAGGGGCTCCACCCAGCCATGCTTCTTAGCCAGGATTTCCCAGCCTGCTTACTGGGAATCAGCCAGCTGCTCTCCAGTGGGAAGGGCGGCGGCGTCTCCCTTGGATAACAAGGTCACCCGTGAATAATGACATCTCCTGGGACAAAGAGGTCTCCCTCCATCAGCTGCCTCTCACTTCCAGCTCTCAGTGGGAACAGCCCTGGTTCATCCCTGCTGGTAGAAGTTTGGGGGACTCCTCTCTGCAGGATAAACTGGGCAGAAATTGTGGAGGGGAAGGAGAGGCAGATGAAGAGGGACTCAACCGCCCCTACAGAACACATAGCTGTGCAGAGGAGGAGGGCTGGGAGGGCAGCCCTGCTGAACTGGCCATCATCTAAACACACTGAAACACCCCCCTTCACACTGGAGGAAGGGTGAAGCCTTAACTGGGATTTCTCTTTTCTTGAGGGCACACAAGATCTGTGGTGGCTTGAGCTGATTACAACTGCAGGAGACACCCCTGTGCAAGGCAGCAGAGAGGAAAAGCCTCACCTCGACCCCATCCAGCCTTCCCCAGAGCTCAGCATTGTAGCATATTTGGTTTCTTTCATGGATTTTGTACCAAACTCCCAACATTTTGAGAGCAGGAGGCCCTGAGCTGGGCACTGGAGTCCTCTTGCACAGGCTTGGTGCCTCACAGGGGTTTTGGATCAGCTTGGTGTAGTGCTGGGAACTGCTGCTCCTCTGTTTGGACAAAACAAACCCATTTCAGAGGAACCAGGAGGTAAAGGGGGGATGAGCCTTGATGCAGACATGCCTCAGCCCACCAAACCCAGGCTGTGTCACTTTGCACCGGTGCCTGCACTGGGGAGGTGATCTCAAGTTGTGTTGGGGGGGGGGGAGCTGGCAAGCGGGACCAGAAAAAAGCTTCTCCATTGTTCTGGGTGAGCAGGAGCCACAGGCTCTGAATTTCAGGAGCAGCCTCCAGCACGAGGGCGGGGCGGTGCCAAGTCTCGCAGCCTCGCTGCTCTTCCCCCGGCTCCGCTCGGCCGCGCCGGCACAGCTTCCCTGCTCCGGTCCAGCTGCAGAGGGGCTCCTTTCTCCCTTAAAAGGGAGCCAAAGGAATGTGATCCAAGAGTGAGAGGCAGGAAATGGGGATTTCAGTTCTGCAGCTCTCCTGGAAATAATATTCTTCTCTGCCTGTACTGTTTGATTTTCTTTTCAAGCCCAACACAACCAGCCACTTGCAGCGGCCGTGGTCCCATCAGCTCTTTTTCTTTGCACAAACATTGTACAATAGAAGGGGAAAAGTGTCCAAGCTCTGTTGATTAGAAGGAAAGCAGGATTACATGGGAAGCTCCTGTGATCTGCACTGCCAGGGCACACCTTCCCTCAGGACCCACTGCACCCTCTCTGATTGCTGTTATCTTTGGGAACACAAGGCGGTGGCACCTGCGAGGAAATCGCAGAGGGTGGTTCCTTCCACACCGCTGCCTGAGATGGGTTTAGCGTCCCAAAAAGCTCGGCTGCAATCGGCCACAGCCCCAGGGGCTTTGCCCTTTGCTGCATCCCCATTCCCAGCACAATGGGGGGGCTCCCGCCGCTGAGGATTTGGGTATCCAGGGAACCAGGGCTGGGACAAGCATGAGGGTCTCACTGAGCAGTGTGAGTGGACTGGCTCCCATGCAGGGTGGGCAGGAGGAGCACAGCACAAGCAAGTTGCCTTCTGGAAAACCAGTGCGTATTTGCTTTAAAAACCCCAGTTCTTGAAGCATTTTAATTAAAACAATATTGATTTTAACTGAAATCCAAGCCAAAGCAATGTTTTTATTCAGAAGAACTGAGGCAAATGCTGCTTTGGAGGTGTCTCCACGGTGACTCTGAGACTCTTTAACAAGTGTACCCCAGAGGTGACCTCTTTTTGCTCCCACAAAGATGCCAATGTCTGGGTTGGAAAGACACACAGGTACACCTGCCATTTAAATGCACATCAGCTGATGCCTGCCAGCAGAATTTCATGGCGTGGGATCAGGGATGGAAAAAGAGGAACAGCAATGGCCCTGTGCTGCTGCAGATGCCTGAGCTGGAGCAGGAACACCACAAACTGCTCGAGATCCTGTTCATGTCCCCCTCCCTGTCTGTCCTGCACAGAAACTCCCTCTCAAGTGTAGTCCATCAAATATTATTTTAAGCATTAATTTACTTTCAGCACCAAATGTGAAAATGGTTGTGAAGGAGAACAGTTTTCTCTGTGAGTGCCTCTTTGGAGCTGCCCATGACAGGTACACCAACCTCTCCTTCCTGTTTTAAAGATCACATTAAGGACCTGAGGCTGAAATCCCATAAAATACAGTCCCTTGCTCAGGTAAAATTTGCTCTTTTTTTTTATATGAGGACAAAAGAGCAACTTGGTTCAATTTGTAAAGAAACAGGCCGAGCACACATGGGCTGTGTGGGGTTGCCAGGGCACCCCTCAGCTGGATGGGAACCACCTGCTTTGCCCCAAAAGGCAGCAGCAATGTGTTGGCAGGGGGGTTGCAGGGCATAGGGAGGAAGAAGAGCTCTCCAGGGAGCTGTGTGTCCCCTCCCAGCCTTACTTGGTGAAGGAGCTGCAGAGGAGCCCGATGAAGGCGATGGCAGCTCCCATGGCTGCCGTGGTCCTGCAGCCGAGCCGGTCGGTGAAGATGCTGACGATGGGAGAGCAGAAAAAAATCATGCCCATGGCCAAGGAACCAACCCATGCTGGGGAGAGAGAGAAGAGAGGTCATGGTCAGGGTGGGACATCGAACGGGGGCAGGGGGGACACAGAGGCTGACTCCAGCCTTGGCGGCAGAGAGGCAGCCCCATCACACTGTTAATTAACAGTGCAGCTCATCAACAGCACAGGCACCCCTTGTACTGCCCAACGGCATCGTGGATGGGGCAGCGTTGGAGGTGTGGACAAATTGTCCTTGTATTCCTCTCCACTGGGTTTATATGTGCCCCAGGGAATGCACTGAGCTTCCAACACTTTTTCCTAACAACCTTTGCTGTGCGTGTGATGATGCCCCCACTGGTGCCACTTCCATCAGGACATCTCCAGGCCAAAAGCTCCCCAAGCTCCTCAGATCCCTCTGCTCCCCAACTTTGTCTAGGAAGTTTCCCATCCTGAGTTACAGCTCTGCATTCCCAGGTACCACACTCATCCATCCCTGCTCCCTGCTCTCCAGAGTCAGGAGTCCTCACCTCCCCCTCGCCCCACAGTCAGGGACGAGTCCTTGCTGCAGCTGAGCCGATGGAGACACATGGTGATGCCAGGTTAGATTACACCCCTGGCCCTGCCAGGTGATGCCCAAGCAGGACCATGCTCTCCTGTCTCCTTCCAGCCACCTCTGGAGAAAACCACTGTCCGTGTGTCTATCTTTTCCCAGAAATTTTTATTATTCATGGGTTATTTCAGCCCATTGTGGAATTGTGGAATCGTTACATTTGGAAAAGCCCTTGAAGATCCTTGAGTCCACCCATTCCCCCAGTATTGCCAAACCCAGCACTAAACCATATCCCCAAGTGCCACACCTATGTGGCTTTTAAATGCCCCCAGGGACAACGATTCCATCAGTGCCCTGGGCAGCTGTGCCAGGGCTTGACCACCTTTCGGACAAGTTTTTCCTAATCTCCAGCCTAAACCTCTCCTGGCACAGCTCGAGGCCATTTCCTATCGTTCATCGTTTTCCCCCCACCCTCCACCTTCTCTTTTTAATGGTTTATGCGACGGTTTTGGGGAGGAAAGGCAACGTTTCAAGAAAAGCAATGTGGTAAGAAAAAAAATTTAAATTCTACCAGGTCTGATGAGAAGGGATCCCCTGGCTGATGTGTGGGGCAGGGCAGAATGGACAGGTGGACAAGGGGCCTCCAGCCCTACTCAGCACCCAAGAGGGGCGACCTCCTGGACCCCCTCCCAGCTCCAGGCACTGGCTCTGGGCTGTCGAGCACAGCCCCGGGACATGTGTTCCTTGCTTTTTTTTTATACCATTTTCAGGGCAGTTTTTTTTTAACCCAAACAAGGGCTCTGCAAACCTTTTCAACACAGCCCCGCACAAAAACACCCTGTCCTTCCAGAGCCGTGAGATCTTCAGAAAATAGCCAGGTCCCTATTAAAAGCAAATCCCAGCTATAGAGCAGCCTCTCCAACCTCTGTCTTTCAAAAAGGACCACACAAAGAAGCCCTCCCCAGCCTGGGAAGAGCTGACCCTTCCAAATTAATTATAAGTTCACAAGGACCCAATTTACTTCAAAATCTTCTTTAATAAATGCAGAGTGGAGCAATAAAATGAAAAGCAAGGGCTGTGCGGGAACCTCGTGGGACCAGCCGGGCTCTTGTCTCGACACCAGGCAAAAAGAAGGGTGAGGGTGAGGGAGAGGACCCCCCTCTCCGACTGATTTTCTTGGTTATAAACACAAGGCACAGTGTAATGAAAGTCCTTCTAACAGGATTAGGTGGCACGGATCCAAAGAGCCGTCCAAAACAACTCCAAGAGGGGGTGAGGGGTGGGAGCAATGCCAAGGTGGGAAAGGCTCGTTAAATTGGATAATATACTTCCAGAAATGTTCCTTCTACTCCAGCCAAGGCAGTAAAACATTAGATGGCCCCGTCATGTTTGAAGTTTGTTATTTTTGGAAATTACTTTAAGAAACGCGGAAATAAAAGCATAAAGCAAAGTATTAAATTTAAAGGGCCAGATTCTGATCTTAATAACCCGGGGATTTACATGCAAATAAGCAGGATCAATCTCTGGTCCTAAAAATGCACACTCACCTGCAGAGATCAAAGCAAACCCGGGGCGGGAGGCTCAGCTATGGGCGCTTCAAAGCTCCTCCAGCTTTGGGTTTGTAAAGAGGAGATATTGCTCAATTAAAATCGGTAAACACACCAAAAAAAAGAGTCCTGTGGCAAATTGCTCTACCTTAGAGAAAGGGCTTACCACAAGCAATGAATAAAAATAGGCTTGGGGAAGAACACCAAGTTAAAATTAGTAAGAACAATAGCCTCACTTCCAGAGCGGGGTTTTGTCTTCCCAGCGCTTCCCAGCGAAGCCCCGGGAAGCCGGGAGGGCTGGGCGAGCTCCAGCGCTGGAAGGAAACCTCGGCAAAATCTGGGAGATCAGGAGAAAGCCACCTCATTCCCAGCTCTGATCCTGGTGTGATTCACACCAAAACACCCCCTGAGAGTGGGTGACACAACTTTTCCCCCTGCTTTATTCCCACTGTGATGTCAGTGATCTCCATCCATCTGGATCTGGGTGAGGTTGGAGGAAAGTGATGGCAGAAAACAATGGGTTGGGAAAATAGCAGAGTTCAGGTGAAGCATAGCCCCAAACCTGCCCCTTTGGACATGGAGCCGTAGTCCCTGGATCCACTCCAGGGCAAGAAGGTTTATTTCTGGCAATCTGTGTAAGTGGTATTGAAGTTTCTCCTGGATGTGAAGGGCAGAGGCAGCCATTCCTCCAGTGGAAAGCAGACGGGGCTTAACCACCTTTATTTCAGCAACTCCTCCAACGCTGGAGAAGTTATGACTTGATTTAAAGCCCACAGGAGAAAAAGGGAGGAATCTTTGCTTCTGATTTCCATGGGGATTTGGATGAGATGGTTAATTCCCAGCCCTGCCACACCTCCAACCCTCTGTGGCTGATAACCTGGGCGAGATATCGAAGCACAGACAAGCCCCCACAGGAGCCACACAGCCTTATCAAGCAGCGAGGTGCAATCAGGCAGATCCTAAAAGAAAGGATGGACCAAATCCAGCTGAGGACGGGGCTGGAAGGAGCTCAAGAGCTGCCATAACTTTGACAGGAATCGGGTTAAGACTTGATTGTCTTTCGAGATGCCCTGAGTCCAACCACCTCCTGGGAGCACCAGCTGAAGGGGCTGCTTTTGGAGCTGCCCAGCTGGGTGCTAGGAGAAAAATAGTCTGGTAACACCCAAGAAACATTCTCTCCAAGGGATGCCTTGACAGAAACACAAAATTCTTCAGAAACTACATTTTTAGCTTAAGAAAAAAAGAAAAGGCATTTTAAGCACTCTGCTTTTGGTGAGGGAGAAATGGAGATGACTTCTGATTTGGGGGCTGGAGGTATAAGAGGTGACTCAAGGCTCACTGTCCCTCCCCAACAGTCCATCCCACCCTGCTCCCAACACAGCCCCTCCTGGAGGCAATGGAACAGCAGCTGGGACCCCCCTGGTACATAACCCCCACTTCTCACTGCTCCTTGAGGGGCTGGGGGACAGCAACAGCCCCGGCTGCCACCCCAGACCAGGCCACCCACAGCCCTGCCTTCCTCCAGTGCTGATGGGACCTTCCTGGTGGTCCTGGGATGCTCTGGGGTATGGGAAGAGCCCAGCATGGGGCTGGTGCCGCTTTGCTGGAGCAGAGAGGGTGACCAAGGAGAGCATTCCACCAGCAGCTCTCACACAGGGGAAAGCTCCAGTTGAAGCTCCACAGATTGCTCCTTCCCACCTTGGCTTTAACAAAGGCAGCCAAACTGGCAGCCTGTGGCTGATCCAAAGCAATGTGGCCTTCACTGTGGACAAGGAACACAGTGGTTGAAGATCGCCAAGGGGAAAAGTGATTCAGTGGTGTAGGAAAACACAGAATCAGAATGGTTTGGGCTGGAAGGGACCTTAAAGATCATTTAATTCAAACCCCCTGTCATGGGCAGGAACACCTCCAACAAGACCAGGTTGCTCCAAGCCCCATCCAGCTTGGTCTTGAACACTTCCAGCTGTTCTGAGTAACATGGCCAAGATGATCCATCCTCCCCAACACTGCTCACTCTGGGCTCAAGACAGAGTGAAAGCTGGGAAGGTGACCCACTTGCCCACCAGCCCATTTGCCCACCAGCCCAACACCACCAAGCTGTGCCCACAATGGAGGAGCTCTGGGATCAGACTTTGGCCACCAGGTCTCCTCCTGCTGGCAGGTGACAAGGCTGCTGGGGTCCCTGTGGCAGAGGAGAACTGGCACGTGGAGGTCAGGGGGCTCAGCCTGATGAGGGCTGTGAGCACCATGTCTGCATGTTCATGGCAGCAAGAGGTGGGCAGGGCCCCCAGGGTCAGTCCAGGTGGGTCCCACACGCTGGACACCAGGTCAGCTTTCTTTTCAGCCAGACCGTTCAAAAGGATGGAAAGCTCCTTCATCGCCGGCACTTCCCTGAGTAGAAAAAGGTTTCTGGGAGCAGAACAAGGTGGGAACAGGAAGGTGAGAAACAACAGAAGAAAATATCACCACTGAGACACAGATCCAAACCCTGCCAGTATCGAGTTCATTGTTCCAAAAAACACCATTAAAAAATCATACTGTGTGGAACTTGTGGCCAAGCCTATTTGTTCCTTTAAAACTGAATCTCCAGGGAGAGAGAAGGAAGGGACGTCGCTCTCAGCTGTGCTTTCCCGCTGACCCAAATACCCTGGGCTGGAGGGATCAAGGGCCAGGAGGTGACCTCAGATCCGCCACTGGAGGAAGTGTCTTCCCTCGCTTCCCGCGGCTTCTCCCGCTCACGCCGCACAGCTGGGACAGGGACACGATGCACAGGGTCACCTTCCCCAGCACCTGGTACTTCTCTGAGGTGATTCACCTCCTCCTCCCCACCTGTACCACTCCTACAAGAAATAAATGATTTTTGGACTTGTTCCAGAGACAGGGAAGCTCTGCTGGCGTGACAAACCTCGTCACATACCTTCAAAGCCCTCCCCAGCCCTACCTGGCTCCATTTTTGGGTGGCCTGGGAGACCAAAGAGCCTTGTGGCCCTTCCGAGGTGGACGCTGTGGGGAGTGCAGCTGGCTGTCCCCCCCTCTGTGGAGCTCCTGCAGCACATCTGCACTGAGGACCAAGCAGCTGTTTCATCTCGTGCCCTTGAAAAGCCATTTGCGTCATCCTCTGCTCGCTCAAAGGAAAGCCTGAAACGCTCCCAACGGCTCAGCCCCATGTGCTCAACACCCCCCGCGGACCCAGCCTATCCCAGGCTTGGATGGTCAAGGTTTAAATAAAGGCAGATGCAAAAGTCACATCTGAGGAGGCCACCACGATGCATGGCAGGATGGGAAACTGAGCTAAAGAGCAGCAAAAAGTGAGAGTCCTAAACCAAAGCTGGGGAACACCAAACAGAAGACAAAGAGACACAAACTGAAGCTCTGAAGCCCCAAATTGAAGCTGGGGAGCACCAAATTGAAACAGGAGAGCACCAAGCCAAAACTGAGGAGCCACAAACTGAAGTTGGGGAGCACCAAACTGAAGATGACAAGTCTCAAACTGAAGTTGAGGAAACCCAAACTGAAGTTGTGGAGCCCCAAACTGGAGCTGAATAGCCCCAAACCAAAGATGAGGAGCCATAAATGGAAGCTGAGGAGTACCAAACCAATGCTGAGGCACATCAAACTGATGCTGAGAAGCACCAAACCAATGCTGAGGAGCCCCAAACCGAAGCTGAGGAGCCCCAGTCCAAAGCTGGGGAGCACCAAACTGAAGCAGACGGGCTCCTCTGGGCGGAGGTGGGGCGGTGTGGTGGCAGCCACTGTGCGTCACGTGCAGCTAAAAGCCAGTTAAACTCATTAATTGTATAGCAAGCCCTGCTTGGTACCATACCCTAAAGCTTCAGAACAAAGTCCTCCTTTATCAGGTTTGGCTGACTTCTCCCCCCTTCTTTCTTTTGAAAACAATTCCACAACAGCCTGAAAATTGGAATAAATGGAATTATTCAGAGGAATTATTCAAGGCCAGGTCTGACTAAAGACCCTTTCAGTGCCATGTTCATGGCAGTATTAGGACAGAGGAAGGAAAAAAGTGAATGTTGTAGAAGGGGCAGCTCCTGTTCTCATGGCATGGTCCCATAGCCAAGGACAAGGCAACAGCTTCCCAGAGACAGACCCAGCAAGTGTCCATTCGATCTTTGTCTTAGGAAAGTTTCAAAATACTGATTTTTAATTGGTTCAGGAGCACAGGGCCCTGGAGTAGAGCAGGTTGGGAATGTATTTTGCTTTAGAAACCCCACCACATCTCTCCTGATCATGCCTCTCTGCCTTCCCTGGCTCTCAAGAGTGCAGGGGACTTTTAAGAGAGGAAGCCCAGGCCACCTCCTGTAACCACTAAGTGACAGATATCAGCTTATGTGAGAGAAAAGTCCCAATATGAGCTGCCCTGTGGCCACACTAAGCAGAGATGGAGACAAATCTGTGGTTTCACTTGGCAGGAGCAGGACCAGAGTGTTTGCCTGAGGTGTGTGTGCTCAACATCTTGGAGAAGATCAGACCCAGCCTTATTTTGCATCATTTCTTTCCAAAACCATAAAATTCGACCCTGGCTAGAGCAAAATGGCGTTAGAGCTTGTTTCTGAGCTGCATCATGTCCTCCCCATCCACAGCCTCAGCCTCCAAGGCTCCAGAGCCGGTCCAGAAATGCAAATTCCTGTGAAATCCATCCAAAAGCAACAAGGCAGCATGTGCTCTGCAGCTGAAACCCACCATGTGCCCAGGCTGGATTTTAATTCCCAGCACTCCACTCCACAGGCCAGGAAGGTTTTTATTTTCTGAGTTGCCTCTGGCTTGCAATTTTTGAGGGATGATTCACCTACCGCACACTAAAGTTGCCCAACAAACAGGAGCTACGGTCGCAACCACTTCTCAACATGGGCTATGTCCCATCCAGACGTCTCTCTATGACCCACGCTCTCAAGGAGGCTGAGGATCTTGTTATTCCAAGCTCTCCTGATGTTAGGTGGCTCCAAAGGATGTTGGATTGGACTGCCTTTGCCCATGTCCCACCTCCCTGGGTGAGATCCCAGAGGTCTCTTGGTGTTCAGCTGCTGTTGGGCAAAACCAGTGCCCTCCCGTAGCTCCTGGCCAAATAAACTGGCAAAGACTCTTCAGTACTGGGGGGAAAAAAACACATCCCCGGGGTGAGCATCCCCCCCTTGGACTGTGCTGTCAAACACCTCGCCAGCCCCTGGCTGCATTTTCATCCAGCAATTTTATGAAAAACAGAAAAGTTCCATTTTAATTGGTGAAAATTCCCTCCTCCCACCCGTGGAGCACCAATCTGTAATTAGCCTTTCATGTAAAACGATGTTTATTCCTGACAGGGTTTGTCTTGGCACAAATATGCGCTCTGAAATGTGCACACATTTGAAGACTCAAACCCTGCATTTAATTCTCTATCTGCTTGTTAATCCTCATTGTTCTCAAGCCCCTTTTCAAAACACACCCACAGGGAGAAGAAAGTATTTCTTTTATATACGTATAAAACCCCCTTCCAGCATCAGGACACCAGCAGCGAGTGCGGCACCGGCCCGGGGTCCGGCTGTCCCCCAGCTGCCGGTGCCCACCCAGAATCATGGTGCCAAAACCAGGACTCCTTCCTCCTGATTTTTTCCATCTTTCCTTTTTTTTAATATACAGTTTTTCTCCCCAGCTGTGATGCCCCTCAGATGTCCCCCCTGCAATACAACAAACTCGTCCAAAGGGTGGGAGCCCTGAAGGGGGAGGGTGAGGAAAACATGGTGGGGAAACCACCAGCTGCCCCCAGCCCCATTTTGGAGAACCTTCCTTCAGCAATGGGGGCTAGAACCTGAGTTTCATGATTCCTGGGCTTAGTTTGGAGTGATCTGGGATTTGCACTCTCCCAGAACGTAACAGCCACATCTCCCAGCACGTAACAGCCACATCTCCCAGCACAGCCAGCTGGAGGCTGGACCAGCAGCCCCTGGGACCTCCCAGCAGGGACTGGGTGACCAAAGCAGCCCAGATCCTTCCCTTCTGCCCAGCTCCAAGCACAGAAAGCAGCACGAGGTCCATTGGGGTGAGCAGGGAGAGCAGGGAGTTCCTGAGTGGTTGCCAGAGGCTGCTCCAGGTTGCCCCTCTTCCAATAGGGCAAGAAACACAATATCCACCTCACAAAATGAAAGGGAGAGCAAAGGGTCAGGGTTGTGGTCAGGGTCAGGGTTAGTATTTGGGTCAGGGGCAATATTAGGGTCAGGATTAGGGTTTGAGTTAGGGACTGGGTCAGGGTTTGGGTTAGGGTCAAGGTTAAGGCCAAAGTTTAGGTATGGGTTTGGGTTAGGGTCAGGCTGAGGATTGGTGTTTGGGTCAGGGTAAGGTTTGGATTTTAGTTAGGTTCAAGGTCAGGGGCAGGATCAAAATCAGGGTGATGACTGGGGTTTGGGTTAGGGTCTGGGTCACGGTTAGGATTTGGGTTAGGGTCAGGCTTAGGATTTGGGTTAGAGTTTGGGTTAGGGTCAAGGTCAGTGCCAGGAGGACAGGCTCTCCCCAGTCCAATGCACCCTGGTGGGTTGGAGTTCCCTCCAGGCCCTGTGTGCTGGCTCCTCACCCTGTGATTTTGGGGAACAGTTCCCATTGCTGTCTCCAGGCAGGTCCCAGGGCCGATGGCAATGATTAACCCTGGTGGGACGCTGTGGGTCAGCCATGGCCCCAGACACGTGCAGGCTGCTGCGTGTCCAGAACTGTCAGCCTTTGGAAAAGCCACGACCTGACCAAACTTCACCAGGCTTTGGCTATGATTAACCACCTCCAGTCACTGCACAAGGGCACAAAGCCCGGGAACAGCTCAGCACTCACACCCTGCCACGGCCATCGTCCCGTGCCCAGAAGGACCCCCAGAGGTGACCCCCTTTCTCTTCCTCCAGCCCCAAAATGTGTCATCTCCTCTGAATCCCCACCACGGACACTTCATGTAACTCACAGACTTGTTCTGGTAACCAGTCAGTGTAGCCACAGACAACTGGGAGGACAGTGCAGCTGGGGGACCAGGGTGGTGCAGCTTCAGGAATTTGCCCCAGTGCTTCATCTCCTGTTTGCAGGAGTGGGCAGGGAGGGATGGAAGGGGGCAGCAGGGATGGAAGGAGGCAGGGAGAATGGAAGGGAGCAGGAAGGATGGAAGGGGGCAGGTGCCTGTGAGGACACGAGCACTGGCACCAGGACTGGGCCAGCAGTGCCAGGGCACGTGGCTGTCCAGTGCCAGCCACCATTTCCCAGCCTGTGATTCCGGATGAGTACTGCCACTTTTGGGGGGGACACCTGAGAGTCCCAAAGGGCAGGAGGATGGCTCTGGGAGCACCTCAGCCCTGCCCTGCCAGCCCCCCATGTGTGGCTGCCGTGGCTCTTTCCGCTCGGAGCAGCCTGGCTGTGATCGCTGCCGGGCCCGGGCCCGTGGCTCCCGGCCAGCCTGGGAGCACATGGGGAGGCAGCACCACAGCTCATGGGCCGGGATGAGGGGGCAAAGCTGACATGCCACAGTCAGGGGTTCACCTCCCATCCAGAGGATCCACATGCATCCCTATGGATGCCTATGCCCAGCGCTGACCCACCACAGCAGCCGGCAGCACATCTCCTGTGTGCTGATGTTGTACCTGGTACACGGCTGCAGGATGCCAAAAATACTCCAGGGTGAGAGCACTTGGGGCATCCCAGCCCCTTGATGCCTCAGAGAGAAGATGGGATGGCTCCTGGCCCCCAAGGGGAGGCAGGGTAGGTTCCCCTCCCAAAACGCGGCTGGTGGCCCAGGGCTGCTCCATCCTTGTGAAATCACCGGGCACTTTCTGCCTCCTCTGCCAACCCCCCTGGGCTGTGTTTGGGAACGCTCCTCCTTCTGTGGTGGGACTGGGGTGAGAAAGGATGCTTTTTCCAAGCTGAAAGAGACAGAAAAGTTTCCCTCTCTGCCAAATCTCTCCCGAGCCATCTTCTGTTTTCTATTAACGGCGAGAATAAACCCTCCGGCCCAGGTCCACACTCCTCCCTCTGCAACTCCCATGGGCACTTGTCGACATCCCAGTAAAAAAAAGGAGAATTAAACCCATGCAACCTGGCTGGCCCTGACCCAGGGACCTGCAGAGCGAGGACTGGCGGCGGGTGTAAAACAACCCCCCTGCTCTGCTGTTACATCTCCCCCACAGAAACTTTTCAACTCCAGTTGCTGGCAGGGGCCAGGCTGATCCCAGCTGAATTCCTTCCACTTACCAGCAAATAAATAGCAGTTAAATGAAGGGAAAGAGAAAAACACCCTTTTTTTCAAAGGGAAAACAAAGAAGTCAGGGAAAATAAATGAAGGAAAATGTTGGGCTGGTCACAGGCTCAGAAAGATCTTTTTCCCTCGCAGTTGGGTACTTGACAGCCTTCCCTTTCAGCTAATTAAGGGATACTCAGAAAGAAAAATAGTTCCAACCCTTTGCCAGCCCTGAGCATTAAGGGGAGAGTCACAGCATGTTGGAAAGCAAACCCAGCCCTGGCCACAGCTTCTCCACCCGCCCAGGCACCCAAACTACCGTTTTTTAGACAAATAGATGCTGTTGCAGGACATCTATGGTCTTCTCCCAGGCCTGGCAGATTTCAGCACAGACTTTCCTCCAAACTCTCTGGTTGTGGGCATCTCCAACCTTGGAATCATAAAATCATGGAATTTTTTAAGTTGGAAAAGCCCTCTAAGACCATTAAGTCCAACTGCTAACCCAGCACTGCCAAGCCCAGCACTAACCTATGTCCCGAAGTGCCACATCTACATGACTTTTAAATCCCTCCAGGATATATTATTTGTATCTATACCTTCCCATAGACAAGGGCTACTCTTCTTACACTCCAAGTATTTCTCTCAACCAACACCTTCCTTGCTGTAAAATCTCCAAGCACCACTTTGCAACCTGTCCCTCACCGGACAGAGGGCACTGTTAATTACTTTTTTTTGCACCTTTTACCTTTTTTTTTATTTAGGAAGTTGAAGGCAGTGATGCACCTTCTGTCCTCTAGCAGGAACAACCCCAGGTTTCAGCACTGCATGTCCTTCCCCCTCCTCTCCTCCACACCTCCCAGTCAGCCCGGCCCTTTCCCATCGTGTGGTGACACCTTCCACATCCCTCCTGGGACTGCTTAATAATTAATTGTCCCTTGTCCCTCTCCCTCAGCACAGAGCAGTGCCTGGCTCTAGTCACACTGCGCCCCAAGCCTGCAAAGGCACCTCTCCAAAAAACCTACCCTATGGGAGCCCTGCAGGGAGGGATGGCTCCTGTCACCCCCCATGGCTGTGTCACCCCAGCCCTGGGTTGGGGTGTCCTCACCACGACCCACTGTCCCCTGCTGTCTTTTGAAGGGGGTGGGGACAGAAATGGGGATGGGGATGGTATGAAGTGCCAGGGCAGGGTCAGGTTGGATCTCAGGAAAAGGTTCTTCCCCCAGAGGGTGGTTGGGCACTGAACAGGCTCCCTGGAGCAGTGGGCACAGCACCAAACCTGTCTAAGAAGAGTTTGGACAGTGCTTCTTGGATGGGGGTGGGAATGGTGTGGAAAGAGCTAAAACTCCCAACCATCCGTCAGCCAAGGCTGGGGCACCCTTAGGATGAGTGAGGTTGGAAGAAAGCATCCCCCATGTTTTCCCCAATGCCAACCACATGCACTGCTGGCTCTGCTCCACATGCAGCATCTTCCCCACAAAAACCTCCAGCCCATAACCACCCTGCTCCAAGCTCCAGAGGGAAAAAATGCTGTGGCAACTTCAACCCGTGCCCCTCTGCACAAACACCCTGACCCAGAGAGGGCTGGGGCGGCGGCGGTGCCTCCCCTATGGCACCACCCGAATATTACCAAAATATTTCAGATATGTGACTTATTTGCTTACACCCAGAACAGCCCCAGGTTCCCTGAAGACAAAGTCTGCCCAACACCAGACTATATATGGGGCTGGAAATATGAAAGGGAAAATCGTGGTGGCTGCTGCAGGTGCTTTCCAAGGCATCAGGCAGCTTTTAAGTTGTTTTGCCCCCAAGCTTCATTCACAAAGGAGATAACACCTCCCTGCCATGGCCTCTTCCATCTCAGCTCTTCTGCCACACTGGTGTCTCCACCAGACAGTCACGGGGCTCAGCCCCAGCCCAAACCCTCCTGCAGCATGAGGGACACAAGGCAAAGACTGACCGCAGTGGTCCATTGGGGAGTCCCCTCCACTGAAAGAATATCTTTAAAGATCAAAATAGATGAAGATAAGCCATTTTTAAGCAGGTTGAGCAGAGCCCTGAGCAGGCACAGAGTCAGGGCAGCATCTGCCCCAGCAGCGTCCATGCAGCAAAACAGCTCCATGGTAGAACATTTGGGCTTTTCTCCTGATGGCCATTGGGAAATTATTTCCTCCTCCAGTGCTGGAGAGCTTCCCCTGGGTCTCCAGCACAGACAGTAGTGCCTTTGGCTAGTGCTCCTGAAACCTAATGATGGGGAAAAAGATCCCCAAATGACACAAGACTTGCGTATCATCATTAAACCAGACACCCAGAGGCCAAACAGGGGGTAAAACATCCATGTGATTTTAATCTCTTGAAGCTTCCTTACATTAAAGACAACATTTGAAAACAACTGGATATCTCAGCAAAGTAGACCAGGCTGTAATTAAGCAAATCTGATCGCTAAAGGAAAGTGAAAACCAGCAATTTCTCATTTAATTCTTTTTTATTCCCCAGCAAGGAACAGGTTCCACCCCTTTGCCAACGGGCTGTCACTTTTGGCTGACCTGCTCTCATTTGAAAGTTTTTCAGACACCGGGTGGCTTCGGCCGCCGCCCCACTGTGCAGGGAAGGGCAGCCCTGCCCTTTGGTGCTCTGGGAGGGTGGGGAAGAGCCACGGCCAAGGTGTTGGGATTCACTGCAGGGTGATCCCCAGCAGCCCAGGAACCCAGCCCCGGGGAGCCCTCCAGCTCCTGCCGCTGCGGCGCTGCGGCTCGGCCATCCACACACACGTATGTGCACACAGTGTGCCTGTGGACACACACATATACATATATATTAACAACCCAGCCCTACAGGGTTTATCCCACACGATGGCTGCGGGCAGAACCGGGGCTCCCTTGGAGCCACACAGTGTTTCACAGGCCGAGGGGAACCGGGGACAGCCTGGGCCACTCCAAGGCCTTGGTAGCAAAGGGCTCTGAAGGCAGGTGAAACATTAATGTGCTTTTCTGGGGAAATGCTTTTGCTTTTTGCTGCATCAAGGGCTTTGAAGTGGGAATAAACAACAGGGCAGGTTAATAAAGGCTTCTGTCAGTTACTGGGTAAGACTTGGTCCTGTGAGTCAGGGTTACAGGCCATGCATCCCACCTCTTGGCCAGGGAGCCTCCTCTTCCTCCCCGGGGAAATATGGCATTCTGGGGTAGGGGAGGAATCACAGCGACCCTGTCCCTTCAGGTGCCAGGTGTGGGACTGCTGTAGGGAACACACTCCACAGTTCCCGGGTTTGTTTTCACGTGCCTGAGCTCCAACTTCTGTAAAGCCCATCCACGCCCAGGGGCAAAGGGAAAAGCAGGTGCCAAGTGGATTCAGGAGTGTTTGGACAATGCTCTCAGGGATGGGGGGGGATTGTTGGGGCGTCCTGTGCAGGGCCAGGAGTTAAACTCGATGATCCTGATAGGTCCCTTCCAACCTTTCTGTGATTCTGTGGTTCCAGCTGCTACATCTGAAGTTGTGGCAAAACGTCAAGCCTTTTCCGCTGGCCAAGGACCAACTCCAAGCTAGAGCTGCCTTGGGACTGGAACAGTAAACACAGCCGTGCTCCCTACGGGTACCACAGGCAACTTGAGGCTGAAACTGTCCCCAGAAGTATCTCTGCTGTGGCACTGAGCAAGGACAGAAGCACTAGAGAGCTGCAGGCTCGGGATGCAGGTCCCTGTGTGCATCCACCTCTTAGTGTGACCTGGCCACGAAACTTCAGTGTGTCCAGGAGCCAGGAGGGACACAGAGGAGGAAGGAATGGGGCGATGGAGGAGCCAAACCCCCACCAGTCAGGGCTTGGGGGCTCCTGTGCTGCTGCCAGTCCTGGCGGCCGCGGGCCAGTCGGGATCACACAGAGTTTGCAGAGCCAGGGAGAGGCTCACTTTTGTCTCCAGTGCTAATGAGACTGATACCAGCTGCTTCTCGTTTAACCAGTCTGACCATCCGGCCGAGCCAAAACTGATTCATTCATAAGAAAATGGAAAAGGAGATCGACTCGTCACCAGCCCTGACTGATGGGGAACCAAGCCAACAACCTGCTGCTTCCATACCAGCCCCGCATCCTGCTTTTTTGGTTCATCATCTTCCCAAATTCAAATGTTCAGTGGAAGCCTGAGCTTTGCCCCGGCACAGTCGGGTTATAAAGCGAGAGTTATCTGCTGCAAAAAGTCTCGGCTCGTGGCCAGGGCTGGAATCACCCAGCAGTGCCTGACATTTTGCAATAGCTAATTCCTGCTTCGGAAGCAGAGGAAACATCACAACCCTCAAAGACATCGCTTTCTGTGCTGCTCTGCCTCGCATCATCTTCCCTGTGGCTTTTGGGGTTGGTTTTTTCTCCTCCTTCTCTCTTCATCCAGCAATAAAAGTCTAAGCAACCACCTTCACAGAGCAGAAAAAGCCTCCCTGCTGTAAAAACTCCTTTCTGGGGGGATTTTTTTTTAATGTCATTTTTGTTTATGAGGCCAGTGGGACACAAACCGTGGAGGGGGGAGGCTGCAGATGGTGGGGCTGGGAAGCCTGGCTGATGCTGTCCCAAGGGAGGGGACAAGCTCCGAACACCAGACAGAGCCTAATCTTATCTCCGGATGTAGATTAGGATGGGTCAGCGGGAGTTAACAGCCAGTCACAGGAGTCAAACCAGGTCCTGAAGCACCTCCTCTCCAGGCTCTTTGGTTCATGCTTTGGTTGACACTGAAGCAGGGTAGAGTTTAACAGCTTTAAAAAAATCTGCTACGATTTCTTAGCTTTGGGCAACACATCTGATTTTATATGAAGTTCCCTTAATAAAGGCCTTCTCCTAAAATGCAGATCCCAAGGGACTTTTAGCTCTCCCAGTTAAAAGCCATCCCTTGTCCCCAGATGACCTGAGTTTTTATCACCCAGCCCTGCAGACATCAGAAATGCATGGCAAAACTTCAGATTTTTTCAAGACCCACCCTGGGTCTTGAAAATCCCCATTTTCAAGGCAGAAAAGCCCCTGCCAGGTCAGTTTGGGAGGGAAATGCCCCAAATCCTGATGCTGGGAGTGCTCACCTCATGGCACTCCCCCAGGGTTTCACGAGGACAGTGGAAAACTGGGGCCACGTGAGTCAGAGACAAGCAAACTGTGGATATGAGGGCCGATGCCTCGCTCACTCTCCCACACCACTCCAGCAGGCTGGGAAAGCTGCCGGATATGAACCCGGGGCATTGGGTGAGTGTTTCACACTCAACACCCAGAGCAGAAGGGCCTGGTGCAAGGGCTTTAGGGTGCATCCCTGGCTGTCCCTCCCAAGGGCATCCAGACACTCAGCATTAGCCCCGTGCCCTCGTGCAGTAGAGAGAGCGGGACAGGAAAAACCTGTGAGGGATGGAAATCACGTTCCTGAGGTGCAAAGGGAAAAGCTGTCCAGAAAGTGGCTGACAACACCGCTGTCGGTCCTTGCCCTTTCCCTTCCCAGGGTGGTTTCTCACAGGCTGTGAACCAGCTTCCTTGGCATCAGGGTGGTCGGCACAGCTTTTGTTTAATGCTGAATTTCCCCATGGGGAGGGGACATGGTGGGTAGGGGCAGGAGGATCCCCACAAAGACCTCAAACCTCCAGCAGCACCGAGGCCCCAGTGAGTTTATTTTGAAAAAAGGAAAAATAAGAATCCAATGCCGCTGATATTCCCTCCTTGGCAATGGCCTATCTCAATACCACTGCTATTATTATCCTCTGCAATTAAGTGATAAAGCTATAATTGCCTTATCTGATGGAGCTGGGCACAACAGTGAGGCAGGAGCTGGCCTCTGCATCCCCCTTGGGTGGGTTTATGGGGCTGATGGCATCACCCTGGGCATTTTAAAGCCACTCTGTGCCAAAAGCATCCCCCTGCTTGGCAGACAGATGGACAGACAGGACCCCACAGCAGTACTGGGCTTCTTAACCCCAAAGCTGGGGAATCAGCATCATCCCTGTGTCTGTGCACTGCCCTACTCCCATCCCTGCTGGGTATCCAGGAAGGTTCCAACCTGGAGGTGGTCAGCTCTGGCCAGGATGGGAGCACACGGAATAAAAGGGGCAGTTTTGAATCCATTCTGACTGTGGAGAGGTAGGAGCAGATGGTGGAGGGACCAAAGTGCAAACCCACATCACCAGCTGCTCCCCAGCCATTCCTGCATCCCCAGTGCTTCCCACAATCCCTGCTCCAGCATCCTGGGGAGCAACATGTGACCAGGCAGCTGGCAGAGCCTGCCAGTGGGCAGGGCACTGTGAGAGCAGCCCTGCAGTACCGGATTCGGCACACTCAGCCTCACCAGCGGGGTCAGGGCACTGCTTTTAGAGGAGGTGACCCCAGTTTCCCAGCCAGGCACCTCGCTGTGCTGAGCACAGCCACATAGGAAGTCCAGTGTGGTGTTTCCATCCACACGTTCATCACCTCTAAAAGAGCTCTGGTGGGCTATGGCATCCTCCCCAACACCACCAGCCCTGGTTTAAGCTGGTTTTAAGTTCAGTGTCCCTGAAATCCTGATTCTTGCTGTTTTTCCAAGCCTTTTAGTATTTGACCTCAGCGTCGCTCCCGACCCCGCGAGCTGTCGGCAAAGCCTTAGGGAAGGAAACTAAAGCCCTCCAAAATCCTCCCCGCGTGACCGTTTCCCAGATATGCCCCAATCCACCCGGCCAGCGAGGAGCGGAGCCGCCCATTCCCCGCACCCGCAGCCCAGAGGCCACGGTGAGGGGCAGCCAGCCCGTGCCCCTCTCCCAGGGCGAGCAGCTCCTGCCGGGAGCAGCCACAAGAAAGGCCGATGCAAATCGCATCGTTAGCATTCTTTCCGTTTTAATAACCCAAGGTGTTACCAGCAACACTGTTACTGATTTTTATCTCCGCATCGCCTTTTAAGAGCTCCAATTTGTTTTTCTTGGAGGTCTCATTTTGTTTTATTAAAGCTGACACCGAAGAAGGGAAAAGGAGACGTTCTGGGCCCAGAACAAAAATATCCCGTTTAAATACCCCGTATTATTTTCTTGGAAATGCTTCTCCATTGACTTTAATTAAGCTCTCCCTGGGCTCGCGAGCTTGGCGTGCTTGGCTCTCAGGCAGGTTTAATCCCAGGCAAGCTCTCCACACTCCCAGTTCTCCCCACTTCCACAAAACTTAAGGAACAAATTGGGTTTTGCTGAAATACATGGATTAACAGCTGGCCCACCACCAAGAACATCCTGACGTTGCCTTTTCGTCACCGGTCACAGAGTGAGCACGTGGCCCAACTGCCCCGCTCGCTTTGCCGGCAGGACCTAAAAAGCAGCTTCTCTCTCTTATTTTTTAATTTGCTCCTATTTTATCATTTTTTTATTGCCCTTGTGATGCTGGGGAAGGAATGGGGAGGTCCGTCTCTCGTGCCTGCTGATGCCCCAGAGCTATCAGAGGAGGCAGAGCAGCCACAACCTGGCTCTGGTGATCACGGTGCCACTGCCGAGCCTTGTGCAATCGTGCCAGCTGCTGCCGTAACACCAATAATTACCCCCCCCCATGGTAGAAGGAAGCTCTTTAGGATGATTGCAAAGTTAAACACTCCAAAAGTTGGGAAATCCCAGGAGGGAGCTTGTCTGGGCATCATCTGGTGCATACCCATTATGTAATTACTGTCGATTTTTAATCACAGATGATTCTTTTCCGTCGGACCCGATTCAGACAGAGCACGGGAGGCACAGCCCTCACCTGAGGAGCTGCCATTAGAATTGACTCCCACCTCGGTGGGCTCTGGCTTGGTTAACTGAGCTGCAACTGCTTTGCTCGAGGTTTGTACAAACTCTCCAGCCAAAACCCCCAGCTCCTTGGCAAGCTCCACCATCCCCCCGAGAGGGAAGGATTTGGTCTCCCTTTTACGCACAGGATCTGCGGGTGGACAGATTAAGGCCAAGAGCTTGAAACAAAATCTTTCTTTTGGTGCCTGACATGAGATGGCCAAGAAAAGGGCTTTTGGGGATGCCACTGGGCAGGGAGACCACATGCCTTGGGGTCCTTGGCCCAGCTGGTGCCTGGGCTGGGTGATGGGTGGGTGCTCAGAGCAGGTTCCTTCACTGCAGGCACTGTGGTAGGGTTGTTTCTCCTCCCCGAGAAGGGCCCCGATGTTTGCTCGGGGCGAACCCCAACAAGTCAGCCCATGCAGTGAGGCCTGTGCAGCACACGGGGCTTCCCCACCCCGGGACAGGCAGCTGCCGGCCCCGCTCCCTGCTCTGCATGGGGTCATGGAATGGTTTGGCTTGGAAGGGCAGGAACATCTTCCCTAGACCAGTTGGTCAAACCCCTGTTCAACCTGGCCTGGAAAAGCAAGCCAAAAACCGTCACTGAGCTGCTAAACCCAAACCCAAAACTAAAAAAACCCCAAAGATGGGGAGTAGCAGGGTCTAGCCAGCTCGCCTCCTGCAATGTGAGGTTTTGCACGCCAGATTCTCCCAAAACCACACTGCTGGCAGCACTGATCCCAAAGCACCCTCTCCATCTGGCACTGGGGTGCCTGCACTGGGACACCAGGACACAGTGCTGGGAGCTCACATTCCAGCAGTGTGGTGCAATGCTCTCCTCTTTGCACCCTGTGGGATGCAGGGACGTAGGTACAGGATATCTCCAGGCAGGAGCTGCCCTCGGGTGTGCAAAGCAAAGGTGCAAAGCTGTGATAGGGCCCAGCTGCCATCATGCCATCATGTCCTCTTGGTGATCCCTCTTGATGATCCCACATGAGTCCAGGAGGTTGTTCAGAGCACCTTGAGTTGCTCCTCACACAGAGGGTGGTATGGCATGGCATGGCATGGCACAGCTGCCAGGCATGCCCAAGATGAGTTCTAGCAAAACAACTTACCAGAGACACAGGGCTGTGACCTGGAGCCATTCCTGAGGGCTTTCCCTGTGCTTCACCTAGCTCTGGCTCTCCAGGGATGTGCTGAGGGCGGGGGAAGCTCTTGCATCGGGTAATGTTTTAGGGATCCACAAATAAAAGAGCAAGGGGGGAAAAAAACCTGAAAACGTGCTGATGGAATGCAGGGCTGTGCCACCCTCCCTGGCTGCAATCCTGCCCCCGGGGTGTATCCGCCGGAGCGGAGCGGCGGCAGGAGCGGCCGGAGCTGCGGGCAGGGCACAGCGGGCAGGGCACCGCGGGCAGGCAGAGCTGCGGGCAGGGCACCGCGGGCAGAGCTGCGGGCAGGGCACAGCGGGCAGGGCACTGCGGGCAGGCAGAGCTGCGGACAGAGCTGCGGGCAGGGCACCGCGGGCAGGCAGAGCTGCAGGCAGCGCTGTGGGTAGAGCTGCGGGCAGAGCTGCGGGCAGAGTTGCGGGCAGGGCACTGCGGCAGCCCCGCGGCCCCGCCGGCCCCGGCACTGGCAGGACCTGTTGTACGAGGTGCCTGGGAGAGATTGGAATGGCTCGCGCCTGCGAGCGTGTTGCAGCAATTCCCAGCACACGTCATGTGGGTTTTGCAACCGCCCCAACTGTCTGTGGATCCACGGAAAGAGCCCGGAGAGCACCGAGCTCCGCGGTGCCCGCGGCGGGCACGGGCATCGCCCGGTGTGAGAGCCGGGTGTGGGTCCCGGCAGTGCCCAGCCCGGCACACACCACTCCACCAGGCCTTTTTCCTCAGGGGAAAATGCCAAAAGGCAGCATCTCCTTCCCTGGCAAGAGGGAATAATCAATCCTTCGAGGAAGGGAAAACCCAACAAATCCCTGCTGCAATGGGTGCAGCAGCACATTTGTACATGTGTTGTATTGGTGTACAGGAGGTGCCCAGTCCTCTTGCTGCCCATTGCCATGGTGATGCCATGGATGCACACGCTCATGGCTGTGGAAAGCTGGGGAAAAGTGATCCCTCAAGGGAAACTGTTGGCTGCAAGATGTGGGTGCCTGGCCATTGCCCCAGTTGTGAAATGCTGGCATCCTCCGCCGTGCTCTGACCAGCTCGCAGGAAACCCCTGAGGGGTGACAGACTGAGGTATTTGGTGATGTGCCAGAAAATTCCATATGGCACCCGGACACCAACCAAAAGTGGGCAAAATCCCAGTGTGGTTGGACTTGACAATCTTAGAGGTCTTTTCCAATCTACTCCACGATTACTGAGGCAGAGTGGAGCCTTATTTCTTTCCAGCATGGGGCCACAGCCCTGGGATCCCACACTGGGGGTGATGGGTGACAGGGAGTGCCCGTGGCACCGCCCCAGTGCTGCCAAGGTCCCCAACAGCAGTGCTGTCCCCATGCTGCTGGCACTACCACATGGCCTGGCCCAGGGCCTGAGGAGTGACTGGGATAAAACAGCCAAAGGCTTCCCTGGCCTTGTATCAAGATGGTGCCAACTGATCCAAATCCCACCAGGTGCAGTGGTGACCAGGGCCACCATCCCACTGGGATTAGCTCCCTGTTAGCACGGCAGGAGCAGGGCTGATTGGTTACCACCCCTGTCCCCAGTGGGAATTTCCCCCTGCACACCATGGGATACAAAATCAGCCTTGAGATGATGGAAACCCAGGTAATTCCTCCTTCCCCAAACAGCCCTAGAAACCCCGCAGGGAATTCAGTGGCCCTGGCTCCACACCCACTGACCCTGATGGTCCCCATCACACCACGGGATTTTTTGGAAGGCTGGTATATGGCAGGATTGGGTGATGGATGGTGCTGCCTCACGAGCAGGATGAGCCCTGTGAGCAGACACATGTTGGATAAGCAGGGAGGGAGGGAGGGAGAGGAGCTGTCCCGGGGACACGGTGGTGACAACACCCACATGAGCGATGCACTGCCGGCCCAAAGGCACTGCCAGCGAGGGCAGCGGTGCCTTCCGGCTGCGGGGTTTCACCCAACCTGCTGGATTAGCTCTGATTTAAGGTGTTGTATGTGAACTATCACAGCTGATGGTCGGCTTCCAGCTGCTAAGGCTTCTTAAGGAAATTAAAGGGTGACTTGTCAAACTTCTGGCTTTTTCCACAAAACAGATCAAAGTGTTCCTTTGCTGCTGCCAACCCCCCCTCCAGCCCCATGGTATTGCATCACATCACACCCCATCACACCTCCACATCCATCCCACTCCCACACCCTGCAGCATCATCCCTTTTGCCCTCCAATCCCTCCTCCTCCTCCTCCTCCCAACCTAGTCTCAGTGATGGAGCTGCAATCTGGTGCCTTTAAAATTTAATCTATGATCCAATCCCCCGAAGGTGGAGGTGCTTTTGTTTGTTTAGTTGCAACTAAAAGGACCAAAAACCCAAAAACTCCAAACCAACTGCAAAACTTCACTTCTTCATATACCACAGTGAGGTCCCGGGAGCTGCCACCACCTGAGGACAACAGCCACCAGGAAATACAACTGAGACTGGAGCATCTCCTTGGCTGGCTGGTGGAGGATGCTTAAAAATAAACTAAACCCCACTAAAATGGCAAGTGTGCTGGCTGAGAGGGCCCCTGCAGTCTTGAAAAACAAGAACCTCCCTTAGAAACAGCACTCCAGCCTCCTAATAACCTTAATCGCTCCCGACAGCCCCAAGAACCAGGTTTAACAACATGACTGGGCTTTGTTTGCTTTTCAGGCTGCTTTATCTCACACGGCACCTTGCAATCAGCTCAGGCAACAAAAACCCAGTTCCTCTAAAATTCACCCCTGTTTCCCTGTGATCACAAGCTCCAGTTCCCAAAACAGAGGGAGCTGAGCTGAGGAAGAGCCTGGTGCTGGTACACTGGCATCCCACCATGGGAAACTCCCAGTAAAGCTGTGAAAGCTCCATGGTGCCCTTTGTACTCCCCAGCTAGCAGGGCTGGGTAATAAAAACATCATTTTTATCTCTTTTTGCTGGATTTACATCCCCATCTGGGCTATGTAAATATTGTTCGTGTCAGTGCATCCCTCCATGCGATTAGGAGAAGAGTTGGAAACCCGGATGGACATGGGAGAGCCTCCAGGAATGCTGAGGTCCACAGCACCCTCAGCCAATGCATCTGTGAAACGGGGCCAGCACAGCTCCCTTGCAATTAATAAAAGCTCCAAATCCTGCAGATTTGGGTAAGAAGGTGACAACTACAGTGTGACCCTCAGGAGACGGGAGCCTCCCAAGCACCAGCACTGGGGCAATGACCCCCATGACAACTTCGTTGGGATCATTTCCAAGAATTAGCTCTTGCAATCAAATTCATCATGACCAGCATGTTGAGGGAAGGGATTCTCCCCCTCTGCTCTGGTGAGACCCCCTTCCCTGCTGACTGCTGCATCCAGCTCTGCGACCACCAATGTAAGAAGGACATGGAGCTGCTGGAATGAGTCCAGAGCAGGCCACAAAGATTCTCAGGGGCTGGAGCACCTCGTGCTCTGAAGACAGGCTGGGAGAGCTGGAGGTGTTCACCTGGAGCAGGTGAACACCTTAGAGCCCACTGGAGAAGGACTTTGGACAAGGGCCTGGAGGGACAGGGCTGGGGGGAATGGATTCAGACTGCTAGAGGGCAGGATTAGATGAGATATTGTGAAGGAATTCTTGGCTGTGAGGGTGGGGAGGCCCTGGCACAGGTTGCCCAGAGAAGCTGTGGCTGCCCCATCCCTGGAAGTGTCCAAGGCCAGGTTAGAGGGGCTTGGAACAACCTGGGCTGGTGGAAGGTGTCCCTGCCCATGGCAGGGGGGTGAAACTGGAACTGGATGGTCTTCAAGGTCCCTTCAAACCCAAACCATTCTGTGATTTACCCTCATCTTGGGGTTTCTCTTCTCAGCTCCTCGAGCTTCAGCCATGCACATCCACCCTGGGATTCTTCTTCAGCCCAGAGAGGAGCCCATGGCTTCTCCTTCCTATATTTCATAAGACTGTTAGCACTGAAATGCTTTATTTTCTCCAAGAAACAAACTCACCAGTTCTTATCAAGCCTCCATTACAAACACTGGAGTAAAAATAGCCTTTTCCAGCTATGCTCACCTGCCCTAAGGATGTGAAATCAGTACTTACAAAGAAACTCCCCACCAAAACAGATGGGAATTCAGGAATAAAGGTGACATCAGCCATGCCTTGGCCTCAAGATATGATAAGTCAAGGGCTATGGTCCATGCACCAGTCCAGCTTTCCTAGCACAGGGAGATGCAGCAGCCTCATATCGGGAATTGGACTAAAGGGGGGAAGCTGCTCCCCAAGTTCCTGCAGGGAACACATGGATGCACTCAGAGGAGCTGCAGCCAAACCAGACCAGCTCCTCAGGCCACCTCTCCAAGTCAAAACATTAAATATTAAGCAAAGACAGTTAATCTATACCTGGGGTATTGACACAAAGTGGAGGAGGGGAGAAGAAAAAGATAAACAGACTTTTTTTTAAAAAATAATCTGTGTGCCCCTGCAGGTTGTCCCGCTGGGGCCTGCCAGACCTCGAGCATGGCTCCAAGGATGCTTTTGGGGGAATAACGTGTACCAAGAAGTGTCACCCTCTCAGCTCTCCCCAGGAAGCCAGAGATCTGTTGGGACCTTCAGGTGGCTCAGGTGCAAGCAGCACCTCCCTGGCTGAGGGCAAAGCCCTGGCCAGAGACAAGGTCACCCTGTGCTCACCTCTCCCAGGGCTGGGAGAGCATCAAAGCAGCGGCAGAGCAGACATTGATTTAAGAAGGTCAATGCCCAGTTAATGCTTACCAGGACTGTTCTGCCACTCAGATGGGCTTTTGGGGCTGGGAAAGATGAGTGTGCTGGGATGGCTCATCTGTGCCTTGGCTCCTTGTCAGCCTGCACCTCGTGGGACCAGCACCGGGATGGCTTTGCCTCCGGTGGATCCCTCAGCACCAGAATGAGCCTCGTACAACCGGAGGGAAACGCCGCCATTCATCTCCCAGCGAACACTCTCCAGCATCACTCAACACCTCTCCAGCAAAGCAGAACAAGATTTTTTTTTTCCTGCCTGAGTGCTCCCATGTACATTATTTTTTTTATTCTAGTCTCAGCATTCCTCCGCTCCCCCGAAAGAAAACAAACCCGAAAGCACAGAGTGTGCCTTGCAAAGGTCCTGCTCTGGCGTCCCACGGGGAAGGGGCACGCGGTGGTCGCAGCAGCCCGCCCGCCCCAGCCCGCCACTGCTTGTTGATATAGGCAGCACAGTATATTTCTTTAAAGAACCCAGCCTATGCATTCGGTGCATTGCTGTGAGAGGGTTTGTTTTCAAAGCCTGACCCCAGACCTGAACTCCACGGATCCTGCGTTTCTCAAGATCAAACGCGAGAAAACGTGACCAATGCAAACAAGAAATAAACCTTGATAATTATAGCCGGGGCGGCTATTGTTTAGTGCAGACTAGCACCCGCTTTAGCATAAACATAACCCTATTTTTAAAGGGATGCCTGAACAGCTGACAGCATTACTCCCCATTTTGCCTCCAAATCCCCTCTTTGATACAAACCCACCTCCCTGAGACCAGAGAGGAGAGTTAAGAGCAGACACAAAAGGCTAAGCCATGCCCACGGCCATAATGGACGCCTGTGTGGGAGCAGGGAGTTGATCCTCATCCCTACAACCTGCTCCCAGCTGGCAGAGGATGAGGGGCACCCTGGGGTCCGGCTGTTGCCTGCAGCTGGCAGGATCAGACTGACGGAGGACAAACAGACAGCACCGGTCTTTTCAGGAAGGCCATATCACTTAGCGCTTGGAAAGGAGCTACAATATTTTCCTGATTATGTTTGCACGCAAACGAGCGCCGCGGGGAAATTATGCAATGCTGAGCGGGGAGGGGTGGGAGTGAGGGAGGAAGGGCTGGAGGGGGACCCCGTGCTGCACCCCGCTGCCCTCGGCCCCAGCCCGTGCAGCTGCAGCCACCACCCCCTGCACGGAGGCAGAACGGGCAGGGGTTATTAACGGCCTCTTCATTAAGCACCCAGACCAAAATGCATATATTCATCACCCAAGCAATTTAATTACCGAGTCCAGGCTCACCTTGCACACCCACATGCCTTTCTTTTTCGAGGCCTCTGTGCAGTCATAGCCTTAAATAAATAGGTGGCAGGAGCAAGAGGCAGATGCTGACTCTTACAGCCTCCGTCTTGGGCACAGAGCCTTTGAACCACCAGAACTCACAGTATTTAATTTCTTTTGTTACTGCTTGTACCTTTAGAGCTCTGCCTTAGGCTTTCTAGATACGATCACAGGGAGGAGGAAACAGCCAGCTACACGATGAGCTTCCTGGGCATCACACGCGTGCACACACACACACTCACAGCACATCAATCACCCTAATTATAACTGGCCACATGGCCACAGCTCTCAGCGCACCCCGTTACTGCCCGTTATTACACGGTCACAGCTTTTCTCTGGTAACAGTATCACAGAGTTAATTTGTGATCTGTAAATGTGGTGTATCTTGTAATGAATTTGATCCCGGAGCGCTCACCATGCGCTCACCAGTCATGCGTCAGCCAAGGGAGGGAGCGCAGGTGACACCGGTCCCCAAAATAAGGCTTTAAGGTTCTCACACACCCCTGACACTCCTCTCTCTGCGATACACGCCTGGTTTGGTTTCTGGCTGCTGCCCACGTCCCATCCGGAGTCAGGACAGTACCACAAGCAGGCTCCCTCAACGTCAAGTGCTTGTCTCCACCTGGCAGATAAAAGCAAGGTGGGCCATGGGTGTCCATGGCAGGGGTGGATGTGATCTTTTGGGGAGGACAGAAGGACCTAGGACAAGGCTGGGCCTCCCGACACTGGTGTCTGGCTGGGACCAGCACCCCAGTGGGCTGGTGTCCCTCTGCCAAGTCTGCTTCAACAGTGGGGTCTTGGCAGCAAGAAACGTTCCTCTTCTCCATGCTAACACTACCCAGTCGGCATCCTGGCCAAGCTTGAAGGTCCTACCAAAACACACAATTGGATGCAGTCGGTGGATCTTGCTTTTAAGGGATATTAAGTGCCGGAGACCCTGCGCCGCCCTCGGTGTGACCACGCAGGCAGTGCTGCCAGCCCTGCCCTCCGCCGGCTTTCCCACTGAATGGATTCGCTCGGAGGAAGCGTGTCGGCGAGGCAGATGCTCTTCTGCAGTCACCCACGGCCAATAAGGCAGACAGACATAAAGCTTGAAAACCCATAAAATATAGCAATAATAATGAAAACTAGAGGGGGTGGCTCACACCCAGCAGCTGATTCACCAGCTCTGCTGTCCTTACCCCAAGACACACCGGCAGGACAGGCTAAGGGCGTGCTTTTCACCGAATTACTTTTAATTGAGTACATCGGAGCTTAGAAACACATGATGCTGCCGGAGATAAATATAGCCACGGCTACGAGGATAGAGGGGGCAGGGAGTAATCGCGGTTCAACATAGCCGAGAAGGAGCTTCCAGCTCTGGGAGGCAGCGCCGGCCGCGCCGCCGCACCTTCCCCGCACCTTCCCCGCCCCGCTCGGGCACCCCCGGCCCGCCCTGCCCGGCCCAGGGAAGGGGCCATGGAGCCATACCTGTTTTAAACTCTAGCGCCGGGTCCTTCTCCCCCTCGCCCAGGTCGCTCTGCAGCATCATGTAGAGGATCCCGAAGGAGTTGTTGATGCCGAAGATGGAGCCATTGCACCAGGCGGCGGCGAAGACCACCACCCAGCCGAAGCCGCCTTCGCGGGGCTGGAAGGGCGCGGCGGCCCCGCTCGGCCCCCGCTCAGTCCCAGTCCCAGTCCCAGTCCCAGTTCCAGTCTCAGTCTCAGTCTCAGTCTCAGTGCCGGCCCCGGCCCCGGCCCCGGGCTCGCTCTCTCCCGCCGCCGCGGGCACCTTCTCGTCGCGTTGCGCCATCGCGGCCCCGCTTCGGCCGCCGCCCGCCGCCCGACTGCCCCGCAGCCGGTCCCACATGCCCGCCGCCCCCCCCGGCCGGCCCCCCCGCCCGCCCCCTCCTGCTGCAGCCTCACTCCCCGCCTCCCCTCCGCCGCCTCCATCCTCCTCCTCCTCCTCCATCGCGTCTCTCGGCCCCCGCGTCCCTACCTGCGGCGGGGGCCGCCCGCCCCCCTGCGCCCCCCTCCCACCCCCCCGCGGGGTTCACAGGCGGCCCCGGGCCCGGCCGCGGCCCCGCATCGCCCGCCGAGCCGCCGCACCGCCCCCGCCGCCGCATCCTGCGGCGGGCCCGGCCCGGGGCGGGCCCCCGCCAGCGCCGCCCCCGCGGGGCCCGGCGGGCGCGGGGGTGGCAGGAGGGATGGGGGGAGCCGCCGCTGCCCCCTGGCCCCGCGGAGCCCCCTCCCCGGGCTGCGGGAGCATCCCGCGGGCGCGTAAGGGGGGTTCTCGATGGCCGAGGCGGGTGATGCTGCCGCTCCCCCCGCCCCGCAACGAAGCCCCGGGAGCCGCCCGAGCAGGTGGCAAAACACCCGACGAGGGGATGTGTTTCCTTCCGTGCCGGCTTTCCCGGTGGGATTTTTGGCATCCCCTGCCAAGTTTGGAGAGCGTTTTCGTAACACCAACCTAGCTTCTTGCTGCGGGGAGCCGCCAACTTCACTCCGGCAGCGGGATGTTCTCAGGGCCGCGGGTCACCCCACGCTGTCTTCTCCAGGCGGGATAGCAGCGGACACCCAAAC
Source organism: Pseudopipra pipra (assembly GCF_036250125.1). Classification (NCBI taxonomy): domain Eukaryota; kingdom Metazoa; phylum Chordata; class Aves; order Passeriformes; family Pipridae; genus Pseudopipra; species Pseudopipra pipra. The sequence goes on along the minus strand of NC_087561.1, from coordinate 18,689,936 downwards.
CCCGTGCTTTTGGGAGCTGTTCTCTCGCCTCTGCCTTGTTCTGCAGCAAGCTCTGCCTTTTGTCTTTCAATAAATAATTACAAACCCACCAACATATTAAAGGCTGTCTTTTCACACGCTGGAGGTATTGAGACTTTGGTATATGCCAAGTCTGAGTTATTATTCTTTCTTTCCCCTAATGGCTGTGTCAGTGTCAGATTCCTATCAGAGTAAAATAATACATCCCAACCTCCCGCTGCTCTCTCTTTACCTCCAGGGATATTAATTACAGTGCAGGGTGCGGAGCCGGCAGGGAGGCGGCAGCAGGGCCGCACCGTCCCCCTCCTCTGCCCCCACCGCAGAGCAGCGCCCGGCCACGGGCTGCGGGCTGGGAAGGGTTTGTTTACGTGCAGCGGCTCGCCGGGCTTGGTGAAGCCCCTCTGAGACGTGGCTACGGCCGGGAAAACCTCTCCTCGGCCCGCCCGCCTGCTCCCGACCGTAAATCACTGCCAGCTCCATCGCCATCCGCTTCCTCCCACCCAGAGGATGAGGAGCGGTGGTTCTCCCTGGCTCTGTGTGAGCGCTGGCAAGACCCGAGCCAGAGGGATGCACCGATGGGAGATGCGGCTTCCTCCTCTCGCCTTCCCGCTTCGCCGCCGCGCCGATGGATGAGCCCGAATCGCCGTCCCCGGCGGCGTGCCCGGTGGGAACGCCTCGCTCAGGTCAGCTCCAGCCTCGCTGCTGGAGGAACTGCATTTTTATTTCCCTTCCTCTCTGGTGGAGTCTCCTCCCCGGATCCCCATCTCCACGGCGCGGCCGGGGGAGGCTTGGGAGGTTTGGAAGCATCTTCCACTGCCCTCTGCCGACACAACAAGCAGCTAAATTTTAATATCCATATCAACCATAAAGCCAGCTGAGGTTGCTGGCCTGTTGGTTTTATTTTGGCAAGACCCAGCAAAGCTGAGAGGGAAGGGGTTTGGGGTACCCGAGGTAGTGTACAGGGAAGCTGCTCCCCAAAATGCTAATTCCCCAGAGCAGCAGAGATGGGGCTGGATTAAAAACAGCAGCGAGAGAAATGGGAGAGCCCTTTGCCATAGCACACACTGTGTCATGGAGGCCTCTCCCCTCCAGAGAGCAGAGGGCTCTCACAGAGTGGGAAGCAGGAAGATATTCCTGTGGGCCTTGAGCCAGACACAAAACCCAGGGAGCAGCCTCTCTCCGGGATGTTGGCTGCACAGTGACTGGACAGAGCATTTTCTGGCCCAGGCATAACTGGGCTGAACTGGACAATACCAGTGGGACTGGAGGGTAAAAACAGAGAACGGGCTGAAAAAAGTGGGTGTTAAAGGCTGTATGAGATGATGGAGGTTTCATCCAGAAGGGAGATGCAGCCTGGAAAGCTCTGGCAGTATCAGGCAGGAATGGCTCTGCCTGTTGTAAGAACATGGAGCATCCTACCCAGAGGGTCCACAGCTCCATAGTCACAAGATGAACAAAACACTGAGGAAAGACAGATAAAGCTGCTCTTCCCTGGTTGAACTCAATGATAAAACACCCTTCTATGTCTGTGACATGATTTGCCTCAAAGCCCCCAGTCTGCTGGGTCAGTAAGGGATGCAGTGGATGGCAGTGGCACAGCCGGGCTCTCCAGATCCACATCCCTGGAGAGCTGGCAGGCAGCACCTTGTCCACCCAGGCTGTCGGCAGTGTCTGCTTGTCTCCAAAATGTGGTGCCAGAGATTCTGCCAAAGGGACTGGCACCTACAAGATGTGTGGGCTTGGTCTTTCAGAAGGGGAGGAGTGACCGAATGGAAATATCCCTGCAGACACCTTGGGAAGCATTGCGGTGGGATGTGGCCTCGGAGGACAGTAGCGAATTCTTGGCGGCTTTGCAGCCTGCCTTTGTTTTGGTGGGTGTTGTGCAGTGGCACAGGGACACGTAGGGTTGTCCTGAGGACAAAATGTTGCTGACAGCTTCTGCTGCTTGGCCGAAAGCTCTGGGAAAACATCTCTGGTGGTGAGCAGCTCCTGGCAGAGACATTTACATTCTGGGCACAACCCCTTCCTGTCATGTAGCAGTGCTGCTTTCTTTAGATTTAGTTGTAGTTAAGACAGCTGTTATATCTGGCCTGACAGAGCCAACAAATACCCTATCCCAGAGGAATGGCAGCTCTGGGGCAGCCTAAGGGACATGGCAGCAGTCACTCACTGGCCGGGATGCTGGAATGCAGTCTGAAGCCCAAGGTTTGTCTCAGGGAGAAGCGGTGAGAGGACCAGCACACGGTAAGATCCTTTCTCTGCCTGACCTTCCCAATGCTTGGGATCAAAAGTATCAGAGATGGCCTTTTCCACCTTGTTAGCGAGATTCAAGTGAATTCTACTTAGTTTGGCTGAAAAATGAGACAACTTAAAAATGCTGGTGTGAGTAGTGGGTTTTCAGAGCACCATGTGCCACTGAGTCCTGCTTTGTTTTGGCAGTGGAAATCACAGCACCATGTTCACTCCAGTGGCTTCAGGCTGGGTGGGGAATGTGGTCTGGCTCAGCCATGGCTGCTGCCCCACCTGACTTTCCACACAGTTGAGCAAAAACACTCCTTCAGTCCCAAACAGAGAAATGGGATGGAGCTATGTTGTATTAAAGGGCTTCTGGAGCAGTATAGCTGCCTGCTCACCTCCAGCCATCCAGGGGAAGAGGTGTGAATGGCATTTTCTGAGACCACTTCACTGGTTTTCCATATTTCCTTTGAAATAGGAACTCCAAGGACACATTCCTGTGGGGAAGTGGAAGTTCCTGCCCAGAGCCACCAACCCCAACCATGATCCAGCTGCCAGTGGCCACCCCAGCTGTGCTGCGTAACCCCACAGGACCCCAGTGCGAGGTGCCAGAGGTGCTCTGCTGATGGGAAGAGCTCAAGCCGGCACACAAAGGAGGCAGGGATCCAGCTGTAAATTAATATTTTATAGAACACCAAGAAAAATCAGAGAGGCTAATTACAGCGATAATCATCGCAGCCTGGAGGCATTTCCATGGAAGTCAGGAATTACCCAGGATTACCTCAGCCCTCGCAGCAGCCTGCGCGGGAGGTGAGCGCGTGCGGCGGTGGCACGGCACCTGGCACTGCCTCCTGAACCAGCTGGGGGGCTGCAGCCCCAACCAAAGAGCAGCCAGGTTCTGGCAGCCTCCTGGCATCCAACTCCACGGCATTCGGTTTGCTGGGCTGAATGTGACAGAGTGGAGGGTTGTTGGAGTCACGGGGTTTGGGGCTGGGTGCTCGCCTGGGTGCCTCTGTGCCTGTTTGTCCCCAGTGCCACTGATGTGGGAGCCATTGTTTACTCCAAGCTGCTTAAAACCCCAAGGGGTTCAGAGCATCACTAGCAAAAAAGTTTGTGATGTGCCCTCAGGATAAGCTTTTCCCATGGTTCATTAATTTACTGGTAGTAACTGATATTTGCATAGTTTGTCTGGGGACAGACTGAACTTCCTGGACCCATCAGTTTTGGAGGGTGGGTGGCACAGCCCAGCTCCAGCATGGCATGAAGTTGCTCTTGGTAAGCCCAGAACACTGCTCTTGGTAAGCCCAGAACATCTCCAGGAGCTGCATGGCCAAAGGCCTGCAGGATCCTTCCCCGTGGCCCAGGGCAAAGCCAGCCCAAACCTCTCCAGGGCCAGGCCAGTGGCTCTGGGAGCAGAGAAGCTTTGGTGCAGCTGGTTCATGCCCCTGAGCTCGAGCAGGAGGGCACTGCTGATCTGAGACCCAGCCTGCAAGTGGGACAGGAAAAAAATTTGGATTAAACCCTATGTTTGCTGTGCACAGAGCTGGGAAGAGCCTGGGCAGAGGTTGGTTCTGGGCTGAGGGTGCTGCTCAGGTCTGTGGGTGCTGCTGCCTGCCTGCACCCTGCCCTGGAAATGGCAGGGACCAGACACAAAGCATCCCCTTCCACAGCCCTGGACAGAGAAGTTCCTAATCTGTAGTTGGTAGAGATGCAGAGAAGCTCTGCAAGGGCCTCCTGTGGACAGACCATCTGCCAAAATGTCCCAGCACATGGCCCAGCCACCCCCTGAGGCTGCTGTGAGACAGCAAAAGTCCCTGCACACAAGCCTGGGGCTGATACTCCCTGTCTGCCTGCTCCAGGAGCAGCTCCTGCCCTTCCCAGGCCGGCTCCTCAGCGTGCAGAGATGTCCAGGCTGTGGGGCACCACAGGCATGCTGCCCGCTCGCTGCCTGTGCCTCCAAAGTCCTGCATGGGGGCTCTGAGCATGTTCACCCAGGAATGCAGGAGCTGCTGGGAGCTCCTGGGGCTGAAGCCCGAGGTGGTTGTGACACCCACCGGATTTGCCCCTGGAAGTTTGAGGGTTTGTGATGTGCTGACCTGCTCCCGCCAGCTCTGGCAGCACAGAGAGCCCCGGAGCTGCTCCAAGCAAGGGTTGGGGGTGATTGAGGGCTGCAGGCAGGGCCGGGCAGCTCTCACCTCGGCACTGCAGGCAGGGCCAGGCAGCTCTCACCTCAGCACTGCAGGCAGGGCCGGGCAGCTCTCACCTCGGCACTGCAGGCAGGGCCAGGCAGCTCTCACCTCGGCACTGCATGCTATGGCAGAGAGGCTGCTCACACCTCCCAGCCAAAGGTGAGTCCTCTAAATCCCTGTCCCTGTGACAGGGTGGTGCTGACACAGGCTGTGATGGTCCTGGGAGGAGCATGAGCCTGTCTCACCCTGAGAGCTGCACTTCTGGCTCTGTGCGGGTCGGGGAAAACTTTTAGTTCAGTTTTTTGAGATGAGAACACCTCTTGTAGCATTGGTTCATGCACCAGCACTGGGACAGCACAGCTGGCCAAGGAAGTCCAGGATGAATCCAAAGGATCCCTGAGTGGCTATGCTGCCCTGGCTGCATGAGGAAGGTCCCCGGGACACCCGCAGGTGGAGTTGGTGTCAGGGTGCAGCAGCTGGGGCTGGCACGGGCTGCAGACCTGCCTGAGCACATCAGAGCTGCCCTTACACCACTGCCTGCAAAAGGGACGGGCACTAGGCTGGGACACAGCCTTGTGCCAGACCCCAAGTTCCAGCCTCGTGAGTTATTGGGAGATGGCAGCTGTCCCCTTTGGGACACCCTGGACATTCATCCAGGCCTGTTTTCTCTTCCTGACAAGCACCGGGAGCGGTGGCGGCTGAGCTCAGGGCGGGGGGTGCAGCCCTGATGTGCCGGGGACGCCGAGCTCAGCCCTGCTGCCTCTGCGCTGCCGTGCGGCGCCTTCCTCACAAACACGGCTTAATCCAGCCCCGGAGCGCTCCGTAAAGTCAAAGCGTGAGTCATCTCACTCCAAACCTCAAACCATGTCACAGATTATCCCTCGTGCTGCTGAAGCTCTTCCCCCACATGCCTCCGTGGAAGGGAAAGAGCAAGCAAACACGTTTCCCACATCCCAGCTCCTGCACAGCTAAAGGCACCTGTCTCGCCTGGTTCGCTCTGCCCTCTAGCAGCGGCTGGATTTACAGCAATCGTAGAAACATGGAATTGTTTGGCGTGGAAAAGCCCTCTAAGATCACTGAGTCCAACCATTTCCCAGCACTGCCAAGCCCACCACTAACCCACGTCTCCAAGTGCCACATCTACAAATCTTTTAAATCCTCCCAGGGTTGGGGACTCCACCACTGTCCTGGGCAGCTCTGCCAGGCTTGGACAGTCCTTTCAGTGAAGAAATTTTCCCCAAAATTCAACCTAGACCTCTCCTGACAGAACTTGATGCCATTTCCTCTTGTCCTGTCCCTTGTTCCCTGGGAGCAGAGCCCGACCCCCCCCCCCCCCCCCCCCCCCCGGCTCCCCCCTCCTGTCAGGGGGTTGCAGAGCCAGAAGGTCCCCCCTGAGCGTCCTTTTCTCCAGGCTGAGCCCCCCCAGCTCCCTCAGCTGCTCCTGCTGCTCCAGACCCTTCACCAGCTCCATTTCCTTCCCTGGACACGCTCCAGCCCTTCAATGTCTTTTTTGGTAGTGAGAGGTCCAAAATTGACTCCAGGATTTGAGGTGCTATTTCTGTGGGTGTCTTGCTCCGCTGCACCACCAGCCTCCAGCCTTCAGCTCCCCTTGGCTGCCCCGGCTGGGTAGGGGCATGGCCAGGGGTTTGAGGAAAGGGTGTGGGGTCACTGGAGCCTGACCTGGCTCTGCTGGCATCCCTGGCATGGATGCACAGCTGTCGTGGGCAGAGCCATGTGGTTTTCCCACAGTCTCAGCCCCTGAGCGAGTCATTCTTGTCACTCCTCAGCCAGCCTGGAAAATCCCTGCCAGTCACTGGTGCTGGAGTGTGGACAGAGCCCAGGGAACAGGTCTCAGGCTGAAGTGGCCTGAGAAGGGCAGAGCCCTGAGGTGGGGTCTAAGTAGAAGGTGTCCCTGACCATGGCAGGGGCATTGGAACTGGATGGTCTTTAAGGTCACTTCCAACCCAAACCATTCTAGGATTCTAGGATACCCAAGCTTGGGTTTTGTCAGCTCCAGCTGAAGGCTTTGATCTGGTCTGAGACCAAGGAGCAATCACGGGCTATGGAAAGAGGGAGGGCTCTTTCAGAGGTAGCAGCATCAGACCTCCAACCCCGAACAAAGAGATGAGACCCCCAAACATTAAGATAAAGCACCAAATAGCATCTCAACATGGTCCAGTGCTGGCTCTGGGGCACAGAAACATAGAGTAGTTTGGGTTGGAGGGGACCTATAAAGGTCATGTTGTCTACCCCCTGCCATGGGCAGGGACACCTTCCACTACCCCGGGTTGCCTCAAGCCCTGTCCAACCTGGCCTTGGACACTTCCAGGGATGGGGTAGCCACAGCTTCTCTGGGCAACCTGTGCCAGGATCTCACCACCTGCATTGCAAAAAACCTTCTTCCTTACATCTAGTCTAAATAGACCCTCTTTTATTTTAAAACCATCACCTCAAACTGTCACAACAGGTCCTGCAAAAAAGTTTTTCACCATCTTTCTTGGAGGCCCTTTAGGCGCTGGAAGGGGCTCTCAGGTCTCCCTGGAGCCTTCTCCAGGTGAACTCCCCCAGCTCTCCCAGCAGGTCTCCAGAGCAGAGCTACCCAACCCTCAGAGCATCTCCGTGGCATGACCAAGGAGAGGATCTAAAATTCTCAGGTAACAGTGGCTGGTGACAGTGACAAGCTGGGCAGGACGATGCTCTTCTTGGGGCTTCAGCAAACCCCCAGACCATCACCCTGGCACAGTTCTGATCCATGGGGAGATAGGCCCAGGGCGCAGAAGAAGCATGAAGGAGAGGGTGGTGATGCCAAACCCGGAGAAGACAGTGCCCAAACTGCTCCTCTTCTCACCGGAGCTCCTTTCTGCTCCTGATCTCACCAGCTGAAGAATTTCCAGCCAGATGGGCTAAACCCGCAGCTCATGGCAGGGGGATGAAAAGCTATGGGAAATTAGGTATTTATATTAAAAAAAAAAAAAAAAAAACAAAAAAAACCAACAACTAACCAACCAACCGAAAAAAACCCCAAAAGCAAACCCCCCGAAGTTGCGAGGGCGGGTGGGGGGCGGCTCGGGGAGCCCCGGGGCGGCCGTGCGGGGCCGTGCGGGGCGGAGCGGGGCGGGGGCGGCGGGGAGGGGGCACATGCGCCGTGCGCGCACTGCGGAGCGGCGCGGGCAGCGCGGGCAGCGCGGGCAGCGGCGGAGCGGGGCGAGGGCAGCGGGAGCGGCGGCGGCGGCCGCAGCCCCGCACGGCCCCGCACGGCCCCGCCGCGACACGGCGCGGCCCCCCCAGCCCGGCGGAGGTGAGCGCAGGGGGTGCGGGAATGACGCGGCACCCGCAAAGTGGGGGGTCCCCGTCCCCCCATGTGTGAGGTTGCAGTGGGGGGACACCGCATAGGGGAGAAGCTTTACAGCCTTTTTATTGGGGTCCCCTGTGGCTTTGCATCCTTTCTGGGGGGGCATCTTTGAGCGAAGGGGATCCCCCGCCGCTCCGCATCCTTGCATGGGGGGGTGGGGGATCCTTCACCGCTTCGCATCCTTGCGTTTGGGGGGGACATCCATCCCTTTGCATCCTTGCGGTGGGGGGGTCTTCCTCCCTTCGCATCTTTGGGGGGAGGGGGCGGGCCGCTCTGCATCCTCGTATTGCGGGGGTGTCCCCCCAGCTTTGCAGCCGTGCAGGGGAGTGGGGGGCTGCCCTCCATCCCTTCCCGTCCTTGCGCTGGGAGGGGGCCGTCCAAGCTGCTCCGCATCTTTGGGCGGGGGGTCCCTCCACTTTGCGGCTATTCACGGTGCGGGGGCGGGGGATCCTCCGGCGTTTCACACCTTTGCGCGGAGGGGAGGGGGTCAGACTGCTCTGCACGTTGTCATGGCGCGAGGGAGGGATGCCCAAAGCTCTTGGCACATTGGGCCTCTCTGCGCCCTGGCGATGGGGAGGGGGCGTGTGTGCTGTCACTTTGCATTCCAGCATGGAAGGGGGGGGTACCTGGCTGCTTTGCACCCTTACATGGGGGCAGCTTGGGGGTGGGGAGCATCACTTTTACATCCTTGCATCTCGGAGAGGGAGGATCCGTCATCTTTACATCGCTGTGGGGGATGGACCCGCGGTTGCCTGTGCACCTACAGCCAGTGCAGGGCAGGGCTCATCACCCCCTGGCTGGGGAATGAGGGGGGCTATGGGGGGGCTGCAGCCCGATGTGAGGCTGGGGGTGTGGAGGGGACAGCGCTGAGCAGGGCAGAACCCTGGTGTCACCTGTCACGCATTTCCCCCCCCCCCCCAGCCTGGTGCCTTCTTTGGGATTTGGGGCCCCCCCGGATTTGGAAGCCCCCTTGCTGGAGCCCCCAGCCGGGGCGCCCCTGTGGGCAGGCTGCAGGTAGGCCCACACCCCCAGAGGTGCAGAGCCTGGGCCTCCATGCTCAGTGATTCAGCTACTTGCAGGGAGCTTTAATTTTATCGCTGAAAACTGGAGTTCTTGCTGCCTCGTGGTGGTGTCGGAGTGATAAAATACCCATGGATTAAGATGCTTTCTCCCTGAGTTTGTGGCTGTTTTGGGGCTGCCTGGAACACGGGAATAGCCGCTGGATGCGCCGCCGGATGCGCTGCCGGACACGAGCCGGAGCAGGGGGGCGCAGCACCAGGGCTGTATGGGTAGCTCAGCATTGGCAGGATTAATAATTCATCTTCAAAACTTCAGTCTGCCAAGGCACACCCCTCACGCTGCAGCTCATTGGATTATAAGGAGATTGCTGGTAGAATTTCATCAAAAATGGCATTTTGGTGGCATTTGTATATCTCAGGAGCTTCCACTGTGACAGGCTGGAGGAAGGTGAATAGGGGAGGTTGGTGACAGCATCAGTTGGGCACAACTCCTCTGGCAGCCAGAAGGTTAATGTGCACCGAGCTCTGCTGTCGCAAACGCAGAGCAGGCAAAGGGCTCTTACCCAGAACGCTGTGAAGCAACTCAGATCCCAAACGTCCGCTCCTTTTCCCGGGAGCTGAGGCCCACAGAGAAAACTCGAGATGAAGCATATTTTGCTTTGAGCTGTCATCTCCCTTGGCCCACTTCTGAACCAAAGATGCTCATCCTCCATTTTATGGCGGATGACAAATCAGCCGCGGATGCCAAGATCTTGACAAGTTACGAACAACAGCCCTCAAGCCAAAGTGGTAAGAAACAAAAAAAGAAAAGCAGGAATGCTTTTCTGCAGAGCTGCTCATCCAAAAAGGCACCCTCTGAGCTGCACCCTGCGGGCGAGAGCCGCGGCATTTCGCACGTCTCTCTGAGCAGAGAGGCTGCAACCAGCTCCTAGGTAGGATTTGCCCCCACTTCCCCAGATCCACCTGGATGTTTGTAGGGAGCAGGTCCAGCAGCGGTGGGAGAAGCCCCCGTGCCACGCTGTGCAGGGAGCGCCGGGCACACGGCCCTGCAGGGCAGCGTGGCCGGGCGGGCTGGGAGCGCCTGCTCCGGGGCTGGAGCTGCCAGGCCTGCGGCTGTGCCCACAGCCAGCAAGTGCTGGGTTTCCAGAAAGCCCCTTGCTACTGGCTGAGGGTTTCCTGGGTTTATCAAAGCGCCTTCTATGCTGGGGAGAAAAAGGCTGGTTTGTTCGGCAGCGTCCTGCTCACACAGAGCAGCAGCGAGCGGCAGAGATCCTTCTGGTAATGAGCTGGGCACAAAGGGGAAAAAAACCCGGCATTGGAGATTTTCCTTTGGTGATAGAGTCATTAGAAACAACACATGATTCCTGGGCCAGCAGGGATCTTTTCCAGCCAAAACAGAGCCAGGATCTGTGCTGTGTTCCCACAGCCCCATTCCCTGACTCCTCTGAAGATCAAGGCAGCATCACTGCTCCCAGGCAGGAGCCACACGTGGAGCAGCCAAAGGATGATGGAGGAGGATCATGCAGTTTCATCCACACATTTGCCCCCACCTTTTTCCCTTCAGCATTAGGGTATCAGGATTGATGTTTTGTTGGGTTTTTTTGCATGGATTTAATTTGTATCCATAGCAGAGACAGAGCCAAAAGGTGGGGGTGGTGCCACCAGGGCTGGCAGCAGCTTCTGTGGGATGGGAAGGACCTGATGAAGTGGCCCTCAGCTTCATGACCAGTGCCAGGGGCTACTGAGGGCTCCCCATTTCTGAGATATGAAACAACAGAACCCAAACCCCACATCAACTAAACCCCAAGGAAAAATACTGCCTGAAAACCCACTTGCAAGAGCTGGGGTTGCTCAGCCTGGAGACGAGAAGGCTCTATGGAGACCTTATTGCAGCCTTCCAGCACCTGAAGGGGGTTTATAAAAAGGAGGGAGAGCAACTTTTTACAGCGGCAGATAGTGATGGGTCAAGGGAGAATGGTTTTAAACTAAGAGAGGAGAGATTTAGATTAGATATTGGGAAGAAATCCTTCTTTGTGAGGGTGGGGAGGCCCTGGCACAGGTTGCCCAGAGAAGCTGTGGCTGCCCCATCCCTGGAAGTGTCCAAGGCTAGGTTGGACAGGGCTTGGAGCAACCCAGGCTAGTGGGAGGTGTCCCTGCCCATGGCAGGGGGTGGGACTAGATCATCTTTAAAGTCCCTTCCAACCCAAAACATTCTGAGATTTACAGCATTTGCTCATTATATAACTGTAAAAAACCCCATCATTTAGATAAAAACCACACAGGAGCCTGTTTGTTTTAACCCAGACTTGCAGCAGGACGAGGTTTTCATGCTAACCCCAAGGTAACAAGGCAGTTGCATTTATGGCATCCTCCTAAGCAGGGCCAGTGCTGTGGAGCCCAGCCCTCAGAGGTTTAGATGCAATTTAGTCAAGTGCTGTTCCTAGAGCTGAAACATTTTGCAGTAGAAAGGGAAAAAAAACCCACCAAACTCCACCAACTGTGGCATTTACTAATAAAGCTCTTGGGGAATATTTTTAGCTGTGATTTAACGTTGTGTTGCACTTTGCTGTGAAGTGTTTGCTTGCTGAAGCCTCCTGGCAGTTGCTCCCCGTGGTGGAGCTGTCTTTGGCTGAGCTCGCAGAGGAGGAGCCACAGATGGGTCGGAGGAGAGGTGCGGGCAGCACTCCCGGCGGGGCGGGAGATGTGCCTTCCCGGTGGGACACAGGTCACTGCTCCAGCCCCAACCCAGGCAGCCATGGAGCTCTGCCCTGGGGGCAGCCAGGCATCCAGCTCTCTGCCCCCTTTGGCTGAAGGGCCTGACCCTTTCCCCACGGCTGCAGCTCAACCCAAATCTGTTCTTGGCCGGCAGCAAATATCCCTCTGTGCCATCCAGGATCAGGGCTGAGACCTCTCAACTCATTTCACACATGCTGCCGGAGCAGGGAGTCCACAGCTTCCCTTGAGCTGACACCCTGAGGATGGGGTCCAGAAAGAGTATCCCACATCCTGGGGCTTTGCAGCCCCCAAGGCATTTTGCCACCCAGTGATTTGCTGTGAGATGTGCTGACCCTGGGCTGCTTCCCGTGGCCCCAGACCACATGTAAAACCAGACTCCTTTGGGATGCAGAGGTCTCAAGGAAGGGGCAGGCAATGGCATTGCTTCTCCCATGCCCCTCAGTCTCAGTGCCATCCTGAGAATTTTCCTTCACCAGAGACCTGCCCTCTGCTTTATTTTAAGCAAGGGGAATGCTTGAGATCCAGACGGTTTTACTATACTTAATTAACCCTTGGGCAATAGCTGTGGAGCAGTGATCACCTTCCCACAAAGCACTGACATTTGTCATGCTGGTGGTGTTCACAGGCATTTGGGCTGGCAACAAATTAAGAAGTGGTCGCAGATGCATTTCATAAATCAGAGCAGCAAGTCCTTGTGGTGCAGCTCGTGCTCCATTTTGTGGGAGTAAATCAGCAGATCTGGCCCAGCTCTAGCAGGCAGGTTTCCTGCACCACAACGAGCCGCCTGCACAGTTTTTGCTGGATGATTTTTTTTTTTTTAGACAACAAAGCTTCAGCCTCTGTAGGCTACAGGCTCTGCTCTACCTCCTGAAGATGTTCATGGCCCACATCAGTCCAACATCTGGCATTGAGAAGTAGGAGTTTAGGGCCACCTGAGCCAGAGGTTGCCCTCAACCGTTAGGTGGCTGCTCGTGGCCCTATCTGTCCTCTGCAGACTTGTCCTGTTGCTCTTTGAACCATCCCATGCTGATTTCCAGCACACTCCATGGCAGAGTTCCACAAATCAACACCTCGAGAACCTGCTGCTTTCACACCTACCACCTATTTCTGTCTGCTCAAAAGCACCACACACCCACAGATCCTTCCAGTCCTCTTCTGTACCAGATCCGTCCTGCCAAACTCCACAGGACAAGCTCCTTCAGGCACCAACAAGCCCAGCTGAGTGTCGCCTCTGCCTTGTGACCTTTCCCTGACTTCAGAGTCAGGGGGTTTGTTGCTCCTTTAATATTTCAGGACTGCCTTGTGTCTTCCTCTTGTCCTCGGTCCTGCCTCACCTCACCATTCCCAGGGTCCTATGGCAAAGCAAGGTCCTGAGCAGTCACTGCGAGATCTGACACTTCTTGTTCATCTGATACTCATTTGTAAATTTTTTGTTTGAGGTTAATAGATTTTCCAATATACCACTTGGGGTTTTTGCACTGCTCTGGCTCCTGGCATCCAACCAAAGCTTTTGCTCCCTTGCAAAAGCCTCCAGTCCCTGGCAATGCCTGGCCCTCAGGGCTCAGCATTACCCTGGGGAGCCAGATTTGGGTAAGAGCTTTGATTGCAAGGGCTGAACAAATGGACTGCCCCAAAGCTTGCCCCAGAACTGAGCTTAGTGCTGGGCTGACCCAAACTCCCAGTCTTGAAGTTCACCACACACTTACCCACATTCTTCCCAAATCCAAGCTCAGGGTTTTTCTTGACTGACATGCAGTGAATGTGGTTTCCCTCATTCCTGCTGCTCCAGGCACTCCCCAGCTGGTGGGATGTGTGCTCCAACACTGCCACACGAGGTGTTGGAGAGCCCTCAATGGCTGATTTGATTTTGCAACTGGGGGTGTGCAACATGGACATCTTTCCCATCAGTGCTGCTCATCTCTGCCATGGCTCCATTCCCAATCCAGGTTTCTCCTGAAGGGAACACCCAGCCATAGAACACAACCCCCAAAATGTCCTTCTGCCCCACTGTGGCCCGGAGAAGGAGGGTGGCATCCAGGAGACTTTTACCTTGTGTCTCATGAACAAAAGCAGGGTGCCAGGTCTGGGACTGCAGATATCAGGCACTTACCAACCCAAACATCTATCACAGGGATTAGCTAGCACCTGTGAAACTTGTTGTCACCAACTTGTTCCTCCTTGACCTTTAGGCCACTTTGGACCTTGCTGCAGAGTTGTAAATCCCAGCTCAATCCCCTGCCCAGAGTGTGAGTGGGTTTGGGGGCTCAGTGGGGGTGAGGGCACAGTTCTGTACATGAAAAGCTGTAGCAAAGAAAATAAGAAGCAATAGCTGGACACAAAACTCTTCTCTTTGGACCCTCTTGCAAAATGAAAACTGTTTTTCTGCCCCTGATGGACTCCAAGGATCTAAGCTGTCAGATGTGATGGCTGCTGAGGTGAAGGATAACATCTGGAAGGAGCCAGCTGTAGGAGTCACCTCTGGGCTGGTCCAAATCACACTCTCAGTCTGGTCTGCAAGGACTGGGGGCTGCCAGTTGGGGTTCAGGGCAGCCCTTATTCCCCAGAACTCCTTGGTCTGGGAAAGCAGGGGCTGCTCCTCAGTAGCACCAGCAACTCTGGATTTGGGATGCTGTGAGCAATTGGTTGATTGTTCCTTGGGAGAAACCAGTTTCTTAGGGCACAAGATAAAGCTCATTTCTGGTCTCATCCCCTCCCCTGCCTGCACCTCAGCTGATCTGTGCTTGGGCACAGTGAGCTGGACGTGGTTCCCTGCCAAGTTCCTCTGCTGGTTTGGAAAGCGAGTGGGAAGCTGGTGAATCTCCTTTCACATTTCCCAGTACAAGATTTAGTAATTGACTCTTTCCACTGCTGGAGAGAGGAGCTGAGTGATGGGAGAATCCCCACAGCGTGCCTGTACCATGACAGGAGCTCACAGGAAGTCCCTGGCTGGTCCCACTCCTCCTGCCTTCCACCTCCAGGAAATTCCTGCTGATTTTGTGGCTCCTGTTTTCCTCCTCCTGCAGCCTAACACCACCTCCCACTGAGGGCTCCTCACTTCCATGCAGGAGACAGAGCAAAACCTCGTGGATTTTAGTCCATGTAAGTGATACCAGAGCCTGGCTGATGTTCCCAGACCCAGTGGAGGAGATGCTCACCCTACAACACCGTCCCAAGAGGGTTTGGCTGGTTGAGGTTGTGCCTTTGACTCCCACACCCAACAGAGCAGCCAGCACCTGAAGAAACAGGGACCATCCCATGAGGAATAAATAGGAGAAGCAAACCTTGCTGAGGGTGGTTGGAAAAGCCAATGTGACCACCTAAACCCAAACTGGGGGGTTACACCATTATCCCAAAGCAGCTGAAAGGTGGGATCAGAGGGGACATGCTGAGCTGGGGTCTCCCTGTGGCCTTGGAGCCATCAGCTGCACCCTCAGCTAGAGGGGAAGGAAAGACCCAAACCCTCCAGGGCTGGCACATTCCCTGAGTTACAGTGGGAGAGGAGAGCAGGAGCAGGGCAGGAGGGAAAGAGCCCATCCCACCTCCAGCCAGCCAGCCCAGTGATGTCTGTCCCAAGGCAGGACTTTAGGAACTCCATTTCACATCCTGTGTGCCAGAGTTGGCATTTTGCAGCAGAGCCCAGCCCAGTGCTGCCTGTCAGGGTCAGACACCTGCACCAGACCTGGAGCAGCCTGGCAAGGTGGAAAACCCTTCCTGCCAGCCAGCCTGAGCATGGACACCAAGGCCAAACATCCCACCTGCCCTGGATCAAGCATGTCCCCCCATCAGCGCTGCTGTCACCCTGGCTGTGCTCTCCCAGCTCCAGGACAAGGTCACCACAGTGCTGTGAGCAAGGTGCCACCCCAGCCTCGCTGCCTCTGCCCTTGCTGGGGCACAGCGGGGCCGGGGCCATGGGGGAAGGCGAGGGGGAGCTCAGGGTGACCCCAGAGCAGGAGCTCCCCAGCACCCCCCAGGGCCAGCAAACAGCAGGCAGAGCAGAGTCTGCTGGCAGGCCCAGGGGCACCCAGAATGAAGGGACCAGGACACAGGTCCAATGCTCACCCTGAAGATTGTGCCAAACCCAGGAGTTTCCCCGGTGCCAGCACCCACCCAAGGCAGGAGCAGGGCCAGAAGCACAGCTGAGGACCAGCAGCTCCTTCAGAGCAAGCCTGGCACTTCCAGCTGAGTTTGAATAACCTCCTGGGCCATGGGTGGGGCCGAGGTCCCAGGGGTCCCAGATGAGACTGATCAAGGCCATCAGGGGGTGGTAGTGTCCATGGGAATATGTCAGTTTGGCCCTGCAGCTTCACAGATGGGGCTTTACTGGGGGAATTTACTGGGCTGTACTGGAGGTACCAGTACATGATGGTGGCCCATGGTGCTGAGCACTGAGGTGGGGGCTGGGATGGTCCTATGTATGGAAGAAATCATTAATAGCTCTAGGCCTGACTGTCAATGTTTGAACTTCCCCCTCTTGCACCAGGGAGCCAACCCTGCTCCCAGGAGATCCCTGCCCCTGGGAGCCCTTTCCTGAAGGTCTGAGGACCTGCCACCCTTAATCACCCCCTGAAAGGCTTGGAAATTACCAGAAGTATCAGCAAAAGCAGAAGCCCCTTTGCTGGAGCTCTGGCTGGGCCACCAGCTCTCAGGATTTGTGTGCAGCTGCTTGGTAAGTGTGAGCAAGGTGTGCCAGGAGGGATAGAAATTAAGTTGATGTCTGTGGGGTTGTGTGTAGCCCATCCTCACCCAGAGAACTGTGGTCCCTGAGTCAGGACAGGCCTTGAGGGCACAGGTTTTATGTCAGAAGTTGAGTTTCAAGCCAGAAGTCAGAGGTTTGTTGTTGCTGGTGCAGCAGGTTGAGAGAACACTTGTCACAGGAGGGGTTGGCAGGGGGTTCTGATCCCTGGGTTCCTGTTACCTGCCATTAATTGGGCAGGGTTAAAAAGCGGTTCGGCCAAAGTTGCCTTTCCAGGCTATCCAAGCCTAAAAATGTGTGCCCAGTTCCTCCTTGGTTCCTCCTGCTGCAGGCTCCGAGTCTTGTTTGGGCTTTTTAGGGGTGAGATTAAAGGGATTTTTCCTCTCCAGGGATGCTCTCCCATGGCACATTCCCAAATGCTGCTATCAGGCCCCTTACCCACCTTCTGCCTCTCTGCAAGTCTGTCCCTGTGGGGAAGTTTCAAACCACAAATCCCTTTTTTTAATTCATTCTGCTCTGGGGTCCCCGCGGGGGCTGGAGGAGGGGTGGCCCCAATTCCCCCCGGATTCCCCGTGAGGGACAAAAAGCCCCGGGTGCTGGTGGCTGTTTCCAGCGGCCGTGTCCCAGACGGGTGTGAGAATGGCTCTTTGTTCCCTGTTTCTAATTGCTGGGCTCGAGCAGCTCGTTAACAGCGCTCCCTGCGCCCTCCGGTCCCTGCAGCCGCCGCTCGGGGGGAACCCCCGCGGGGAAATGCCGGGGTTCAGCCGCTGAGGTGGATTTCGGGATGACACATAAAACCAGCTCAAAGTGAGCTTGGGGTGAAGCTGCCAGCGTTTCTCAGCTCTTTATGCAGCCGGGGGGGATCCAGGGGGTGCCAGCGGGCTGTTCATGGCCCGAGCAGACATCCATCAACAGACATCCAGACTCTCCCCTGCAAACCCTGCTGGCAGAAACCTCTGTTTTTTTTGGGCGCCAGGGGCGGTACCAGCCCCACATCCACGTGCAGTGAGTTTGGGGAGCGCCGGAGGACACGCAGTTTGTTTGCTCTGAGCCCAAAGCATCGCAGAACCCTGCGGAGGGATCAGGGTTCCTTCCCACGGTGCCCCGACTGGTGTGAGGCAGAGCAGAGCCCAGCCCTGTCCATACAGACCTGGGAGCACAATCAGCCCTTTGGGAAGCTCCATATGAATGATTTAGGAACAAGTTTTGGACTGGTTCGTGGAGGGAGCTTGAATTTGCATTTGAAAACTGCGGAGGAGCTGGTAGTGCTGGCGGGGGGACGGGAGCACTGGCCGGGTGCTATCAATGGGAAACTGTTCTGTCGAACGCTGCCAGGGCCAAAAAATGTGAACTCTGCAGATTGCTGGCTCGGTTCACGGGCAGAAGTGCTGGCTCCCATGTCGGCACCCGGCGGCGCCGCTCCCGGCGATTAACGGAAGCTGCTTTTCCTTCGCTGCCAAAGTTCTGTAAAGATGGGGTGGATGAGGGGTGCCCGGGATGCGAAACGGGGGGATTCCACTCGCTGCACTCGGGAGCTGGGAATGCTTCTTGTGCTCTCTAGTCCTTATCAGCCCGGCGGTCAGTTTGCCTTCACAGTGGGAGTGGAGCTGAGTCCGGATGCACTCGTGTCACCTCAGACCCCCTTGTGCAAACCTGTGGGGTCACTGCCCGTCCGTGTCCCAGTCCCGGGCTGCAACACCCCAGAAGGCATCACTGTGGTTGATAAATGCTCCTTTTTTGCCTCTTTTCCCAGCCTGTTTCCCACCACTCCCCCTTTCCATCAGCGGGATGACCTGCCCCCAGCACCCCCCACCCCGTCGTGCCCATCCTTCACCCTTCCTCCCCAGCTCCCATGGGTGCTCTTGCTGGAGATGAGGCTTTTGGGTGAGGGTATCTCCCTACATCTCCTTGAGCCCCAGAGAAAATGAACCATGCCCAGTTCAGGTGGAATGGCAGCAGAGCCAGGGGCACCCAGGCATGCTTGAAGGACACCCAGAGATGCTATGAGAGCACCCAGAGATGTTGTGGGGGCACACGGGGATGCTGGAGAGGCACCCGGGGATGCTGGGGGGGCCATGCAGAGAGCTGGGATGAGCTGGGCCCAGCAGCTTGCCTCAGTGTAATGTGTGCACAAATAAAACCCTGGAGAGCTGGCAGTGAGCTGGAAATAATGGCATTACAAGCGCTTCCTTGCTTCTGTTTGGGCTGGATGAGGCTTTTCGGGGCCGGCGGAAGGGAAGCAGCACATGGGGGTTTGCTCCTGGTTTGAGCACCGCTCTGGAGGTGAGGGGGGAAGGACACAGTGGCTTGGCAGGAGAGCACAAGGGTAGGGACAGGGCCCTGGTGTGGTCCTCACCTCCATCCTGGCATCCATGTGCTCACCAGCACCCCAAGGTTTGCACCCACGGAGCACCCCCGACTTGGGAAAGCCCCGCTGGTACCCGCCGAGTCCCAGCACGGGCAGGATGAGTATCCTGGGCAGAAAGCAGAGGGAATGGGAGGACAAATAGGCAAATGGTAAAATGTATTTTCTTTGTTTCCTCTCTTTCTCCTTCTGCCAGGAGAGGCGTGAGGGCTCTAAGGCAGGATGCCGCTGGTGAAGAGGAACATCGAGCCCCGGCACCTGTGCCGGGGGGCTCTGCCCGACGGGGTGACGAGTGAGCTGGAGTGTGTCACCAACAGCACCCTGGCTGCCATCATCAAGCAGCTGGGCAGCCTCAGTAAGTCATGGCACAGCAATCCCAGCGTGGCATGGTGGTGGAGCGCTGGGTTGCTGGTTGGATGCTGCTGGGATGCTGGTTGGATGCTGCTGGGGTGCTGCAGTCACTTCCTCTGGTTCCAAACACAGAGAAACAGGGGCTATGAGAGCCATGTGGGCTGCAGCCCCTGCTAATTCAGTGGGAATTAAATTCAGCTAATTGAAAATAGGAGAATGCTCAGGGCCAAGCCCAAACTGAGGACTTTTTAAGACATTTTAAGACCCATTTTCCTCCCACAGCTGGTCTGTGCAGTGGGGGGCAGAAAGCCTCCGTGAGCCACTTGGCCAGAAATAGGAAGGTCAGGTGAAGGTCTAAAATACTCCAACCTATGCTTTTTAATGTGAGAGCTTTATGAGGAAGAGAGGTCTATATAAAAGGTCTAAATCCTCAGCTGTCTTCCTTCCCTGCGACTTAGCAGAAAAGGGACGGACAAGAGCACACCGGTGTGAAGGTTTAATAGGGACAACCTATATCACTGCTGAATATCCAATTAAAAAAGAGAGAGAAGCCCAGGCTTTTCAGGGCTCCCCCTCTTCTCTCCCACTCCAGAACTAGATTCTTCTCTAAAATACTCCCAGAAAAATAAACCCTGTATTTATGGAGCTGCTGGAAGTGACACGGGTGCCCAGGCCATGGGTACCTTGTCCAGAGGAAAAAGAAATCAAATACAAATGACTGAGTTGGGTGAATGGTCTGAGAAGGTATTAAAGATACCTTGATTTTAGGTGCTGCTTGATATGTGGGTTTGGAGGAAACTCTGAGGATCTGAGGTGCTGGGCCAGAATGGATGCTGAAATGGGCTGGGTGCTGGGCTGGGTTCTGGGATGGGATAGGGACTGGGTTGGGATATGGGATAGGATGGGATGGGATGGATGCTGTAGCCTACAGATGTCAGCAATGCTCTGCCAGACTTCTTGCTCAGCCCCACGATAGGAATAGCCCTAACAAAGAGCTGTTGTAGCAATGCATAGGATGCTGCAGGAAAATAACTGCTAAAGTTGTTATAAAGGTAATATAAAGTTATTATAAAGTTAAACAAGTCACAGCTTCTCCCTGCTGTGGAACTCTCCCTGCTGCCCTGCTCCTGGTTTCCCACCTTCAGGGCTGGATTTCCACCGGCCATGTTGTGTGATGGTCACTCTTTTGGCTCATCTGTCCTGGTGGATCCAAAGGCTTTTTGGGACACTGTGAATGTTCTGTGCCCCTGTGGGTACTGAAAAGGATGCTTGAGGGTGTTCGTGGGGGTGGTGTTGGTGCTCCCCTCCCTCTGTGCAGGGCTTTGGGAGAGAGTGAGGCCCAGCTCCCAAAAAAACAAGGCTGTGAAGAGCAGGGAACCACTGGGGAGGTGTGTGTGCAGGGGATGGGCTAGTGATGGGCACTGTGTCCCCTGCCAGGCAGGCACGCTGAGGACATCTTTGGGGAGCTGTTCAATGAGGCCAACAGCTTCTACATGAGGATGAACTCGCTGCAGGAGAGGGTGGACCTGCTGGTCATCAAAGTGACACAGCTGGACTCCACCGTGGAGGAAGGTGAGAGCCTGGGGCTGTTTTGGGGTGACAGCCAGGACATGTGCTCCTGGCTGGACCACCCACCATGCCTTGTTTGGGGGGCTGAGGCCACCTCTGTACCCCTTCTCCTTCCTGTGCCCACAGTTTCGCTACAGGACATCAACATGAGGAAAGCCTTCAAGAGCTCCACGGTGCAGAACCAGCAGGTTGTGTCTCGCAACTCCATCCCCAACCCGGTGATGGAGATGTACCAGCGCTGCGACAAACCCCCACCACTCAACATCCTCACACCCTACAGGTACAGGCACATCACCTCCTGGGGAGAACAAGGGGGTCCTGGGGCGTTCTTGGGAGCCTTTTCCAAGAGAGGCATCAGGTGTGCACCCCATTTGCTGCTTGATGAAGCCTGAGAGGCTGATTTCTGCAGTTGCTGTGCCACCACCCCCATTGTGAGGGCAGTTGGGATGGGTGACACCCCCAGTGGTACTACGGGTAGTGACCTCTGTGTTGGACGTGTTCCTGGTGGGACAGCAGCTCACCATCATGGTTGTACCAAAGCCCATGTGCAGGGGAACGAGTGTCTTCTCCTGTGGCTGAAAACTTCTCTCCTCCCTTCCCAATG
Organism: Pseudopipra pipra; assembly: GCF_036250125.1. NCBI lineage: Eukaryota > Metazoa > Chordata > Aves > Passeriformes > Pipridae > Pseudopipra > Pseudopipra pipra. The sequence continues at coordinate 18,668,805 of NC_087561.1, read as the reverse complement.
CTCAGGGATGACAAAAAGGATGGCCTCAAATTCTACACTGACCCCTCCTACTTCTTCAACTTATGGAAGGAGAAAATGTTGCAGGCAACAGAAGATAAGAGGAAGGAGAAGCGCAGACAGAAGGTAACGGGCAGGTGGGGGACTCTGAGGGGCTGGAGCTGGGGTTGCCTGGCACCTGGGGAGCAGTCACCTTCCTGTGCATCCTCTGCACTCCCCTCTACTGCATCAAGTGCATCTCCTGGGGTGGGGTGATGCTCCCTGGGCACTGCTAATGGTCCAGAGAAGCTGTGCTGGAGGTGGAGCTGTGGCTCTGTGTGCCTGCAGGAGCAGCGGCTGGTGGAGGACTCCACCCGGGAGGTGAAGAAAGTGAGGAAAGCCCGGAACCGGCGGCTGGAGTGGAACATGATGGCGTATGATAAAGAGTTCCGGCCCGATAACAGGTTCTCACCATCCCCCTATCACATGGCGTCATCGGAAGGATCACTGTCCCCAGATAATAGGCAGGTTCTACCTACTGCACGTTCAGCTCACCGGCTCTGCTTTGCTTTGCTCTGCTCCGTCTGTGGGGGTTCGTGTTCCCGCAGCAGGGTTGGGGTGATAAGCTGAAAGCCCGTGGTAGCTTCATGAGAGTTGGTACCCCCAGGGTGCCATCCTGGACCTCAGGAGCAGCCTTGGCCTTGGGATAAAATCAGAGCACTTTCCATTTAGCAGTTATGGGCAGAGAGAGTGGTTCAGCTGTGTTGGTGTCCTCCTCCCCTCTGCTATCTCTCTGCTGTCTTGTACATCTATATTTTTGTGGCCATTTTTTGTTTTGTTCGCTCAACCCCAAAATACTCCTGTACCCCCCACCCCGTGACCCCCATGCCCCGAGTACAACAGTGGGGTTTCTCCGTGCCGCAGATCCTACGCGTCGGACGCGGCCGACCACTCGTACCCGGCGAGCCCCAACCACCCCGCGCAGCTGCTGGCCCCGGTGGAGCACAAGGAGGGGGTGCTGGCCCCCCCCAACCCCCAGGAGCACGTGTACCGCCCGGCCCCGGGCAGCCGCCAGAACAGCCTCAGCCGGCTGCAGCAGCCCCACGCGCCGCCGCCGCCCGAGGCCGTGCTCAACGGGCCCAGACCGCACCTCGTCAAGGATTACGGGTAGGGCTCCAGCCCTCTGGCTGGGTGCAGGGGTGCCCAGGGGAAGGGAGGCTTGGCGGGGGCCTGACCCCCCCCTTTTCTGGGCTGAGGTAGTGAGGAGAGCCCTCCTCTGTGGCTGTTGTGGTCTGAAACTGAGATCCAAATCAGTCAGGAGTGCTTTTGGGGTAACCTCATTTCAGGGAAAAGGGGGCTAGGGAGGTTTTCCCCTGGGGTGTTGGCCACCTTCCTACCTCCTCATGCCCCATAGCCCTTTGTGCTGGCAGAACCCTCCCACCTCTCTGGCTCTGGGACAGAACTTACATGAGGGTTCAGAGTAAACCAAGCTAGAGTGGAGCCTGTTGGGCGCCAGGATGGGTGATGGATAATGGATGCTGGAATGGGTGATGGGATGGGTGATGGGTAATGGATGCTGGAATGCGTGATGGGATGGGTGAAGGATGATGGGGGATGGATGCTGGCATGGGTGATGGGATGGGTGAAGGATTCTGGAATGGGTGAAGGGTGATGGGTGCTGGAATGGGTGACGGGATGGGTGATGGATGCTGGGATGGGTGATGGAATGGGTGAAGGGTTCTGGGATGGGAGAAGGATGGCTGGGTGCTGGGCTGGGTGCCATCCCTCCCCATACCACTGACCTGTGCCCCCTGTTGCAGCCCTCAGCCGGTGCCCATGGCCGAGTACTTCGTGCCGCCGGCCCCGCCGCCCCCACCGCCCGTCATCCCCTCGGCACAGACGGCCTTCGACAGCCCCATCTCGGCCCCCCCTGCGCTGGCCCCCGGCTCGGCCGGGCCCCCCTCCTACGCGCCCTCGCCGCCCCCCGCGCCCCCCGGCCCCTACTCCGCGTCCCCGCCGCAGGCCGGCCCCATGGGCCCCCCGGTGGCCCCCCCCCCGCCGCCCCCGGGGCCCCCGGCGGTCTCTGCCTCACCGGCGCACTCGGCCTCGCCGCCCGCCCCCACCGTGGAGCCTCGGAAGCCGCAGATCCCGCTGATGCCCATGAGCGACGCCCGGAGCGACCTGCTGGCAGCCATCCGCAGGGGTGAGGGGGCAGCGGGGTAGAGGCAGTGGGAAGGGGGGACAGGTCCCCACAGTGTCACCGCAGGGGGAAAATACCTCTTGGAGTAGAGTTGGGGAAGCATCGGCTTCGCTGAGTGCAAGATAAGGCCCTGGGTGGAAAGGTGAGGGGTGAAGATGGTGACACCCAGGTGGAACCTGAGCTGGGGAATGAAGTGCAGTGCAGGGTGTTGGGGAGGGGCTGGAGACTCATCACCAGAGGTGGAATGAAGCCCCACAGATCACTGGATTCCTTTCAGGCTGTAGAGGATGATGTGCTCCAAGGTCTCTCCCACTTCCCCTTCCTGCAAATCTTGAGGTCGAGTGGTAAATTTAACCTTCCAGAAGGTTCAACATCTTCAGGTGAATGGAAGCAGAGAACGAGTTTTATTCTGTGATAGAGCTTTATAATCACACACATTGCATTATTCATAGAATCACAGAATGGTTTTGGCTGGAAGGGACCTTAAAGACCATGTAATTCCTGCCGTGGGCAGGGGCACCTTTTGCTATCCCAGGTTGCTCCAAGCCTCATCCAACCTGGCCTTGGACACTTCCAGGGATGGGGCAGACACAGCTTCTCTTGGCAACCTGTGCCAGGGCCTCCCCACTCTCACAGGGAAGAATTTCTTCCCAATATCCCATCTAAGCCTACTCTCCTTCAGTTTAAAGCCATTCCCCCTTGTCCTACCAATCCTATGATCTCATATAGCTTTGTAATGACCTACATCCTCCCGCCCAGGGCTGCAGCCATCTCGTTTCAGCCAATACTGTGTAATGGGAGGATGCTGCACATAGGCTGCGCTGCTCCTAAAGCCCTCCCCCTTTTCCTACCACAGGGATCCAACTTCGGAAAGTCCAGGAGCAGTGGGAACAAGAGGCCAAGAAAGAGCCTGTGGGCAATGACGTGGCGACGATCCTGTCGCGGCGGATCGCGGTGGAGTACAGCGAGTCCGACGACGACTCCGAGCTGGACGAGAATGAGTGGTCAGACTGAGGGGCCCCGGGCTGGGCTGGGCTGGGCTGGGCTGGAGGAGCCCCCAGCTCTGCCCTGGGTGTGTACAGGCGCCTCCCCCACCGTTGCCGTGCGGGTGGCCCCACTCATCCAGGAGCTTTGCTTTTACACTTTGTCCAAAACCCTGCGGGCAGCAGCAGCAGCAGCACTGGTAGGATACACCTCAGAGGCAGTGAGACCAGACATTAGCAGCACCTTCACGTTTAATGACTTCCAAAATTCTCTGAAGGCAGGTTAATAGGATTGCTCTGGGTTTACACCTGGAGCAGGAGCAGAGGCTGGCCCTGAGTGTGCTTTGCACGAGGAGGGAGCCCCAGGGGCAGCAGTGCTTTTCCAGCTGGACGGTAACTGTGGTAACGAGAAGCTCCTGGAGAAGAAGCCTGTTTGCACAGCTGGTGCCACCATGGGAGCTCGGGGATGGCCCTGCATGGGCCTGGGGACCCTCTGCTGTCAGAGTTTTTGGGGTCAGGCAGCTCCAAAGGCTGCCCATGAGCAGGAGCCTCCTTCCCCTGAGGGTGATGCACCATGTTTAGCAGCAGCTCCGTAGGGATGGTTCCCATTGTACTGTCACTCCCTGGAGAATCACAGAATGGTTGGGATTGGAAGAGACCTTTAAAGCCCGTTGAGTCCAATCCCTTGCAATGAACTGGGACCCCTTCCACTAGACCAGGCTGCATGAGAAGACCAAGGTGTTGGTGACCTGAGCCCATTTCTGTCCTTAGAACTGGTTTTCTGGGAGAAAAGGGTGAAGGCAAGGCTTGTGTGGCTGACAGGGACACACAACCTTGTCTTTGCCAGCAAAGGATTAAGGTGTCCAGGGAGCTTCCCCAGACCCAGCTCTCCTTGGCCTTAATGTGACACCATTTCAGTGTTATTTGAAAAAGAAAAAGAAGTTAATTAGACAATCTGCTGCTTTTAGGTAAACTCTTAACTTGCCCTTTGCAGCCCCACATACTGTGCCTGTACGACTGAGACCAACTCAGAGTCAGGCACTGGTTCCCCCTCCCTGATCCTGCCCCATTCCCTATCCCACAGGAGGGTGCTGATGGGGGAGCTGGAGAGCCAGGCCCCTGCCACAGCACTGAAAATACCTGTGCTCACATCAAAATAGAGAGTGATTCACCCAAGACTTTTCTCCTCCCTTCATGGAGGGAGGAGGCACAGGAAGGCAGAGAGAAGGGGTAGGGAATACTGAAAATATCACAGTCAGGTGCAAAAACCTGCAGAGAGCTGGGAGACATTCCCCATGAGTGGAAAATGGGCCAGGACCAGCCGTGGACTTGCCAGAGTGGTGTCCCCAGGCCCTCTCTTGTGTTCCCTTATACCACGAGGCTCTGAATGGGGGAAAACTGAGGCCCCATGTTGCAGCTCTTCTGGGGAAAGCTTAGGCTCTCTGCCTGCCTCTCTGCCTCTCCCAGTAGCCATATAGGTGATGGCTACAACAGTAGGATTTTGACTCTCCAGAAGCAACCAGGCCAGTAAAGGAGGTGGGAGGGTATGGCTGGGACCCAAAGGCTCATCCTTAAGTTCATAGAATCCTAGAGTGCTTTGGGTTGGAAGGGACCTTACATCTCACCTCATTCCAATCCCATGCCATGGGCAGGGACACTTTCCTCTAGACCAGGTTGCTGGTTCCTCACCCTGAGAAGTGCTGGTGTTGAACAACACCCCAAACATCTGCTCATTTCTCCCCGGTGAGAAACTTTTCATGGCCAGATGTGGTGAATCCTCTGCCCAGCTGCTGAGAAATGCCCCCAGGAGCTCTCCTTTCTCTTGGCTGCCACAAAATGGTCTCTTGTCCCTTGGGAGTGACACCTCCCACATCTCCACTCCTGGACTGTGAGCTGTGGTGCCGAGTGGGCTTGAGCAGAGGGGCAGCATGGATGTGGGAGAGGGCAAGGCAAGAAGCAGAAGTGCAATAGGATGCATGGAATAGCTCATCTACAAAACCCAAGGAAGCAGGGCTGACCAAAGGAGGCAGGGAGACACAGTGCACCAGGAGGTCAGGAAATTCCTGATGCTTGGTGCTCGCCAAGAGCTCTCGTTTCTGATGTAGACCCTCTGAAACACAGGGAACTGGCTGCAAAAGCTTTTGGCCAAAGCCTGGCCAAGACAGAGAGCCCCTGTGATGCCTGTGATGGGCCTTCCTTGGGAAAGCAGCTGGGATTTGACCTGGAACATGTTCAGAAGGAAGTGTTGTAAAAATTCAGAGCAACATTTCAGCAGATTCCTGGTGGTATTTATTGTGGAGTGTTATTAACGTAGACACAATCGTAATCCTGTTTGTGTGTGAAGAGAAAGTGGATTTATTTGGATAATTTAGAAAAAGTAATAAATTTTATGAGGAGAGGGAATAGCAGGGGCTGGGGGAGCTGCTCTCACCTGTTATGGGGGTCGAAGGGCTGCAGAGTCACTGGGGGGAACTGAGTGGGGGCTCAGGCAGAGCCGAGTCCCACCAGCCCTAGGAAAGGGCTCAGGGACACATGGGACTGGCTTGTCCCTTGGATCTCTGACTGGCCCAATTCTGCAAAGCCGAGCCAGTCCTGGTGAGAACTGGAGAGTGGTCGAGTGCCCCTGGAAGATCAAGCCCCTTCTTTTCGTGCACCAGTTGCTTTGTGTGTGTCACATTGGAACTGTGGTCATTCTGGCAGGACTCTGGTGTGTGGCAGGTCAGGACTGTCCCTGTAGCCTCCCACTGCCCTGTCACCTCCCCACAGCTGTGCTGCACTTGGGATTGGCAGCTGTCAGTCAACCCATGCCAGTGTCAGGGTCGATGCTGTTCTATGGCAAAACGCTTGACAGTCAGAATGGCTTGGGTTGGAAGGGACCTTGAAGGTCATCTAGTTCCCTCAGTCCTTGCCTGCCCTGTGCACAGGCCACATCTGCAGAGTGGGTGTACAGCTGGGAGCCTCAGGAGGGCAGGTAGCAAGGCTCCCCTGCCCACTCTTCCTCACACCATCCTCTCCCCTTTGGACATCCCAGCACATCCTCACCATTCATATTCTGCTTACAATCTCCAGCCCTTGATAACACAAACACATTTCATGTGCTCAAGTCCAAAGCAAGTCAGCAGGACCATAACCTCCCAGCGTTGCCCATTGCTTGAAAACATCATGATCCTCCTCTTCCAGGGATCTGATCCCCCGCCCCATCCTCATCCCAGTGAGATCTGCAGCAGAGCTCATTGCTCAGCTTTCTGCTGTAGCTGGTGGAGAGGTGACCTGTGTAGTCAGGGTGGGCTGTAGAACCCATTTCTGGTCTGGTCACAGTGATGCTCTTCCCAACTCTCCCAACAGCACCACAAGGCAGGCAAGCACCCGGAATTGCTAAGGTTGGAAAAGACCTCTAAGATCATCAGATCAGACCATTAATACCACATGGTGGCACTGAGAGCCCCGATCTCATGACACAGCCACTGCATCCTCAGAACCTTCACCTGACAGTTCAGCCATGCTGGAGCATGACCAGCTTTATTTTAGGCACATTCATCTGCTTTTTGCCCAGGTGACCTATGAAATCCAACAGAAGCAACACCAGTTCCTGGGCTGGCGCTGCTGGAGTTGGTTGTGCCCCACTTGTTAACACTGTCTGTCTGACCCACATGCTGCACACTCCATATTTTGTACATATGTGCCTGTTCCCGGATATTCTTCCCAAAGTAGGCCATGCTGTGTTACACAACCTGAAATGCTCAAATCCTCATGTGGGCTGATATGAAAGTGAATATTTAAATATTTTATCTAGCTTGGCAGACATTAAAAAATACAATCCAGGTCACAGATGATTGAATTTCTCCTCTCTCAAGAGTACCAGAATTGGGCTGAGGAGATTCTCCTGTATATTAAGGTATCATGTTCCATGTTAAAATATAGCAGTGGCATTTCTTTGCCAGTGGATAATCACGGAGTGCCAAACATTTAATGAGCCCAACTGATCTCCTGAGAGCTCCTCTTTCCATTTTATCTGCTTTCCCCTACTTGCCAATTTATGGGCATAGATTAAAAATAATAAATATGACTGCCAACAGGGGGAAGAACACCCTGAGTGCATACAGATGGATTGGGCTGGAGTCAGTGGAATAGTAAATAAGCCAGTTTTGTTCTGCTTGGAGATATTAATGGAAGGCTGTGGTCCTTGAGCTCCATCAGGAACCTCTTGGACATTTCTGGTTCATCTAAAAACGGACACTGTAGGGACCAGCATGTCCATGGCACATCTGTGAACCTACACCAAGTGTGAAGTCTGGTCTTGCTCAAGTTTCTGAAGGTTGGTGGAAGTCTAGCAGTGTTCATGCCTGGCCTTGCACTCAGCGTCTCCTTGGGTTAGAGGGACCATTGGAGCTGGCTCTGGATGCTGGTTAGAGGTGTCCTGAAGGAGGAATGGATTGGGTAGTTTCTAACTTTGCACCCTGGGAAGAAACCTAGAGAGGAGTGAGCATCACATCCCATGAGAGCTCCTGCTTCTGCTGATGTTTTTTCTGGGGAAGGTCTTGCTCCTGGTGCAAACATGAGGCTGAACTTGGCTTCTCCAGAGAGCTCCCTCAAATTTCCTCCCAGCAACTTTTTCATCTCTGTTTCCCTTTCAAGACACCCAACAGCCTGAACAGAAGCTTTGCAGACTCCCTTGGGGACAGAGCCTGAACTTACACCTCAGCTTTAATGATAAATGGAAGTTTTGCTTGGAGGGAGGCAGGTTGTAGCACCGGAGGTGGTGTTTTGGAGGGTGAATTCCAGAGGTCCATGGCTGGCAGGGACACAGTGCCATTTCCTTGTGGATGGACCATGTTTGGCCATGGGAAGCACTCCCCATCATGGGATGCTGGCAAGGGGAGCACAGGCTGTTCCTTTCACTGAGATTCCTGTTTTCCTGTAGTAATAGTTATTTAGGGGTAAGGTTTTCTCAGCTGGAATGTCACTTTACAGATTAAAACCCCAAAACAATAAGGGCAAGGAGTCTGTCCTGAGGAGTTTACAGTCTACAGCAAAGACAATATAACCTGCACTGCACTTTAGGAGCCTCAAATGCTCACTCACCCGTGAATTTACTCTCCACTGGGCAGCAGCACCTCAAGGACTGTTGTCCCTTCCTTAGGTGACCCCACGAGCAGCCCCATGACCACATCCCCCCGCTGATGTCACAGTGGGGCTCTCCTGCCCCTCCACTACTGCCCTGCAAAAGTGCCTGAGCAAAGTCCAGGAGTGCCAAGCCATGCTGGGTTTGTCCCTGTGCCCTCAGGGTGGGCCTTTCCCAGTCCCCACACAGCTCTGCTCTCTGGGATGGCCATGGATGTGATGGGAAACATGCCTGGATGCACCACTGCCTGCCAAGATTAGAGCTGCCCATCAATTCATGTGGTGGCCTCTGAGCTCATGCAAAATGTCCTCCTTCAGACACTTAGAAGCCAAACCTAGACTTTGACGTATTTTGATCTGTTTGAGAGTCAAAGGATGTGGGGGGGTTGTGAATCTGGTCTTCCTTGAACAAACTCCAGGTTTTCTAGGATTGTTGTCTCAAGTTCTGCTTTCTCCCGGTAAAAATTGAGCCTGGATTTTGCTGGGGAAAGGAACGAAAAAAACCCAAACAAAACTCCCAGTCAGGAACTTCAGTGAGGTTTGCCCCTTCAGAATGTGCCCACAGGCAGGGTGGGGGCAGGACACCACCCTGGTGCTGTCATGGCTGAGGCAGACCCTGCAGCAAGGGATGGGCTCTTGGTGAGGGAAATCCCCAGGCAAGATCTGGATGGAACATGCTTGGCCACAGAGTCCCCAAAGGCAGTGCTGATGTGACTTTTTATCCATATTAATGTCTGGATTACAGACTGGCAGGACCCTGAGGCCACGGGCTCCTCCACAGTGCTGCGTGATAGCAGAGCAGGGATGGGCACCCTAATGGGCATCTCCTAATAGGGATCTTTCCACAGGTTTCAGCCTCCCAGAGGTGCCTTTGTAGTCTCTTGTTCCTCTCAGGAACAGGTTCAAACCTGTTAAACAATGACCTGCCAGTGTTGTGAGCCCAAGTGGGTGGGAAGTGAGCCTTCCCCTGCACACCTTTCCCGTGGTGGCAATGCCAGGGCCCTGGGCTGGCCCTGGGGGACTTTCAGCCCAATGGCAGCTCCAGCACTTAGTTCTGCATAAAGTATTAAGAGTGCAAAGAGGAGGAAAAAGATAGAAATAAAATAATCCAGCATTTTAGGTTGGTTTTTCTCCCACTGCTCTGTACAGGGAAAACCTCAGGTGGGTAAAACCCCCTGAAAAGCCAGAAAGGGCATGGAAAAAATAACTTTGTTCTCCATATCAATGAGGGACTCAAGTGCACGGCACGGGAGGAGTGAGTTGTGGCAGAAGGGAGCTGAGTCAGATCTCAGGGAAGGCTTTGCCAAGGTAAGGGATGGAGAAACTGAAACAGGCCACAAAGGTTCTGCCTTAGGAGGGCTTTGAGAAGCAGGTGGGCAAATGCCAGAAAGGAGCACTGCCCATGACCTTGTTGTGGGCCAGGGAGTGGTGGAGGTGCCCACAGGGCATCTCTTCAAAATGTGTTTGTAGTTCTGCCTCATCCCCTCCTTTGGGTGTCCCAACCCCAAAGCATCTCCCACCAACCAGGGCAGCTGCTGAAGCTCTCTCTTGGTTTTTGTGTTGACTCTTAAATGCAATAAAGATAAAACACCTGAGAGGGAAGGATGTGAACTGAGTGGAAAACCAGGGCATGCAGATGTTACTGCTGTATTTCCCTAGTTAGAAGGCAGCAGCTCCAGCAACTTGCTCCTCAGGACCCTTCATTGCCTGCAGCTGCAGTGGGTAAACCATGCTGGTAAATTAAGGTGGAGATTTTAAAAGTTACCCTTTGATTTGGGCTAGCTCAGATGAGAAATCCAAAAATAAAACACAAACCCCTCCCCCACAAAACTAAAAAGCAAACAAACAACTTAACATGTGATTTCCAGAAGGACAATTTGTTCTGTTCCCTTCCCCTGGACCTCGAGGGAAGGTCAGACCCAGCAACACTTCCCAGCTATCACCAACAAAATGAAGCAGGTCTCACCACTTCCAAAAAAATCACATCCTGAGAAAACAGTATTTAAGACAAAGCAGTAAGAACCTCATCACAGTGCAGCAAGGAGAGGGGTCTCTTATCACCCCAGGAGGTGCTTTTGACCCTGAAGGCCCTTCCCCAGCCCAAGTGTTTGAAGTCCTGTTGATTTTCACCTCTTACCAGTGCTGGTCCATCCTGACACCTCAGCTGGGAACACTTACACCATAGCAAGTCATTTCTTACCATGGAAAAGGCAACCATAAAAGTCTTGTCTTTGAGCCTGGTGATGTTCCTGTGACACCCATGAGGGAGAGGGTGATTTCCTGATGGCAGCAGGAACAGCTTTGACACAGTCCTGCCAGGTCTTCAAAAATCAAACTGTTATGAGCCTCAACACCCCCCTCACTGCCCCTCCCCCCCCCCCCAGTTTAATTTTATACTGAGATGCTTCAGGTCTACCTTTAGTTCTGGCCAGTTTTTATCAAACGGGACCATTCTTGGTGGTGCTTTTCATCTCAGATCAGAGCAGACCAGAAAAAGAAAGAAAATCATAGAATCTCAGAAGGGTTTGCTTTGGAAGAGACCTTAAAGGCCATCCAATCCCACCCCTGCCATGGGTAGGGGCACCTACCACCAGACCAGGTTGCTCCAAGCCCTGTCCAAGCCACTTAAGTCCCCACCCAAAAAAATCCCCAAACAAACCCCTTTTCCTTGAAATGCATTTTTAGGAGATTTTGGGGTGATGGTTCCTTATCTGAATAGACCTCCTTAATTGTGGGGCTGCTTGACCTGGGAGGGATTTGAAGCAGGGTGTCCCCAGCACGAGTTTGGGTTGATGCTGAGCCGTGCTGGCACTTCCCTCCCCTTGCTGTGGGATGTGCCCTGTCACACCAGGGCTCATTCCCACTGGGAATGCAATGGGGTCACAGTGGTGTGGCAGCTCCTTACTGACACAAGTGCCTTTCCTGGAGGTCCCCACAGGCTTCCTGGGGTGGGTGGTCTCACTGTGCTGGGAAAGGGCAGCGCTCACCTGGGGTGGAAACCTGGACCTGCCCAGACTCCAAGGTCTGGGAGTCCTCCTTCCTGCACAGGGGGTAGTTTGGGGAGCTGGTTTTGGCCAACCCAAGAAACCTGCTCTGGCAAATGCACATCTGGGTGCACATGCCAGGGACAGAGGCAGGGACAGTCCCTGAGAGAACACGTGAGGAGCGCAGGGAGGGGACAAACCCTGTCCCCACTTTGTTGTGGGATGTGCCCCTGCTGGTGGGTTTGCTCCAGGGTAGATGCATTGCTGCTGCCATGGACAAGCCTTCAGGCTGGAGAGCCTTCCTCCTCCTCCTCCTGTCCCTCCCAGGGCTGTGGGCCAGAGCCAGCTGCTGCAGCATGACAGGAGCCATCTCAGCTGCCAGGTTTCCATCCCCTTCAGAGTGAGGCCAGGTGCTGAAGGAGAGTCATTTTGGGGGACACTGAAGACAGTTGAGGATCATCTCCTGTGCCCTGCACCCAGCAGGCTGGGGATCAAGACACCTCAGGTGCCCCAAACCTCCTCTGCACTACCCAAACTCAGCAGGTCTGAGCCAGGGAGACCTCCTGGAGCACCCGATATTGCTGAAATAGAGCATCCACCTCGAGCTGGACATGTTAAAAGCAGTTTTCTCCCCTTTTGGTACTGACTGATCATACAAACAGCCTGGAATCAGAGCTCAGGCCAGTCTTTGTGGAGGTTGGCTCCAGCTCTGCAGGGGTGGCACAGTGGGGACAGGGAGGTGCCAGCCTGCATTGGCTTCCCAGGTGCTTCCTCAGCATCCGTGGGGCTGCCCCGATCCTCCTGCAAAAGGCCCGTTTTTTAATAACAGCAGAAGTATTGCCCATATCTCCTGTGATTTGCCATTGGATAGAAGGAGCTGATGGGAGACAGGCATCTCTCCCAAGGGAGGGTCACCTGTTCCAGGCCATAATTGATTTCCTTAATTCCATAGCTGAGATTAAAGAAGGAGATGTTCACTGTCTGATAGGGTCTTTAACCATGTGCACTTAGTCAATAGGTGAGTAGATGTTGCTGCCTGTATCTATCTACCCTACCCAGTTGCTACGTGTGAACAAGTGTATATCTCCCCAGTGTTGTGGGTTCTGCCTGTGGTGACACGATGAGGGAAGGTGGGGACTCCTGCAGCTTCCTTCTGTACAGTGTAGAGAGGAAACCTGGAACAACCCCAGGCACCGCTTGTAACTACATTTGTTCAAGAAATGTCATCTTAATCCCAAACTGTTGACACTTTATGCATGTGCTAATGAAATTTAAAAAGAAAAAAGAAAGAATTAATAAAGATTTTAAGAGGTTACAGTAGGTTTTGTTTTGGCTTTTTGTCATCTTGCCCTCGCTGGGTCCTTTGGCTGTGAGTTATCAGCCCTGTGATATTCCCTCCTCTTTCAGAGCCTGGGACACAGAAGAAGCAGCAGAAAGCTGTGATCTCTTTATAACCCTTCATTTGGAGAATCAAGCCCTCAAAGATCAACTAATTCCCATGGGTGTTTAATCCCCGACTCCCTAATCAGAGGGCAGAGAATGGCTTGCTGATGGAAAAGCCTCCATCCTCATGCTTGGAGGCTCTGAGCAGCAGGAGCTGCTCCTTCCCAACCCCTCAATCTCTCGAGTGGTTCCTTTTCTCATCCAGCTCATCCTGATCCAAGTCCTGGGTGAGGGAAAGCAGAGCCCTGTTCTAGACTTGCCTGGGCTGAAATAAAAACACTGGCACACACACAGTATGGCACATACCTGGGACAGGAGCCCAGATCTTCAAATGTTTTAATTTTAACCCTCTTCCCCCTATTTTTGAATATCCTCTTGACAAATCACTTTAACAGTTTTATTTACAGTAATAAAAATAAATTACTCTTACAGATGAATGTATAATATTATACACAATAGAGATACAGTGCAATAACAGCATTGATTTGTTTTCACTCGGTCATAAAGTGCATCAACGGGGCTTGATTTAATCATAGGTGAATGATAACTGTACATTTTTCTTTGAGATCAGCTTTCCCAGTCAAGTTAAAAGGCTCGTGAAAACACTGACAGCAAGACAAGTCGCTGCCCTGATTGCTGAGGAATGACCTGGTTCCTGGGGAATCGTCTGGGACAGGGTGATGGGTTCCCGGTCTGTCCGTCTGTGCTGTGACAGCGGCTCCGACGGACACGGAAGCCTGGCCAGCCTGACCTGGGGCTCAGAGCCCTGGGGGGTGACTGGAGAGCAGGACTGGGCTCCGGGTGAGTCTCCAGCTGGGCTTTGCCACCAGAAACTCATCTCTCCCTCCGAGCTGGAGGATTCACTTTGCAGGGAGGATGCTCTGTGTGCTGGGGGCTGATGTATTTTGTCCTGCTCACACGGGACATCAGGAACAAGCCCAGTCCTCTCAGTGTGTGATGTAGAAAGGCCAGGCAGAGCCTGGAGGCCTGGCTAGAAGGACAAGCAGCCAGCACTGCCTCATCCTCAGCCAGGTACTTCCCAGCTGGAGAAGAGCTTTCCCTGGGACCAGCCTGCTGTTTTCCAGCTCTCAGATCCTGCAATAAGGCCATAAACCTGTGCTTGTGGTTTCAGTGCTCAGTGACACAACGTGCTGTCAGACATCCAGCATCCTGCCCACGGCAGCATCCTCCAGCAGGGAGGGGATAACAGGGGGGGGTTGGCATCAAGCAGAGTTTGTGAAGGCAACTGTTACCCTTGGAGTTGGAGACAATTTAATCACATCCCTCAAAGTCAGGGACAGAAGAGCTTTGGCCCACCTCTTCTGATTTGGGTCTTCTCTACTGAAAACCCCATTTTACCTCTATAATGCTCTGTATTGCAGAGATTTCCAGTAGGAATGGGAAAGCTCCATTCCTGGGGTTGCAGGACAGCAGGAAGGGCAGCTTTCAGGGGAGCTTGCAGTAGGAACTGCATTGGGAACAGGAGAGGTACAAATGGTTCGGGTGAAGCTGTCTCACCTCAACAAGAGGAAAGACTGTGCATGAACAAGAGGAGTTACAAGGAAATACCATGTGCATTCAACAATTATTCCTGACAATTAAAGTGAACTCTAATTCACCAGTAACAATGACGTGAGTCCTCGATGCTGGTCAGAACACACCAACACAAGTGATTACCAGGACCAATGGCTTTTTAAAGACCTCCCCACCCCAAATTTGATGCTTCTACAAGAAAGAGGTACTTCATCACCTACTGAGAACAGTAATGGTTTCTTGGTGTTTCATTCAAAGTTCAATTCAAACTCTTTGACATGAACCAGTTGGGGCTGCCACATCAGGAGTGAGACCCTTGAGATATTTCCTGCTGGTTGCTGGTACAAAGTTGGCTAAAGAGAGATGTTCTCACTGCTCAGAGTCCCAAACTGACCAAAATGGAAAACAAAACCCAAATAAAACCATGCAGCTTTGTTGGTAGAGCCTGTACATTCTACGGGGGGGGGGGGGGGGGGGTTGTTTTGTTTTGTTTTGTTTTTATTTCTCAGTCAAAACATGCTGTGACAACAAGGGCTTGTTGTAAATGCACAAGCTCACACCCACCCTTGGCACATCTCCACAAACCTCAGGGCGCTCATGGAGCTGTGGTTTTGTCCCACCCAAGGGTGGCCCTGCCCTTGTCACAGTGTATTCCAGGAATGTTTTCTCTTTCTTTCTCCTCTTCACTCTTTCTTCATCCCCTCAACAGCCAACCACCAATGACAAAAGCACTTCACACCTGCATTCTGCTGGCCACCAAGTCATGGTGGAAAAGCCAAAGGCACACAGAAACCTGTAAATAAATCACCCAAATAAGCAGTGGATTCCTTTCCTGGCTACACTGATCTCTGCCATAGGCTTGGGGCTGGTTGGATACCTAAGGTATCAATTTTCCTCACACCTCAGGACCAGTTTTCTGCATGTTTCTGCTGCTGTGGATCTACACCAGCTCCTGTAGAGTCCAGCAGTGACATGAATCTAAGCAGGGCCAAGCTCTGATCCTTCATCTTTTATCAAATGCAATTTGCAAAAGTCAGTTTTTGAAGGTACAATGGCAAGGTCTGTGCCAGGGTGAGGACACAGAGCTCTCCCCAGTTAAATACCAAGCAGCCCTCTCCAGGCAGGTCCAGTTCCCACCCAGAGTGGCCATGGAGGCTCTGTGAAAATCAAAGGGCACCTGCAAATTTCCAACCAGCAAAGACCTTGTGCTTTGCAGAACTACCATTGTCCCCCTGGATCATCTGAATGGCACAATGGCTTTTATAGATCTCAGCTTTCCTCGTGACAAGGGAATCCAGCCTAACCCTGACAACACATCTGATACCAGGAAGTGGAGAGCAATGGGACACTCCAGTTGCTCTGTGATCTCATGGAAGCCAGCAGCTAGATAGGGGCTGCTTGGCTCTTTTCACCACATTGGAATATGTTTTGGATCCACAGGGAATCCACAGATGATTCACTGGACTGAAAACCAGCTGGAAAACCCATTTTGTTTTCCAGTGCTTCCTTATCATTGTTGCCTCATCCACATGTGATACCATTGCATTCATGGGAGCTGCTCCTTTTTTGTGGCAACTCATCCAAAGTCAGGCCCAGTATTTCATCCTAAACGTGTCCCAAAGCCAACACTGAAGCATCCCAAACACAGGGCATTCCCACCCTGCTCACAGCACCACTAACTTCCTAAAGATTTTAAGGTTTTAAGTCAGGCCTCCTCATGTCCAATATAAGGAGGATCCAACATCCAGCATCCTCACTGATGTCCAACACTGTCACTTGAAACTTTTCCAGTAGAAGATTTTCTTAATGAAAAACAAAAACAGAACAAAATCAAGCCAAAAACAAAGTGCCAAAGCAAAGATGCAGTAAAAAGGTCAGAGATTTCCACAACACATTGCATGGCAGGTGAACCTAAACTTCTTTACCTTCTGCCTCACTCCTCCTTGTTTTCTCTCCTTTCCACTGATTAAAAAGAAAGGAGAGAAAAAACAGCAAAGGAAAATAAAAGACCCAGAAAATACATTTACTTTTACTTAGTGGAAAGACTGCAGAAATGCCAATTTAACAAAACAGTTTTTAGAGGAGAATTCTTGAGACTTTCCCTGAAACCTAGCAAGTGTTTTTAACAACTTCTATGGACATCTCAAAGAGAGAGAAACTAAACCATCACTTGAGAAAAAATTAGGTTGTGATTTTACACCGACTCTGAGCACAGAGAATATACTTGTGCCACATCTGTGAGCTGGGTCAGAGCAACAGAATCAGTGTCTCCTTCATGCAAGGACCAGAATTCAGGCAGCAGAGTTTGACAAAGTTGCTGTAGAGGGGTTTGGGTGAGTACCCTGGGTCTCAGTGAAGACATCCCCACCTGCTCTCGACCTCAGCTGTCTGGCAGGAACTGTGTGCTCAGCTTTAGCTCTCACTTCCCAAATCCTTCACCTATTGCTGTGGAGAGACATGGAGGGGGGGTGTGTGTGTGAATTATTTTCCATTGATTCTTATTTGACTTTGGCAAAGTTTGTCAGTGGATCCCTCAAACTGAGACAAGTTTCAAGTATACAACTAAAAAAAGCTTGTTAAAATCAAGCTCTTCAGAAATAAGGGGATTACTGGAAAGCCAAGAGAATACAACTGTTTTTCATGCTAAAGTTTCTCTAGAGTTGATTAGTTAAACTACATTTCACCCAGAGACATAAAATGAGTTGCCCAGAGAAACAAATCCCACCTCCTAGATAGGGTGGTTGTATAAAATCATTTCAAAATGTTCACAATGTTTCAAAAATGGTTTAAGCTATTGAATTTTTCGCATTGAGGATCTGCAGGGACCTGGCTGCACTTATGAAACCAGAAGAAATAAAATCAGCAGAGTGTTTGTATAAATATTACTCTTTGTTAAATTAATCTATTTACTTTAAAGCTTACATTGATTCAATATTGTGCCTACTGCCCCTTGCCCAAGGTATTTAAAAGAGAAAGGAAATGAAAAAAAAACAAAACCACAAAAACAAAAAACTGAGAGTGTGGCCACCTTTCAAAGGCAGACAGTAAATCCAAGCTCCAGGCACACTTTGGAGATTCACAGCTTTCTCATGTGCACTAAGCTCCAAGGAGCAAGAGAGTCATTGCACAGATCCAGGGAGAAAATACACTTGGGTCTGTCTGTACCCAGCCATAAAGTGCCTTTGTACCCACTGCAGACACACAAAGCAAGGACATTTCTTCCACTAGCCCAGGTTGCTCCAAGCCCTGTCCAACCTGGCCTTGGACACTTCCAGGGATGGGGCAGCCACAGCTTCTCTGGGCAACCTGCGCCAGGGCCTCCCCACCCTCACAGGGAAGAATTCCTCCCCAGTCTCCCATCTAACCCTGCCCTCTGGCAGTGGGAAGCCATTCCCTGTGTCCAAAGTCCCTCCAGGCCCTTGTCCAAAGTCCCTGTCCAACACCGCAGCAATTTCTCTAAAGGAAAGCAGAATGTTTGGGATACCAGGCTCAGCTGGTGAGGGTTCTCCAGAGTTGTTCCCACGCCAGGCCCTGGAGCAGCACCCCCTGCCTGTGCCCTGAGCCACCCTGGCTGCTCCACCCCGGGCCCTGCCATCCCGTGAGCGTTGCTTCGTTCCCTGCTCTGCAAGTGAATGCACTTCCACCGCCCGGCCAAAAGAAAGCACAAGGCAAAGGACACTTCATCTGTCTCACTAACACCACAAAGCACATCAGACAGTAGGGGAATGGGAGGGGCCCGTTGCTTCTCTAACGAAGCGAGTTAAATTGGCAGCATCAGGAATAACGTGTGTGATTACAAGGCTTCCCTCTTGGGGACCCCAGCAAGCCTGGACCCCTCTTTGGATCAAAATCCCTCCCCATGTAAACGACTGGTGTGGAAGGGAGTGCAGAGGGGGGAGAGCATCACCCCACAGCCCCAGTCGGACAGGAGAGCCCTTCCTTGGCCTCCCAGACTTTGGGGTGCACCCCAACTGCCCTCCCCACCCACACACCATCAGCCCTCCCCCTGCCCCAGTCACCTTTGCGGGGGGGGGGAAGGACGGAATGGATTCCCTGGGTACCTCCATCCCTGCGACAGCCCAAACAACCCAAAGAGCCTTTTGCCCCGCAGGTTCTCGAAGTGCTTCACAAACGACACAGACACAGAGAGTCCCCGTGCCCCCCGCGGGTCCCCTCAGCCCGCCCCCCGGCCGGAGCTGTCCCCTCTGCGGTGCTGAACGCCCCCCCCCGTTATTGCATAGCATCGCAAGACCTGATTTCAGGGGAGTGGGCGCCCCGCGTAACAACCCCACGCGTGGGGACCAGCCCCGCCGGGGGGTACGTGACACCTGCCCCCGCCCGCTCCTGTGGCCTTCCCGTGGGATGTGCCTCGAGGCGTGGGACCACCCGGACGGGGCCCGCTGCTCGCCTGGCTCCTTACCCCGAGAGCAGATAAACACCATCGTACGAGGATCCTTTTTCTTTCCTTTTCATTCTTTCTTTCTTTTCTTTTTTTTTTTTTTTTTTGGTGTTTTGTGTTTTTAAATAAAAAATAAAATGCGTAAGAAAATAACATTTCTAAAGGAAACCATTATCATTCTACTCTCTCTCTTTCTTTCCCCCTTCTTTTTCCCTTTTTCTCTTTTTGGCCATCTTTCCATGGAACGAGATGTGCTGACCGGGGGGTCCCTCCCGGTAGGAAACAATAACGACAGAGGGGAAAAAGAGAAGGAGGAGGAGAGCAAGGGAGCACCTCTGGCTCCGTGCTCAGTCCTCACACATCGCTCGATGTCCTTGGTCTGGAGGAGAACGTGGAGGGGATGCACCCGCAGCAGGCCAGCCAGAGGGACTTCTGGATGTCTGGGTTTCTGAAGGCGTAAATGATGGGGTTGATGAGGGAGTTGCAGGTGGCGGGCAGCGCCAGGGAGTAGGTGTAGACCGCGGGGTAACTGGAATCGGCCACCAGGGAGTAGATGGCGAAGGGGATCCAGCACAGGGCAAAGGTGCCGAGGATGAGCGAGAGCGTGGAGAGCCCTTTGCGGGTGGAGGTGGCCTGCGCCGTGGCGATGAACTGGTGCTGCACGGCGATCTGCTGGGCGTGCCGGAAGGCGATCTTGCAGATCTGCAGGTAGAGCTGCATCATGAGGGCGAAGAGGAGGAGGAAGGTGACGGCCAGCACGGCCGCGTTGTCCTTGGTGACGGGCCGCAGGATGCTGCAGGCGCTCTGGTCCCGCAGGCAGTTCCAGCCCAGGAGGGGCAGCAGCCCCACGCCCAGGCACAGCAGCCACATCAGCAGCACCATGGCGCAGGTGAAGCCCAGCGTGCGCTCGCTGTGGTAGGTGAGCGCGTTGTACAGCGACAGGTAGCGGTCCACGGTGATGGCCAGGAGGCTGCAGACGGAGGCGGAGAAGGCGGCGAGCAGCAGCCCCGCGGCCGCCAGCTCCGCCGCCTCGCTGGGCGGCCGCAGCAGGTACCGCACGGCGAAGTTGGCCACCAGCCCCAGCCCGGCCAGCAGGTCGGCCAGCGCCAGGCTGCCGATCAGCAGGAACATGGGCGCCCGCAGGCTCGGCGTGTAGAACAGCACGGCGAGCACCAGCGCGTTCTCGCCGGCCACCGCCGTGCCCGTGGCGCACAGCGCGATGTCCCAGGGGCTCACGACCCCCGCGGCCCCTCCGCCGCCCGGCGCCGCCGTGCCCGGCCCGCCCGCCGCCGAGGGCCAGGCGGGGGGCTCCGAAGCGTTCCCGGGGCCCGGGAGCCGCTGCTGCTGCGGCTGCGGCGGCCACGGCTCCCCCATGGCGGCGGGGCCGTGCAGCATCGCTGGGGAGAGAGCGAGAGGGGAGGTCAGGGGAGGCACCGGCACCGCCACCGCCACCGGGGAGAGCCCCGAGCCCCGCACCGAGCCCGGCGAGCCCCGCACTGAGCCCGGGGAAAGCCGCCGACCCCCGCACTGAGCCGGGGACCCCCGCGCTGAGAGCAACACCGAACCCGGGGAGCCCCTCACTGAGCCCGGGGAGCCCCTCATCGAGCCCACCCCGCGCCCCGGAGACCCCCGCACCGTGCCCCGCACCAAGCCCCGGGACATCCCCCCCGAGCCCCACACCGGGCTCCGGAGAGCCCGGCCCAGGGACACCCCACTCCGCGTCCCGCACCGGCCGCCCCCGCCCGCCGCATCCCCGCCCGCCTCCCCCCAGCCCCACTGCAGCTTTCCTGGGATCCAACCTCCCGGCCCAGGCTTCGCCGTCCCCCCCACCCCACACGCACCCCTGGCCGCTCTCTCTCGCTATCACCCGCTCCTCCCGCCGGGCTGAGGCCGAGCACAACTCATCACCCCGCTGCCCGCACCCGCCTCCGTGCGCTCGGCTCCACGCAGGGTCCGCAGCCGCTGCGCACCCGGTGAAGAACTGGCCGCCCCCTCCTCCTCCTCCCCTCCCCGGGGCACGGCCACCTTTGCTACCTATTTATAGCGCAGCCCCCCCAGCCCCTCCCGCAGCCCTTTCTTTTTTGCGTGCAGTGAGTAAAAATAAACACTATTAATAGGCCAGCGCCTGTATGCGGAGCCGCCGATGGAAGGAGAAGGCAGCGGCAAGGGACAGCCTGCATTAACTTTCTCCTTCCTCCCTCCCTTCCCCTGCTTTGGAAAAGGCTGGTGCAAGATGCTCCCAGCCGGCTGCAACATCCTGCCCTGCTCGGCAGAGCAAATCCCCCCTCCCAGGGTGGGCAGCCGAGGTGTGAAGGTCGGGGGGGCTCTGCCCCCAGCCGCTGCCGTCCCCCGCCGCCACCATCGCCCCATCCCGCATGCAGCCGCGACGCCGGGGGTTGTTGTTTTACCTGGTTTTAATGCACGAGGATCAGCTTGTTCCCCCCACGTTTTTATTTTTTTCCTTCTCAGTCCTTCCAGCCCTTGGTGCGAAGCCTCATTCCTCGGTGAGCATCGCTAATAGCGTTGGCAGAGAGCTGGCATCGACTTGCACTTAATATTCCTGCCCCATTGGATCTGCTGATAAATCTCAACTCTGACGTCAAAGTCTTCACTTATATTCATGATCCAAGTCTGTGAATCAGAGCCGCTGTGATCAGAATAACAACAAGGCTGGCTCCCTGCTCCACATCCACATCCACACCCGCAGGCACGAGGGGGGTGCGCGCACCCGCCCCGCCGATCGTTCATTCATGAGCTCTCCTCCCGCCACCCCGACGCACCTCCCCAAGGTCGGGGCCCGCTGCACCCGCGTCCTGCGGATGCAGCTTTGGGCTGGAGCCAGGCCCCGGCGCCTCGCAGGGTTTATTTTTACCGCCTGTGCCGAGGGACGCCGGGGATGGGAAAGGAGGGGGTGACACGGCGTGGCGCGGCTCCGACGCCCCGATCTTCAAGGACGATGTCCAGGGACGGCACCGCCAGCCCTCCTGTGCCCCCAGGAGACGGCAGCTGGAGGGGTTCGGGGGTCCTGTGCAACCAGGCTGGGCAGCTGCATCCCTCCTCTGGGGAGACATCGCACCCCAGAGCCTTCGCCCCACAGAGGCTTCCCTCCAGCCAGCGGAAAGCTGGGATGAGGAGGATCCACACCTAGGAGCTTCCTGTGGGCTGCCCAGCCCTGCCCCTGCCCCCCTGTGAGGGGACACCTGCCCAAGGGCTGGGGGTCTGTCCCTCACCACAGCACCCCCCCACTCATTCATTCCCAAAGCTTCCTTCCTGACTATTTGGGAAAGGATCAGCCCGGAAGGGAACAAATCCCAAAGGCACTATTCTTTTTCCAGCCATAAATGGCTCCATGATTCAGGTCGGGAGCAGAATCATCAAAGCAGGAATGCTCAGCTCCTGGATCCACGGGATTTCAGCTACACCTTCTCCCTCCTTTCCTATTGGTTTCATAACACTCCAGCTCCACTCTTTCATCTCCCTCTCTGTTCCAGGCTGTAGCTGTGCAGTGCAGCGAGCTCAGTGCTGGGAAGGATTTCCAGCTCCCGATGTTCAAAGATATTTAGGCGAATATCAGTGATTTTGGCTGAACCCAACCGCCCCAGTTTGGAGCATCTGGGTTCTTAATCAGGCCAAGCCCCATCCCAGGGGACTTGAATCGTCATCTACCTGGGGCCGCCGGGCGCGTGACCGAGCGGTGCGTGCGAGTGACAGGAGCGGCACCAGAAGGGGCGGAGGGAACCGAGCGAGGAGCTGAATGAATTCGCTCCCGCTCCCGGTAATTACGCACGGCCCGTGAAAGGGGAGGCGGGTGAGGAGTTCTGCCTGACTCCCATCGGCAGCGGCGTCTGCCAGGAGGTGGGTGCAGGAGCCGGGCTGGATGGAGCCGCTGCGGCAGAGGGGATGTGCCGCCCGTGGGGTCCGAGCCGCCCCGGGGGCCTCAGGCTGAGATGAGTGCGGGTGGTCTCAGCTGATGGGCCACGAGCAGCCGCCGGGCTGAGCAGGGATGTCCCCGCTGCCCCAGCCAGTGGCTGCCACGTGCCCTACCTGACCGAGGGGAGGCTGCAGCAGCCCCGGGCCCCGCCGGCACCGAGGCTGAGCGGGGCGTGCCCTCGGACGCCCAGTTGCCCCAGTCTGCCCCTTGGATCCTCTCATCTGTCTGAGCCTCTTGCACAGACACACCCCCCGGTGGGTCTCAGCTGACCCCAAATCCCACGGGCTCACTGGAAGTGCCTTGGAGCTCCTGCTCCCTCCAGCATCCCACCCCTTTCCAGCCTCTCTTGCAGAAATGCTCTCAAACACCCACCTCTTCCATAGTGGCCCTGGTGACCCCACACATCCCTTCTCCACCTTCAGTTATTCCCCCTGACACCCCACCACAAGTTTGGCACAATCCCAGGATATTTTTCCTGCGTCCCCAGCAGGTATTTTCCCGCTGTGCTCCGGAAGCGCCCCCTTTCCATGCACTCATCCCAGCGGTGGGGCTGCTTGTCCTCCAGGGAGCAGCAGCTCCATGTCTCTGAGGAGGGTTTGGGGGGTCTCCCCATTTGTCTGTGCTCCCCCCAGGTGCAAGGGAGCACATAGGAAGCACCGGCAGAAGCTTTTCCTCCTCCCGTGCTGCAGCCCAGGCTCTGCCTGGGTCCTGGAGGGAGCTGACCCCAGCAGGTGAAGTGCTGCTGGTGCCCCAGTGCCCCAGGCAGCCCCACACCCGGGCATAGTGGCCCTGAGGCTCCTGGGCCTTCCAGCCCGGGGCTGGTCTGTGAACTCTGCATCCCCAGGGAGGGCCTGGGTGGCAAAACGGGCTGAAAGAGGTCTCAGGGCTGTGCCAACACATCCCCATCCTCCTCTGCCTTTGGCCCCAGAGTGAGGGGGGCATAGACCATCCCATGTGCTGCCTACCCAGCTGTGTTCCAGAGTATTGCCCCATGAGCTGAGAGTTGTTTTAGGATGTCCTTAGACCCTCCCAGCAGTGCTGGTGCCTGTGCTGGACACAGACAGCAGAGGGGCTGCCAGGACGTGGCCGCTGCACGGGGCTGGCACATCTGTCCGTCTGTCTGAAAGGGGAAATTGTGCCACTGGGGTACCCCAAGAGGGTTGAGGTTTACAAGTGACAAAAATGACATTATCTGGCCCCTTTTAAACCAAGGCACGCTGCCCCCAGAGCTGCCCCATTGTGTCTGTGAGAATGAGCCACTGTACACAGTATTTTCAATGTTTGAGACTCTACTTTTTAAGGTTCTGAGCTCCCTGGGTACCTGCAACACCATTCTGACAATATGTTAAATGTGCTTTATCTATATTCAAATTAGACTCAATAGCAAGGAGCAAAAGTCAAAGCTAATCAAAGACACCAGCCTAGGCCTGACACCATAATTACAGAGCAAGAGGCCACCAGCCTCACCTGGGAAGGCCATTCAGCACAGAGAAGGTTTTCCCTTGTCGTCTTCCATCTTCATTCCTCATCTCCCTCCTTGGCTTTCGGCCCCTGGGTAAAGCTCAGTGATGAACAAGACACAGGATCTTCCTTTGGCACTGCCCCACAGGGATGTGGGTGCTGCCAGCCCACGGCAAGGCTTGACCTGGCTCTCCTCCTGCCTTAGGAATTGTGCTTTTTTGGTTAAAACAAGGGGGTGGCAAGTTAAAAACAGGGTGGCAATCAGTAATGTCCCAGGCAGAGCCCGCTGGGAACCAAAGCTTGCACAAGGGCTGCTGTTCAATAGGTGGTGCAGAGCTCACCAATTCTCCATCATTTTTACCTCTAAAAGTACTAAAATTGGCTTTAAATCTTTTCCTTGGGGAAATGTTGTCACATTCCAGCATCACATGAGCTTTTCCCACCCAAGCTCCCACTCCTGTGTGACAGACCTATGAGCTTGTTGCCTTGAGACCCCCAGGAGGGGCTTAAAGTCGCTCTGTTGGAACGTTCACCCCCATATTTATCCCGGCACCATTTCCGCACCGAGCGGATCCAGCCTTATTCCAGCGCCTCCGTTGTTCCCTGTTACTCCAACGGTGCTTGAAGAGCTCTAAGAAGGAAAAGCACAGCTATAATTAGCAGTGCTGACTAATCAGGGTGGCAAACAAGCGCACTGCGCCCGCCAGCCTCCCCAAATCGGGGCTGTCGGGGGCCGCGCGCCGCCGGGAGCGCGGAGAGTCCTATATTCCAAGGCTTTGCATAATTCTTGGTGGAAATGAGGCCATTTTCTCACTGCTGCCACCGGAGAGAGAGGACTTCTCCTGGTGCTGGGGTCCAGCATCCCAGCCTGGTGGGAAGTACTGGGGCTCCATGGTGGGTTTGGGTGTTTGAGGTGCTCATGGTGGAGCTGGAGGATGGCAGGCAGGAGTCTGGCTGATAAAATCCTCCACGTCTGTTGAAAACCAGCCGATCAGGGTGAAAAAGGTCTCTCCAGGTAGGTGGAATGGGCCCCTTTGAGGACCTGGCTTGCAAGAGTGACCTCTGCCATCCCACCTGCAGCAGCACCACTGTAACCCTGAGTTACCTATGGGTAACTCAGGGTGAGAGCTACGGGTGGATCATTGGCTTTTCCAGCACCAGCTTCCTGCCCCAAAATGAGCTCTCCTGCCTGGGGACAGTGGGGACAGGGGACACTGTGTCTCACTGCCCTGTTGCCATTAGACATCCAGCTGCTGGGAACTTTGCCCATTTAGGGGGACCTGCACGGGGACAGGACCCGCAGCTGTGCCAGGAGGGAAGGAGAAGCCCTGGGTGATTTGAAGGCTCACTCTGACTTCTCCTCCTGATTCCCACCTAACAAACACTCAGGACAAAGCAGAGGGAGGATTTTTCCTCCTTTCACCAGTGATATCATTCCCACATGGATGATTTTGCTCCAATCCTTAAGCTCTGCTGCTTTCCTGAGCCAGAGGAACATGTTCTGAAGCACCTTTGCTGGCACATACCGTGTCACCATATGTCACCCTGGCTCTGGAGAACAGGGCTTCTGGGAAGAGTGTTTTTTTCCAAAATAAAGGGCTTTTGCACTGTGTTTTGCTCCTTCTCCCAGGCTGTATGTGCTGCTCTGGCTGCTGCCTCATCAGGAGTGACAGTGTTTCCCTACACTGCCATTCATCAAGCCACAGGGAGTGTGCAGGCTAAGAGGCAAAATATTAGGGCAAATGAGTGTGATAATTAATAATTAACAATAACCTAATTTACCTGAAGTGGCATGGAGGTAAAAAAGGTTTTCTACAAGATTGGATGGGGGAAAAATAAGAAAGATCCTTCAAAAAATACAAAACCTGGAGTCTTTTTTCAGCTGAGTGCTGGGCAGCCATCCCCCCCTGCTGTGTCCCTGCCACCTGCTGCCACCAACACGAGATTTCCAAAACCAGGCATGGAGTAAGCCATTCCAGAGGAGCACTGGGAGCACTGTGACACTGGCCACGGCAGAGATGCAGCTTTGAGGACCAGGAGGGTCCCAGGTGTGTCCAGGAAAGCCACTGGCTGCCCTGGAGCCGATGATCCATCAGCACTGACAGAAACCTGCAGCCACCATGTGCTGGTGGGGGTGGATTTTTCACTCCATTTCAAGTGCTAAACCCCCGTGCTGATCCCTCCTGGTGCAGTGGCCCACGGGGAGCAGGAGGCAGCTCTCCCACCCAGCAGGGAAAGCCCCCTGCAGCAACACTGAAAGGCCCTCCAGCCTCCCCAGTTCCTTCCCTGCTGGGCGGGAAGGAAGCTGGTTCCATAAAACCCAGGGAACAAGTCTCAGCTTTGAAGTCAAGCACAAGGCAGCTCGACACCCCCTCGCCCAAGCACAGCCAGTCCTCTCTATTTATTGATTTTAGCTCGGGCTTCTGACATTTAAACAGGATCCTGTGTGGAGTCACAGCCTGGGCTCCCCTCCTGAGCACAGGCACATTCCCTGGAATTATGCTGGGGACTACATTGCCTGGATGCAGAGCCCTGGTCTCACACATGGTGACATCACCAGAAAAGGTCACAGCCGCTTGCTGGTAAATGGAATAATTTGTATAAAACAAGTGCTTGGCTCAGAAAAAAAATCTGCTTGAGTTAAGACCAGCAGGTGAAGCCAAGAGCTGGGCCTGCCAGAAACCTGGGTCTCGTCCCAACCTTCAGCCTGAGCCATACACACCTGAACTTGGGGTGTGTGGAAGGTTTTTTCCCCCTTTGGGCATTTCATTTTCTCCTTCAGCACCACTGCCCAGAGCTGCACCTCAGCAGGGGGAGATTGCCCCAGGATACAAGAGACTTTTCCAGGAGTATGAACACCCAGCCAGAGGAGAGAGCTGTTAAATATATGGGCAATATGCCTTCTTCATCCTCCAGGATGGGGTTTGAACCAGGAAAGTTGTCTGTTCCCAGAGGATTTCCCTCTGCCTGGGGGTTTCACCCCAGGGCTGTGTCGTGCCTCTCCCCACAGTGATGCTGGAGGTCACTGGGCTGAGAAACATCATCCCCCCGAGACCCCCACGGATGAATTTATGGCAGAAAGGCACTGGGCAGAGGGAGTGGGGAAAGTAGCAGTGAGAGAAGATCCTTCAAATACTTTAAAATTGCCAGATTTGAAGGGTTTGGGGTGGATGATGGCAGTGGGATGTGTGGGGAAGGTGAGACACAGGACTGCACCTTCCCATCCAGTTTTGAGCTAATTCCCTGTTGGGTTGTTTTTAATTTTTTTTTTCTCCCAAAAGATCAACTCTCTTGTCAGAGCTCGAAGTCACAACCATCGCTCCTGCTATCAGTGCAATTGTGTCTGATGAGTCACTTGTTTAACAGGAAGAGGCTCTGGTTGCTATAGGGATGGCAGAGAGGGGAGAGGATCCCTTCATTGCCCTCAGCACCGCCTGTGATGGGGAAAACACAACCCCAGACCATTCCAGGCCAAAGTCCCCTCTGTGCTGACTGTGTGACACAGTTTGGCATCCTGGCTGCAGGGCTGCCCAGGTGGGTCCTGAGCAGGGGACGTTCTGGAACCTGGGGACATCCCAGGGCTGGGAGGTGGCAGGAACAGGGAGGGATCGGGGTGAGTGCAGTGCTCGATGTTGTGTTTGGGTCCCACAGGGAATTGGGAGCTGCAGGGGCTGTGGGGGCTTTGGGGTGATGGGAGGAGACACTGCTGAGCTCCCTACCACGGGCTCATTCACCCCATCCCTCCTCAAGCCTTTTCTCCATCTCCCAGGAAAACGCGGCTCGTGGGGGTGTCAGGGCTGATCCCTTTGCATCTGAGCCAGCACCCCGATTGCAAAGGTGAGATGTGGGCAGTGCTGGGGGAGCTGTGGCTGTTTGGCACCCTGGGAAATGAGGCCACCAGGTCACCAAGGTCAGTCACCAAGGCCACCATGACCCACCTCCTCCCGGCTCAATGATTGCAGGCCTTTATCCCTCCTGAGTTTCATCACCCTGGGTCTCCCCCATCCTGCAGTCAGGCACCTCCTAGGGCTGCCTGTGCACTCCCTTTGCTTCCCCTTCCCCTGGGAACTGGGGGATTGACTCCCTGATTCCTTGCCAAACTGGGGGATTGACTCCCTGATTCAGACCCAGATGAGGCTCTGGCCACTTCTACAGGGACACGGTGGAGGAATTCTACCAGGCCCACCCTGCAGACCCCCCCAAGCCCCTGCATGGTGCTCAGCAGAGATGCTGCTCTCCCCTGGGACACCCCCTGCTTTCCCAGCTCTTTATTAGGGAACCACTAATTACCTCCAGTGTTCATTGATGCTGTTCCACCACAGCGCTCAGGCTTTGTGTGAACGTGCTATATTTAGCTCTGCTGCTCCTGACAGGGATGCAGTTTGCCCACTCACACTTCTTCCTCTGGATCAGGAGAATTTGGTGCCTTTTCATGATGGTGGGGAGAGAGAGGAGAAACCTCCAGCCTTCAGCTGTGCTCTGCAAAAGTGTTTGTATTTGTTCCCTCCCGCATGAGCGGGGTTTGAAGAGCTCCTTCACAGGCTCCCAGGAGCTCTGGGTTTCAGAGAGGAGCATGGCCCACGAAAAATAAAAGGGGGGAAAAATAAGAAGATGGCAGTAGGAGAGGTCCAAACCTCTGTGGTGGGCAGTGCTGGGGGCATTGCAGAAGAGCATGGGTTTGGGTGCTCTGCTGGCATGAGCAGCACTGGGGAAGGCGCTCTCCCACCATCTCTATGCTGTCCAAGGAGCCCAATCTCACAAACTCCTTAAGCATTTTGGGAGTTCCTTATGCTGGCAATACCATGTCCTTGGAAGTGGAATTAGCAGAATTACCTCTGTTCCCACTCTGTGGGTCCCACCGTTCTCTCCCATGCAAGTAAACCTGTAACACAGCTGGTCCCGGAGCAGCTCCAGGCACAGGGATGTCGGGGGAAGTGGCTGTCACTGGAGGAGGTGCAATGGGGGCAAAACTCATCTGGTGAGGTGACAGCCCTGGAGGTGCAGAGATGTGGCTCCATCCTCTGCCCCTGGGTGCACCACAGGGACCAGCACAGGCACCCACGTTTTGCTGTCACCCTCAGCAGGCTGGTCCGTGGTGGGTCCGGCTCCAGCCTTGGCGGGGTGCCCCAACACTGCGGGGGGGTTTGCTGGGCCCCCTACCCTCGCTGGATCCCAAGCTCTCAACCTCTCTGCTTGTTCGTACCCAGGCTGGAGGGGCCAGCAAGTGTGTGTTGAGGAGCTGCAGCGTACGCGGAGCTTCACCGGGACTCACACGGGGCTCCGTGGCTCGGCGTCCTGGGAGTGCTGCCGCTGTGATCCGGCTGTGAGAACCCAGGAGCAGGATGGGCACTGCTCCCCTTCTCCCGGCTCCAGATCTCCCTGTCCGTGATGCACAAACCGATGGGGGATGAGGGGCAAACTCGGGACGGCCCTTCCCTCGGGGGCGGCCCTTCCCTCCCACAGTCGCTGCCTCTGACCCCGCAGAGCCCCTGGAGGCACCAGGCTCAGCTGGTGCCAGGCTGTGCAGCCGCCCGGAGCCCCCGACTTCTTTGTTTGCAGGCGCAATGTCTGCGGGTGGGAGCCGCTGCAGAGGTGAGAGCAGAGAGCAAGGGCTGAGCCACCGGCAGCAGCGCCGGGCACCCCCAGCAGCGGCAGCCCCAGGGGTCTGTGTGACCCCCCCCGAGCACTGCAGGGTGAGTGCAGGGCCCGTGTGCTGCCTCACCTGCAGAAACCAGGGCCCTGGGCACTTCTCTGCTCTAAGCACTGTCTAAGCACTGTGTATAAGCCCCTGGAATGTTGGCAGATGGCTCGGGGAGGGGGATGCAGCTGAACCCTGTAATGGAGCCCGGGGCAGGGCCGCCCCTGTGCCGTGCTCCTCCTGCACCGACCGCGCTGTCCCCAGGGATGCCATGGCCAAAACTGCCCCGGAGAGCCCGAACCGCTGTCCTTGGGGAAGGGATGGACAGTTCCCCACCTGCTTCACGGGGTGTCTGTGCCCAAATCTGCCTCGCTAGGTGCCCGAGTCCCCCTGTCCTGCCCTGTTGGGTCCCTGCATTCCAAATTCTGCCTTCTTGAGTCCCTTTCTCTCAAATCCCACCTTGTCTCTCAGCTCCCCAGATCCCGCCTCAGCGAGTCCCTGACCCTCAAATCCTGTCCCGTTGAGTTCCTGCACGACCCCAGAGGGGACAGCCTTACCCGCATCCCACTGTCTGACGGGAAGAGGGAGATGCTACGTGGCCACGCAACTCAGTTATTATGGCCTGGTGTTTAATTAAATCCCATCCAAAACCATCCACCTCGGGATAATCTGTGGGCAGGTGGCTATTCCAGCAAGAAAAAAAATCCCCTGTTTTCCCCATCAGGTGTTTCTTGAGACAGACAAGAGGCAAAACAGGTTCTTTTAATAGCACAGCACAAGAGGCAGCTCGCTGGGGCGGGAGCTGAAGGTCGGCTCCGCTCTCGGCTCCGCGCCGGGACACCGCGGGCGAGCAGGCACACGGCTATTTATAACTGCCTGGCTTTTTAAGAAAACAAAACCCCATCCAGGAAAAACACCGCTGGTACCTCGGGAAAAACAACCTGAGCCCCGATCCTGGTCCTCGGGAGCCCCCTGTGCCCGCCGGGGACCATCCCAGCACCCTCAGGCGGGACGGGGGCTGTGGGTTAATTGGTGGCACCCCGGGGTGGGTGGGGAAGGGGAGGGCAGTGGGTGGCAGAGAGGGGTTGCTTGCAGAGCACCCAGGGTATGTGGGGCCATGGCTGCCCCCTCAGCCCAGGGCACAGGCAGAGTCCCAGCACAGCAGCCTGGCTCAGCCCTTCGGGGCTGTTTCGGGTTTGGAACACCCCCATGGGCTGGACACCCCCTCAGAGCTCAGAGACATCCCCGTGCCCTTCTGGCAGCCCCAGCAGAGGCACCCCAGGGTGTCCCCCCCACATGGGGCTGCCTGTGGGCACCTTTATCCCTGCCACTAACTACACTTACATGACCAGACAAAACCAGAGGTGTAATTTTCCCCCTTAGTTACAGCATTTTCATCCTTGAAATCTTTCCAGGCATCATAACTCCAGCACCCACAGTGTTGGTCCCAGTGCCAAGACCTCACCTTCCCTGTGCCCTGCAGTGGGGTGGGTGCTGGGCCTTGGCCTTGCTGCCCAGCCACGGGGGGCAGGAGGGAGAGATGGCCCCAAAGCAGGGTGTTTGGCTACCACAGGCACCCTGGCAAGGGGAGCAGGGCTGTGTCTGGGCAGTGCAACCCACTCAGCAGGATAAATAAGAGAGTTAATACATAAGAGCTGCCGGACACTCCTTGGACAGACCATCCCTCCCGACTCATCAGGGCTCTGGGGCAGCTCCTAGAGAGCCCCAAGTGATGCTGCAGTGAGGGCAAGAGGGGAAAAAGCAAAAGCCCAGCTTCTCCCAGCACCTGAGGAAGAGGTGACACCATTGGAGTGGTGGTGGGACAGCAAGAGCTGCTGGTGCCAGTCCAAGGATTGTTGGCTCCTGGTAGGGGGAGCAGGAGTTTGAATCTATCAAAGACACACAGCTGGAAGAAAAACCTGCCTAAACACCTCCTAGCAGGCTTGGAGGAAAATCAGGGTAGAAATGGATGGGATGAAGCCCACAGCAAGGTGACTTCCCATGCCTGAAAGTGTCCAAGGCCAGACTGGACGGGGCTTGGAGCAACCTGGGCTAGTGGAAGGTGTCCCTGCCCATGGCAGGGGGTTTGAAATGAGATGGGCTTAAGGTCCCTTCCAATGCAAACCTTTCTGTGATCCTGTGATGATTCCATGACATGAACAGCCAGGACATGGTGATGGGGTCTGTGGGTCCACAGGGTGGCTTTGGGGCATCCCAGCTGCTCCCAGGAGCTCTCAGAGGACCCGGCTCTCTCCCAGCAGGATTCACCAGCCTGGTGCATTATTTTTTTCAGTGCTAGGATATAATTAGTGCCAGTTCCTCAGACCTGTCACTCACCATCATGCAGCCTTTGCTTTTCCTGGGAGCATGACTAACTGGCAAATGGCTGAACACGCCGGGAAGGTGCAGGGAAAAGTGAGTATTTGCTTTCCTCCCTGGGAAATAAAAAAAAACCCAACTTCAGGAGCCACTTTGCAGCCTCAGAGAGCAGAACAAATCTTGACAGTGCTCGAGGAGGGATGAGCCACCTGCCAGTCACGCGGGACACCCATGGCTCCTCCCAGCACAGGGAATCTCAGAGCCATGGACAGGCGGTGGGAGCCACCGAGATGTTCAGAACCATGAGTGGGACCACCCAAAAATCAACCCACTCCCCTGCCAACCTTCTGGTTTCCCTTCCTGTTCTCCCCATCTCTTGCACCTCCACACAGAGGATGCTCTTGCTCCCACTCCCTCCCAGCACAGCCCCTTTCCCACGGGGGGTTTCTCCCCTCTCTGCTGCTGTTGCTCCAGGAAAGCCGTGTCTCCTGTCGCTCCCATTCCTGCCCTCCAGCTGTGACCCGCAGCCACAGCCCCAGGGAGCCCAGGCTGGATCCTGCTCCCTCCCAGGGGTTATTTCAGAGAGGTTTGATGCTCTGTGGGAGGTATTTTTAGTGGAAGATAATGCGGTTCCAGCTCTCCTGGGAACCCTCCTGCCCCCAGTCATTGCTCCCGAAGCACTTGGCTCCAGCTGTGCGGGAACAGTGCAGAGAAATTGGTTTTCCCAAACCCAGTCATGTCCTCCCATTGGGGGATAAATGGAAAACTTTGGCTAAAGCAAAGCTTGGCTCTTCTGTTGGGTCTGAAGCTCAACAAACTGAAAGGGCCCAAAAATGTAACCCTGTGTTTATGGTTGGTTTTGTACCATGAGAAACCAGACAAACAAAGGTAAAATCTCTGTTCAACTCTTCACTTTACTATACCTTGGGGATAAGTTAATAAAAATATTCCCATTTCTGGTCTGTCTGATGGCTTCAGACATCCCTTAATGCCCTTTCTTGGCCTGAAAACCCACTCTCTGATCCTCATCAACCCACTCTTGTCCTCACGTTCAGGGGACACCCCGAGCACCTGGCAGGAAGCTCTGGAAAGAGATGAGCACCTTTGGCACAGGGGCCATCCCTCCATCCCCATCAGCACCAGGTACCAGCCTGGTTTGGTTCTTTTATGCTGAAATGATGGCAAAGAATTCTGAAGGAATAAACTGGATTTTTTCCAAACTCATGGCCTTTCGCTTGGAGAAATATTGTGACTCAAAATCTGAAAATGAACAGTTTAACATTAAAAAAATAAAAAAAGTGAAAAAAAAGAGGCCATGGGAAGGATGACCAAGAATAACCCTTTTCCCCATCACCCCCACGTGTTGTCTTGTGCAGCTCCCTGAGCCCTTGCTGGGGAGGAGCTGAGGCTTTGCTGGTGTGAGGGGGGAAGCAAAGGGACCTGGAGCAGTTTCCTAAGGGAGCAATCTTTTGGCACTGAGGGGTTTTACCTTGGCTTGGCCAGATGATGGGGAAGGGGCACCTACAGGTGTGGGTCGGACTCACGTGGGTTTCATCACCCTGGGACTGTCCAGGATACAGAGATGGGAATTCCCACCTGCCACAGCCCCCCATCAACACCCAGAGCCCCCATGACCTGCAAAGATACAGCTGTGGGGCTGAGGCTTCCAAAATACTCAGAGTATTTCAAATGACCCGCCACTAAAAGGAGCATCAGACCCAAGTCGTAGGGGATGCAAACGAGTCGGGACCAGGAGGTCCCACAAGGTCTGAAATCCGTGTTGTCATCAGTGTGAGGTTCCTGGCCGTCTCTCCTGTGGCTTTGATGAGGGTCTATCCCACAAAGACCTCTAAGATACCAACCCTCTGCTCGCAACTGCCTCTGGACACAGCTGGTCCTGCACAGCAGCACTGCCAGATGTGATTCCCCTCCCCTGAGCCGTCCCGTCCCTCCACAGCAGCCCCTGTTTTCTCCCGGCAGCCCCGCAGTGATTAGTTGCAGTAAATGCCGGCTGCTTCTCGGGGAAGGAAACAAATGCACTTAATAGAGTGCTAATTAAGGCACTTAATCACTAACAAAGTTACTCAGCTCCTGCTGGACCCCCCCTGCTATTCTCTGCACTGTTTGCACCCGGGGGTGCCCAGAACAAACGGCTTCAGCTGCATTTCCCTCCCCCTCACCCTGCCCACGGTCTGTGAGCAGCAGCAGCCCCGGGGTCACTCCAGCTGGAGCTCCTGTTGTCCTGTGCCTTCCAGCTCCGGGCCTTAAAACCCAGAAAATGCCTCTTCCCACCTCTCTATTCCTCACCCAATATGTTCTGCTAAAGCAGCTCCGCTCCAGATACAAACATCTGGAGAATGGGATGAACCCGGGGGGATGTGGGGACATTGCTGACTCCAGCTGCAGCTCTCAACCCCCATCCTTGCCCTTCTGCCCCTCCTTCACACCGCCCGTGCCTTGGGAATCCCCAGAGAAGGCCCAGCTGGGAACACCTGAGTGGTTCTGGTTTATTTGACCCAACCTGCAGTGCAGCCCGTGCCTCTCTGTGTGCCCTGCGCTGGGGCAGGTGCAGAGGATGCTTCTCAGGGAAGCACCAAAAGCATTTTGCCCTCAATAAATCTGGGCCAGCATACCTGAAGTGATACTGTGGGGGCTCTGATATTTTAAGGTCTTCACAAACCCTTCTTGAGCTTTGCCCTTCCAGTCCAACTCCTCCTCCTGGGGTTTTTATAAGTTCCCCTCTCCAAGGCCTCTGTGTGTCACTCCCCATCCAAGCTGATTCCAGCTCATGGGATCACACCACGTGGGGCTTGGAGAGCATCTGCTCCTACTCCCACTGTCTCCCACATTCCAGATCCACCTCCAGCAGCTCACTCTTACCTCCTTTGGGAAGCAGGCACCACCCCAGCCTCTGAAGAGCACCCAGCAATCCCGCTTCTCCCTCCACGCCCCATTCCTTTTGGGGACCCCAGCAGGACACACGGCTGGCCACCCTCCCCTCCCCAGGTGTCACGGTCCACCTCTGCAGGCCCGGCCGATCTCATTCCACTTCCAAGGAAAAGCTTTGCAGGCGGTAACCAATTCTCCTACAAAAAGGTCCGAAAGTCAGATTTTCATAATCTTACGCAGTTTTTAGTAGTTTTTGGACAAAATTCCCAGAGACTGCTCTGTTTCTGACAAAGATGAAGGGGGGAGAGAGTTGAGTACATTGTTGAAGCGTGGGAAGCACTGCAGTGGTCTGTGTTTGCGTTTGTTATATGTATTTAGCAGCTTTCAGAACAACTGACAGCCACTAAACGTGCTCATTATTAGCAACTCAAATATTAAACATGCTGCTGTGTAATTAATTCATCCTTCCCTTTCCTGGCTTCCTCTCTCCTGCTGGGGCAGTGCAGGAACACCCCCCACACCCCACCAGGTCCATAAATGCACCAGATGAGGGAGGGAAGGGACTGGAAAGGACCTTAAAGCCCATCTCATTGCACCCCCTGCCACGGGCAGGGACACCTTCCACTATCCCAGGTTGCCCCAAGCCCCGTCCAACCTGGCCTTGGGCACTTCCAGGGATCCAGGGGCAGCCACAGCTCTGGACAACCTGTGCCAGGGCCTCACCACCCTCCCAGGGAAGAATTTCTTCCCAATATCCATCTAAACTGCCCCCTGTCACTTTTTGAGGCCATTAATTCTGACACAAAGCCCAGGGAGTTCTGACCAACAGCCAGATGTGTGAAGGATCAAACATTTCCCTTTGCAGAGCTTCTTCTCCAGAATACAAGGACAAGATGCCTCCACACCATCCCCCTGCCACTGCTCCATTCCTGCCCTTCCTCACCCTGAGCTATCATCCCAGACATCTCATCCTACCTGGCTGCTTCTCTGGGACCAAACAGAGCAGCAGGATGGGGAGGTGGCCCGAACTCCAGGCCTGGCTTTGCAGGAGGGGAGGGGAGCAGACAGAATCAGCCCCGAGGTTAATTAGTGCCCCAAGAGCAAATGCTGGCAGGACTTTCCACGTTGGGAATTATGTTCCAGGGCATTGTTTCCTTTCGAGGGCCACAGTGGGAAGGTTCGACTTGTCTCAGGGGCCTCTGTCAGTCTATTTTACCAATCAAATATGATTTGTTTTAAACAGCTACTAACCTGAGCTGGCACAGTGACTCTAAAAGCTCCTGCTGGGAATCAGAACATGCCAGGCACAAACACCAGCCCAGAAATCACCTCTGCTGCTGCACACGCGAGGGCAGGGCCTCTCCCCAGACACGCTGCAGGATCTGTGGAATTAGCAGGAAGATAGGAACACAGGGTGTGTTCAGAGAGAAATAACAACCATGGGATGGTCTGGAGTTCCGGAGTCACCTGCTGTGACAATCCCAGCCCAAGTCCCAACACCAGTCCTGCCTTGCTGGCACTCCAAGCTCAAACCACTTCCAGGCCTTCTGACTTTGGTTGTTCAAAGTTATTTCTGGGTGATGCTCCTTCTGCAGTGTCTGAAAGTCAGACTCACGTTCACTGGAGTTAAAATTAGCTCCATTTACTGCTAATGTGTGACCCAGCAGGGCAAGGACCAGCCAGTATTGTGCATTTAAAGCGAGGTTTTGCAGAGCAGCTGCCATTTGAAAATCTCAACTGCTTCTATTGCATCTAATCCCATAAACTCCTACTGCTGGGAGCAGCCTTTGATCCAGTTTTCCCCCTGTAAAGGTGAACTGCAGTGAACCACACAGACATGAAGACCTGTCCTGTAATGAACCTGGAAAGCAACAAACACACAGTACTATTTTTGCTTTTCAATGTCTCTGTTCCAGATCAGTCAGATAATATCTGCAACAAAGTCTCATGGAGACCAACACAGGGGGGAAAGAGGGAGAAAAGCAGGGCTCCCAGGGAAAGGCAAGGGCAGAGCTGTGGGGGTGATGGAGGGATGCAGGAACAGCAGGGAGGGGATGGTGGAGGCCCTTGTTTCACCAGCACATCAGTTAGAACCCACGGCACTGAATTCTTCACTGTTCTTGCTTTAAAC
This sequence comes from Pseudopipra pipra, assembly GCF_036250125.1. Taxonomy (NCBI): domain Eukaryota; kingdom Metazoa; phylum Chordata; class Aves; order Passeriformes; family Pipridae; genus Pseudopipra; species Pseudopipra pipra. The sequence goes on along the minus strand of NC_087561.1, from coordinate 18,631,797 downwards.
CTCTTCTGCACAGGTTCTGTGGGTGCAGACACAGCAGGGTCAGGATCCCTCTGCCAGGTGGGAAAAGTTAAGGATTGGAATTCTGCCTCAGACTGGAATTCAAGGAAAAGCCTCTGAGCTATGTGCATTTGATCATACATGACCTTTATTGGAGAGAGGTGGGTCATTTATTCTACAGAAGCAACATCACACCATTCTCTTCCCATTTAACTCCTTTTAGTCTCCTTATAAATCTGTAGCAAAAGTGCACTTTTAACAGTTTTTAATCTATAGTATATATCTTTCAATATTATCTCTCAGTCAGGTATTTCATTTGTAAAAATGTATCACCAGATATACAAAATACATGTCTAGTGTACTACATTAATTTTTGTATTTACTGTTTAGATTATTTTTAACTCAGTGCTCTCTCTTTTTTTTTTTTTTTTTCATTTTTTGCAAGACTTAGTGATGACAGTCTCCTGGTGGCACCACCAGGAGAGGACTCACAGCTTGTGTATGGAGAAGGGGAGAAGACTCTTAGCCAGGAACAACTGTCACACAATAGGAACAAGATGACAAGGACGTTTGCTGCTATCGAATGTGTCTCTCAAAATGACAGTACTCTGTATAATAAAAAATAATTAAAAAACCCAGTGTCCCTATTTTATCTTCTGGAAGAGGAGATGTGCCAGGAGAACGAGAGCAGCAGCCAGCTGGAATACCACGGTGAGGGTTCATTTGCAGTTTGAAGGCAGGAGTTAATTGGTAATTGCCAAACATTTGTGGTCATGAGAGGAAGGAACAGACACACGAAGTCACCACAAGAAACGTGAAATGCTGCTTTCCTGAGGACAGTGTTTTGGTAGAACAGTGAATATCCTGTACAAGCCACAGAATTGCATAAGTTAAATATCCTCAAGAACAACGAGCACTGGAGGACAGAGGAGGGGCTGTGCTGGAATAGCCACACACACAGGACAAGGGTCACCCAGCAAGGGGGAGTCAGGAACACACTCATTCCCACTGGTATTTAGAGCCAGCTGTGACAAGCTTTGGCACTGCAACAGGGCTTCTCAACAAGAAACTTGCACCAGATTTTCTGAGAATTCTTACAAACTTCCTCAGTCTTTTCTTTCTAGTTATCCTTGAGATTATAATATATACACACATGATGGGGAATTGCTTGTTTCAGTCTTCCAAAGACCAGCAATTCCTCCTGTTAAGCAAGGCCTAGAGAGGTAAAACAATCAGAAGCATTTTTAGGGGGTGTTATGATTCCCAGATTACCAACAAATGACAAGGAACACTTACAAGGCAATGTCTGGGTTGGTGGGTTGGTTTTCCTTCTTACCTGTTCATCCCCTTGAAGCATAAGAACACTTGGATTAGTTCCATAAATGCTGCTTCCCTTGGTTAACCCTTCCCAATTAGTGCTGTTTCTGTGGATTAGCATAGATTCAAAATGCACCAGTTTGCTTGGAATTGACTGAAATGTGGAACAGATTCTGGTTCAGAATGAGGGCACTTTTGGTTTATGCAACAGCTCCAAGAAATGCTGGAACTTCAACTTCCTACAGCAAGAGATGTTCCTCGAAAGGGACCTGCTCTGCTCCCCTGGAGTCAGGGCTTTGAGGCAAAACTGCTGCTTCCAAAGCAACACACAGCAAAGGCTGAGGTGAACACAGCTCCCTCCCTTCTGCAGAAGAGACAGGAGAGTACAAATCAGGATACAAAAGGCGCAGTGCTGTTAGTGTTCTCTGAACCCAACACAGTGCAGAACGGGAGGCTGACAATGCTGCAGAGAGAGGGGTTTGTCTGCTTTGCTTTATAAAAATGACAGACTTGACATTTCCAGTATGTCTTAGCTTTGTACTGCTTCTCAAGTCTGAGTCACCAAAAATATCCAGCAACCAGCTGCTGTTCATATCCTAAAATATGCCTTCAGCTGACACTGAATATTGAAATCGTTCTGCTAAAATACAGAAAAACCATGATGGCAGAAACCAAGGTACAGCCTCAGGCCAACATTAAATGGTCAGAATTCTACAATGCTACTTTTAAATCTCTTCTTCCATTCATAGACAAACAAGCAGCCAGGTTTCAAGTAGAGGTAATATGGATTTTGGAAGATAGCACGTGAAAAAAGCCCAGGAAGGAAACTGGAACAAAGCTCTTCTTGTGATGGCAGTCAGCACTAATCCTCCAAAAAGGGCAGAGAGGGACCTTCCTCCTCCTGCTGGCTCTGTCCTGGCCCTACAGCAACAACGAGGAACTGCTCCTGCCCTCACAAATATGTTCCATTTGGACATATCTTGATCCCTTTGTTTCTTGGACACGTGTTCCTTTTGCCTCAGTCTCGTGACTGGTAGAAGAGGATGTATCCAGACTCTGAGTTTTTGGAAATGTCTGATGTTAACCCATAGAATTCTTCAATGGCCTGGGCATCAATTTTCTGAAAATTAATGAGAGTTATAATTAGCTTCAGTCAAACCATCCCCCTAAGGAGCCCTTTCCCAGACAAGGGGTTATTTCCAGTTCTTGGAGGTGATGCTGGAAAGCTGAGCAGTATTGACACAATGACACTGAATCCAACCAAACATGTTCTCCACTTCATAACTCATTCACTGCTGAAAAAAATGGAAACCAGGATGAAATAATAAAGCTCAGAGAATGGAGGCACTCTTAAGCTGGGCTACAAAACAAGGGATCCAGGAAAATGTATCCTTAAAAGACTACATGACATTTTTATATTTGTTTTCTCATTCAGACTGCTGTCACCTTTCCTGAATATTTTGCAATGTAAATGAAAAAAAAAAAAAAAAGCCGTTACTGAGCAGCAAAGAAGATTTTTGTACAGTACACGTTGAGTAGATCTAACATTCAGCTAAAATAACTCCAGATTTTAAAGCTATTGTCACCCTCTTTAGTAAAGAAGTCCTGCAAGTGCTACTGGTAATTACACCATGAAATCTGTGGATCTCACCTAATTATGATCTTCTGGCCATAAGAGAGCTTTCCTTCCTTAGGATCTGCTGGCACAGAGTCTACAGGAATATTATCACAAGGCTTGTTCTAAGAAGAATTAATTATCTGCCCTATTGATATAATTAAATGGTCAGCTTATATTTTAAGTTGTGAACTATGAGCAGAAAAGTAGGTTTTCTTTCCAACCATCAAGGCCTGTAGGGCATTTGAAAGGGCTTTCAAAAATGCAAGTTCTACATGTCTTGATCCTGTTCCTGAGAACAACTGGCTTCAGATTACTGAGTTGGATCTGCAGTCAGGGGAGAGAAAAACACTGAAATAAAACCCTCCCAGGGGCCTGTGTTGCTCAGCACTGCACTGGGGGGGGGGAGGATTTTAAAATACCTGTAAAAAAAAGATCCTAAAATACGTTCAGGACTCTGGATCCACAGAGATGAGAGGCTGAGGGAGCCTGAATTTGTTGTGGAGGCCTAAAGGGAGACAAGTCTAAAGTTTCTCTTTATATATTATATTTCCCTAGAAATATTATATTTATATATTAAATATTATATTTATATTAAGCTGAGGAAGCAAAGAAATGCTCCAAATACAAGAAGCTGTGGGTTGAATACCTGCTCTGACTGGGAGAGGGAGAAGCAGAGACCAACCTGTGTTTCCATCTTAAAAGAAAGGGACTCTGCTCTGCCACCCCCAGGAGCCTCCTTAGCTGCAGAATGTGTTGGGCAGAATGTTAAATCCTTGCTCATTAACCAGATTTTGGCATCCCCAGCAGCCTCAGCAGCACTGGTTGCTCTAAGTGGCACTGCCAAACAACCTGTGAGCTGAGCCCAGCCTTTCCCAGTCTCTCCCAGCCTTTCCCAGCCTTTCCCAGGCTGTCCAAGCACAAGAAGAACAGACGGGAGATTTCAGAAGGTGCAGCAGCTGCAGAAATTCTCTCTTGAATAGTTTTGTTAAACACATTCTGTTTAAAAAAGAGAGGGGGGGGGAAAAAAACCCTCCAAGGTGTTTTGTGTTTTTCTCTTCTCCACTGAGGGAGTGCAGAGAAGCAGACATCCCACCGAGGGTGTGCATTTTCACACCATTTATTAACAGAACGTTACTACAGACTGTTAGAGCCACACTTAACAGAAATACAACCCAAGAACATCCTTCAGGCCTTGCAATATATTTAGCAGACAACTCAAACATTAGCAACTCCTGTTTTATTTTAAGTGCCAACCAACTTGCCATGCAATCAAGCCTATTTCCACCACTCATTCTGAATGCAAGGCAAACACTTGATCTGGATCAATTCATCCCACAGATATATTTAGTTTTATCACAGCAAAACTGGCTTCCTTCTTTAATTTCACTATCCACAGAGAGCACAGTGGAACTAGAAGAGGATTATTCAGACTGTTCTTCCCCTCCTTAGCTGACCACAGAGTGTGGACAGCAGAGTTTCACCAGCTGCAGCTTTAGAGTAACAACCAGTGGAGGGTTTCACAACTACTCTGAGGGTTCTGCAGCCTCACATGGCACTAAAAGTGATGTTGTTTCCTATGAACTGAGCTGTACTACCCTTTGCTCACTTCCAAACATCTATGCTGGCTCTCTAAACCAAAGGCAGTTCTTGAAGACCATTCACAGCATTCAAATGCTTCCTGCAAATCAGCAAGGACATACAGCCCTTCCTTCCCTTCCCTCCATGTGCAGAGCTCCCTGGATGGAAGCCTTTCCCTCCCCGTGTCAGGTAAATATTGTCCCTGTGATGCATCACTTAATTGCTCTAATAACAACAACATGTCAAATTAGCCAGAGATTCAGAGATTAGCCAGAGAAACTCAGGTTTCTCAATTCATTTTGCTTGGCACAGGATCCCACTTGGACTGATTTGCCTCCTGGATTTGATGCTTTTCCACATATGCTGCAGAATGTTTGATTATCATCTATCTCCCATTTAATTGAGAGTTGGCCTTCCAATGAGATCCTAATAGACAAATAAATATGCCTTCCCCACTGCTGACATTTAGTGGGTAATCAGGATAAACTACTTCCCATTGGCAGTTCAGAACTAGTCATTCCTATCACTTGCCAAAAATGCAATAAAGCTTTTGAACTGTATTTAAGGGGGAAAACCTTCCTCCTGTGCTCTCTTTCAGCTGCAATATCTGTACTCAGGAGTCTGGTTTTCTAGGTGGCCACATCTAGAATGTAAAGTCTCCAAAGAGCTTTACTTTTACAGCATTTTAGATAAACTCTATAAAAGATGAGCTTGTAAAAAAGAAAGGCACCATTAAAGTTAGAAAAGCAACATAAAGGGGAAGAAAAAAGTAGTTTTTTCCATGAGGGAGGAACTACATTCCAGCTTGTGACAGCTCCTTGGATTTCCTGCCCAGTGACAGCACACATTTCAGAGCCATGTTTTGGCATATCTATAATAGTGCCAAGTGTTTGCAGATAAAGAGAAATTCTGGTTTGTCCTAAAAGCTGAGCTACAACACAGAAGTGACTCATAAAAAACAATTACAGAATAATAAGATGGTTGCTTTACATCTGCTTTTAAAATTCAAAGTTTATTTCCTGGATGGAGAAGATTTAAAAATATTGAATACTATTTCCAGAATGAGGTGACACAATTCTGTACTTGGCTCATGACAGAAACAGAGGAAAATAACCCCAAAAATACAAAAATGGGAGACAGGCGACTGTTGATGGTTACACAATCAGCCCAAATCACTGGGAAGTCACCCCTGATGCTCAAAGCTCAGCAAGGATTTAACAAAAATAAACAACTGAGAATTTATCACATTTTTATTTCAACACAAGCAAGGCTTTTCCTGCACCTATTTAACACTTCCCATCAGGCCTCAACCTTGACCACAACGTCTCAGAGGCAAACATTTCCATCTTTACAAAAAGCAGCTCTACTGTGCCATTTGTTCTACTGCCTGATATTTGCTTAACAATTATGTGAAATATGTGGATATATAAATCTTGTGGATATCAGCCTTTACAGGTATGTCAGCAGAAAAGTTAAGGAAAAATTTGCTTGAGCCCAAACATTTGTATCATCTCAGGACCTCACCAGAGTCTCCCAAAGCCTTTTTTTTTTTTTTTTCACATTTTTTCTACACTTCAATTTGTTGGGGAAAACTGGGAAAAAAATGTGAGAAGCTCTTAAATGCAGGAATAAAATGCAAATCAGAGACAAAAAGGAGCCCAAAAGATGGGCTGAAATCAGAGCATTTCAGAGCTCTGGCACAGCACCCACCTCTACAATGTCATCATCAAAGAGCAGCCAGAAGCCATGGCTCTTCACAATGGTGATGTAATGTCCACGGTTTGGGCCACTGCCAGGAAAAAAGGGTGGAAAACTTATCATTCCTGTGCCTCCAAAGGCAGGAGCACCGTCCTCCCACAGGATCCCAGCCACTGCTGTCACAGCTGCACTTCCCAGCTCCTCTGATGTTACCCAGAACACTGTTCAGGGGCTGAAGATTTTTGCCAAATTGCTGGAATTTAAATTTCTGACTTGCTACATCATCAAAATACACAATTTCATGTATTTAGAGAAAACCCACAACTCAAACCCATTATTCCAATCCCTGCTTTGTTGCATTCACCACTCTGAGTCTTGTGACTGCTGCTCAAAAATTTTAACTTTTGAATTAAATCAGGTCTGAGATATTTTATCTGCACAGGAGGCATTTCTTTAATTCCCAGGGTGGTTTAACCTGTGCCTTTCTGTGACTGCTGTTCCCACTCTTCTGGTAGCAGTTTCCCAGTCCAATCCCACTGCCCATATCCTGAATTCTTACCTTAAGGGGAAGGGTCAACAGAATGACTTAATTCCAAGAGTGAAGGCAGGCAGACTGCCCTGAGAAGGGAGGGGTCTGAGATAATAAACTACATGGATGGAAAACTACCCCTTACTGACCTCAAATCCTGAGAGAACAGCCCAGGGATACAGTGGAAAACCAAAATATTCCCTCTCTTCGGGTTTACTTTTTCCTTAGGAACTACATAAGGCTTTAAAACAACCAATATACCAGCTTCAGGCAAGAGAAAGTACTTTTCCAGTTCTTGCAGAATTATTGATAAACAAATTTACCAACACAGAATGAAACTCTTTTGTTTAGAGGAACCACATGAAAAGTAAAACTGTAAGGGCATATATATTTATATAAAACAAGTTCTGAGAACTCAGTTATTTAAAAAAATCTCATTTATCCTAAGCTTTGGCAAGTTCCCAGCAAGAACTGAAACCAGATGAGTCACAGGACTCCCGAAAACCCCATGTGGCATAACAGGTTTGAGAAAAGAAAACAAAGTCATTTAATACATCTGAATTATTAATCACTATTATCAAAATATATAAGTGTAGGTACAGGTATGGCAAATTAAGAACTATGGAAGAAAATGCATAGGATGAAATCTTAAAATTATAAAGATTAAATAAAACTACTGTACCAGAACAGAAATCCCTTAGAATTATCTCATCTATATCATATTTAGTCATTATATTTAGCTCTACTAAATCCATGCAAGATTAGTATTGATTATATTTGCTCCTCACAAAGATACTTCAAAACATTTGTTACTTCAACACTCACCCTTCCAGAAGGCATTTACCAACAATTCTTTTGCTTTCCATAAGTGCTTTTTTCCTCAAGTGCTTAAAATTTTTTCCTCTTTGCTTTTAAAACCAGAAGTAAAGCCTCTACAACACAAATTTGATGAAGGAAACAAGGCTGTTTTAAAAGCTCAGCAGTGCACAGTTTATTCCACACGATGGCACCAGCTTCTAAAGGAACTTCAATGACAAATGCAACTTACTTCTCTTTCAGTAAGTGTTTTTCCAAGATTTGTTTTGATTCCATTTAGCTTTCCTGGAAAGCAGGCTCAGGGTTTTGTGTCAGTTTTGTGTTTTTAAAGACTGAACTGTAGCAAAGTAAGAGCACAGAAACAACAAAGAACACCACTCTGGGAGAGTTTGTTTATCAATAATCCTGGTCGGGATTGCCACCATATTTGAAAGCTGATAAAATGCCAATCCCGAGACTCAGAAATTAAAATTTCAACCGGTAAAAAAGTAGTGAAAAAGACAGAAAACTTTTTAAAAACAAAGCTATTTTCAGCCCCCGCTTTGCCTGCTCCTGTCCTACAAACGGCTGTTGTTAAATGATGCTGGGGGGGACGGACTCCTTTGAAACTCCGAGGCCAGGCAGGAAGCACAACCCACCTGCCACAGTGCACCACCACGGCCACCAGGTCGTACATCCTGTCGGGGTTGGTGGCGTCCCCCGAGGTGTTGAAGAGCCGCAGCTCCAGGGGGAACACCACGCGGTAGGACAGCTTGGTGTAGCGGTGCAGCTGGTCCATGTACTTGAACCTCTTCAGGTGCAGAGCCAGGATCATGGGCAGCTTCTTCACCCTCATCCTGCACCACCACAGCGTGGCCAACAGAGCACAGGGAGTTAGCAGGGACCTGCCACAGAGCTGGGCTCCACAGCAGCTTCACCAGGAGGAAGCTCCTTAAAAAAATACTGCTCGGCTTTTCAAAATGCTGCTTTTCCTCACTCGTGCAACATCTACTCTGAATTATTAACTACACAACTGACACCTGAATGCAGGACAACTGGCTATCTTGAAAACATCAATTTTTCATCACATCAATGGGAAGAAAGAGATGCAATAAATCTGTCTTGCTGCTCTGGCTGTGACCAAGTGTGAGGTGAGAAATGAGATTTTTTTCTATCCAGTGCTCACAGACAAAGCAGATGGGATGGTTTGCAGGGGCTCTAAGCTGATTAATCCTAACTGGGGAAAATGTGAATGTCTGGAAGCACCAGATATAAACTCTTCTGGGAGACACACAAAATTAATCTCTTTATTCCTCTGACGAGGTCGCCACAAAGTTACTTGGTCTCTCCTCTTTTCCTTACTCCCTTCCCCACCAAACACAGACCTAAACAACCTTACCTGGTCCTTCTACTGACTTCACAAGGTGCATTTTTCCACCAACTGCCCATTTTAAGAGAACATCTCCTCTTAGGCTGCGTATTTGCCCCTTCCTTACCTCTTCTGTGCCTCCTGTTTGCTGCGGCACTGCTCACAATAGTATTTATATTCACTGCAGAGAGTCTCAGTGTTACTAAATCCCCTGTGGACAGGAGAGAGGAGTGGGATGAGCAGGAATATTCCAGGCCATCCAGGTAAAAGTTACTGCTGATAATGCTGAAAAAACCCAAACGACACATGGAAGATGAAGCTCCTTTTATTCTCATTGCTCATAAACCCATTTGAGGTGTGTTTGTCCTGGGATGTTCAGCTGGAAAAATCTGGAAATCACCCCCTCGGGTATTAACTGCCTGTTTTCTGAGTAGGAAAGGTAAGAAACTGCAATAAGGTGATTGAGTTTTGTTGCCTTCAGCAGCCATTCCATGTTTTCTCTGGTGGCAGAAATGAACTGTCCAGATCTACAGCCATTAACCAGCCCGAGTCTGGATTATCTTCCAGCTCCCAGCAGTTCCACAGCCATTATCAGCTATTAAAGAGCAGATGCTGGATGCAGTATCCAAGCAGCTGATAAGCCTTGGATGTAACAGACAAACACATGGAGCAAATGTCTATCAGCAAAAACAAACCTCCCCCTAAACACGAGGAGCAGGCAACTGAAAGGCAGCAACAATATTAAAATAATCAAGAATTGATGATGAAACCAAACACAGCATGTTTAGCTTTGATAAAACTTGACTGTGTGATGTGGCAAATTCAAATGCCCACAAAATAAAGTGAAAATCAATCTTACATACCACTAGTGCTCCTTAGCTACTAAAACCCACTAAAAACCCAAAATATTTTACCATATAGAGCAACTAAACCAGGCCATTTCCTCCTGACCAAGGGCAGGAGTTTTTCCCATTCCCAAATAACCCCGTTTACCTTAGACAATGTGTAATTGATGTATTTTGTTCCACATCAACCGAGAGATCCAGAAAGTCCTCATCTTTGCTACTAACCTTAAAAAAAAGGAGAAGAGGTATTTGACAGCAGTTTAGAACTGGCAGGTTTCTTTTAACCATCTCTGGGATGGTGCAATGTCCTCAATGATAGAAAAGATGTATGCACACACACACACAGGTCCTTTCCTGAGGTAAACTGAAACTGCAGAAATAACCTGATGTGTTGTTAAAAAACAAAGAGGAATATTAAAAAAAAAAAAAAAATCAATAACAAGCCAAACCCCAAAACCCACGGAAAAAAGGCATCAAAAAAATCAAACCGCAAACCCTTTCTTAGAAAACATCTCTCCCCCTTGAGGCTTCAAGGCACATCTGATTATTTCACTGGCAAAACCAAGTTTTTAACTGCTCAGAGAAGCTTTCCCCACAGTCCACTCTGCTCTGCAGACTGGGACAGCTTTTTGCTGCACTTCAGAGTGGAACAGTCAATACTTAGAGGGAAGGCAGAAACAGGCAGATGGCTCCTCAATTAAATGGGTTAGCAGGGAGGAAAACCATCTTTCCATTTGTGGAACAGTCACATTTCATTTCAAAATCCTTGATACAGAACCCTATTAATGTCATTTTTAGAGCTTCTCTTCACCACAGAGCCAAAACTTTAGATTTAAAATGCCAAGAACAGTCCTTTCTGTTGTAATCACTTCTGCTTTTTTTTTCCTCTCCCCATCTGGGTTTTTCATTTTTTTAGAACTATTAAATGAGAGCAGATGACTAACTACAAATTCCTGATCTGAAGGTGGTGTGGTTCTAATTCTAGATTTCATGGCACTTCTTTTGCTCTCAAACAGAGTGCCCACAGACCAGCACCAAGAATTCCAACAGCAACTCAGTTCATCCCAGAGTCAAATAAAGAGGGAGCAACTCTCATGGAGAAACACAACATAAACTATCAACCACTGACACAGAAAAGAACAAGGAGACAAAAAGGCAGCTTGGATGAGCCAGGTGGAGACTGCCTGGCTGGGAACAGGGAAGAGAACAGGGAAAACACTACGCTTTGCTGAGCAACATACCTTCAGGAGTATTGAACACAGAGGTGACACACTCCTAACATAGGCTATGCTCCATATTTTAATAGAGAGAGTGCAATTTCATCTACCCTAATAAATGAAAAAGGGTGCTTAGCGTTAGGGAAAAGGCTCCAGAACCTGGGAAGCTCTAAGAGGTTTGGGGTTGAACGTACAGCCTCACAGTTCAGACATCTGGTTTCATTGGTTAGTGTCCCTTGGAAGATTTCATGGACCCACGTCAGATCAGCCTTGTCCCCCTCCTCGCTCTCAATGCTGCCATTCTGCAGTTTCCCATTCTGCTTCTCCTGCTTCTTCTCCTCTTGGAGTAAGTCAGCAATAGTGTTGAGTAGGTAGTTTAGGAATTCATGTGCATCCTGCTGCATATAATTGTCAAATAATTCTGGAACGGAAGAGATCAAGGAGAATGAAAAAATACAGCTCCTTCATAATGCCAAGGCAAAATGCTTTCGGCCATCAGGGCACGCCCTGCCCCTGCTCTCCCCTGTCACACAACTGGGGGGACATTGAGAAGGTTTGGAAGAACTGCACTTTGTTGTTCTCACAAAGGGTTTTTGGTTTATCCTCAGGTTGCAACCAACAAACAGCTGAAAAATAGCATTAAGGAAACTTAGTTTGGACATTTCTCATTGAACTGAATTTTCTTCATTTCTTTCAGTTCAATGAAATTTCTTCATTGAACTGAAGGAAATTATTAGCTTGGAGTTTGGGGGGGTTTTGTAGTTATTTTCCTTTCCTTCGGGGAGGGAGAGAAACGAAGAAATTCAGACGTGTTGCCCTTGGCCAGCAGTTCATTAAGTCCACCATCAAGGGGCAAAAATCCCCCACTGTAAGTCTGTTATCTTTGCAAGTTCAAGCAGAGATGATAAATCAACATCCAGAACTTTTCCTCACCAAGCAGCCCTGGGAAACAACCACTAGTTCTCATCCTGAGGGATTTCTCCTGCCACAAATGGCAGAGCAGCCCGCGAGTGCTGCGTCTCCTCAGAGTTCAGCTTGGGCCGGGTCCGTGACGCCAGTTGAGCCCAGGCCAGGCTGGAGCAGTGAGCTGGGGCGTGCTGAGAGCAGCACAGCTCCAGGGAACACCATGCCGGGGGGGATAACTGGAATGCTGGCACATGGGCACGGCCTGAGCAAGCCCAGGAACAACGACATGGAGAGAATCCCTGCAGGACAAGCACAGTGCTGGGACAACCCCAGAGGAGGTGAAATTTCCACCGCAAAACCTACGAGAAACCTCTTCAACCTCGACTCAAAAAGGGAGTCGTGTTTACATTTTACACACCTTAAAAACCATTTATTTATTCATTTACCATTTTCTTTCCTCAGCCGGGAAATGAATTTCTTGGGTGGGATGACCCCCACCTTCTTCTTTTGGGTGGCAATACTGTTGAAGAGATCAGAGAGGCAGGTCAGGAGGCTTTCCTTCTTCCGAGGCTGCACTTTGTACGCCAACACTTTTTCCCGAAATGGACGACAAAAATAAAGTGCCTGTAAGACTGAGTTGCAGTAGCAGGTGTTGCCAAACTGGTCAAAACAGAACAGAGGAGAATAAATAGATTTGTAGCAGGTCTGTTAAAAAGGAATAACAGAGGTGGCTCATTAAGAACAGCACAGAGTAAGACTGGAGAAGTTGTTTGGCAGAGTTCATTTATTGGGATGGTGAGAAAGACTGAGCCTTCTATCAGCTGGTAAGAGAAGACAACAATCACAGGGATATTGGGAATACACACAAAAAGTAGCTAAGGGCTCATCCCAAAATCCCAAGTTCTGGAGACACAGCACTGCTCATCCTGAGAAGGGAGATGCTGCTGTGGAGGGGTGCCAAGGACACAGAATAAAATAAATAAATAATGCCATATCTTATCAACTAACAATATAATAAATAAGTATTTCCTGCCTATAAGGGACTGTTTTGAGCCAGGAAATGCAGAGCAGCTGGTTCCCACCTGCCCTGTCTGAGGGCAGTGTCACCCCTGAGATAACCACTTCCAGAGGCAGCTGCAGGGCTGGGGAAGGAGGCACAGGGAGATATCACCCTATCACCCGAAACCATGGGCTTGGAGCTGCTCCTCTGCACGTTACTGTCCAGCTCCTGTCCAACGCTGCAGCTCCAAAGGACCGAACCCGGCCCTGGCTCTGCCAGTCCCCAGGCACTCTGGTAAAGAGACTGTGCATCTCAAGAGCATGAGAGCAAAAACACTTGAAATAAACCAGAAATGACAGCAAAATAGTTTAAAGAAACCAAAAAAGCACACAACTGTGACTCCAGAGCACAGACTGTTTTGGTACTCAGAGATCCAGCCAGTGCGCCCAAAACTTTGGTGTGGTTCCTGCAGCAGAATGATGTCAATAATCACTGTCAATAATACAGCTGGAAAGGTTACAGGGTAGAGTTACATTAACAGGCATTTATACCACATGAAGCAACAGTTACAACTTATTGACATGAGGAAATAAATATGCAAGCTGAGCAAACACAGGAATTAGGATAGAGCCTCACTCACATGGTTGTCAGCAACCCAGAAAAACAAATAAGTGTCATGCTAATTAAATTTGCTAAATACATTTGCATAAAACATAAAAGAATATCAATGCAGGCAAAACTACTAGAAGTCTGATTACATATTATTGTTTTCAGGTGAGGTATTTGCTATATCTGTCCATAATCACCTCAGGAAATTAAGAGACAGAACAAGAAATGAGCATCTTAAAAAAGATGGTGCATCTTAAGTCAAAAAAGTTTACAGTGCAAGGAGTTAAAACAGATTTCAGGGCTGTATTCAGGGAGAAATCTTGTCTAAAAGCATGAATTCAACTGGTTATACATGTCCTGCTTTGGTGCTGCCCACACAGGAGAGAAATCGTTAGAACTAAACTAAAGGGAAGAGTTAAAGGAGTTAAAGAACTAAAATTCCATCCAAACAGTTTTAAAAATTCCTGCCAGTAAGATGTTTTACAGTAGTCCAAGTGATATGGTGAAAAATTCACTTCACAGCATGATTTAGGTTTTAAAATGTCCTTCTAAGGAGTATTTTCTCTTTCCTACCACCTTTACAGAGAGTAATGTGGGAGAACTTTTATTCCTTGAACATTTCAGATATTTTACAACTTGCCAAGTACTTTACAACAAGACCAAGTGATGCATTTTATTCCAGCAAATCTGACTTTTTTCATGTTGGAACAGAATCCTTCCAACTCTGAGCACTTCAGGGCCTTGGGAAACTTCTGAATATCTCAATTATTGATCTCTCCCTCTCTGTATTACAGAGAGTCCTCCAAAAATGACCACTATTACCCAGCAGTGTCACACTTAAACTACAACTAGTTTGTGTTTAGAAGTATAAAGCAATCAGATCTTTCCAACCATGACCTGAACTTTGTCAGAAATTCTGGCTGGGAAAAAAAAGAAAGGGCTGTAACAGTTTAACAGAGCCCCAAACCCCAGGTTTTCAGCCCAAGTGGGCTGATGGACATTTCCAAACCTGGGGCCACATGCACAGATCACACACAGCAATGGTGTGTAAAGTCTAATGTGACCTAAAACACAAATGAAAAAAAAAGGAACAAAGATTTTAAAAGCTTTTGGTCATGGTTTCTCTGGTACAAATAAATATTGTAAATAGATGCTAAAGCATGGGGGGGTTTGCTTAAAACTGCCTGTATTTAGAGTCAGTATTACCTAACTGCCCAAGAACTTGTGCAATGTAAAAATAAAGTTTGAAAGCTTATTTTAAGATAGAGGGTTCTTAAAATGAAACAAAGATGAAATTCTGGAATGACAACATTGTTCCCCCTCTCTTGCACTTCATTACACAGAAATTATTCCAACAGGCTGTCCCTTCTCCCAGATCCCCTGCAGTGGCTTTAGCTACAGTTTAACTGCAGCCAGGCTGGTTCAGCTCACTGACCCAAAAGGAAAATAACTATTAAAACCAAATTTGGAAGCCTCCATTGTCCCCGAGTCCCACACCTGACTCTATCTGCAGTTCAAGAGCACTGATGCTGAAGCCATGAGACTCTTTAAAATGCTCCAATTAGCTCAGAATCATGAAAGAACTGGAAATAGCTCAGGAAAAAGCTCAGCAGAACAATGGCATGGAAATGCTCCCCCTAAAGGACCCGAGTGCGAGGAGCACAACCCAATTAGTCATATTTTGTCCTTCAAATCAGAGAATAGCCGTGGTTATAGTAATTCTGGGTATTTTTAGGGTGCTATTTTCCCTCCTCCCACTATTCAACACCCTGCTATTTATGTTACAATGGGACATGCCTTCCATTTTTCTCCTCCTGGAGCAAACCTCAGCAGCTTTGGAATGGCCATTAACACCATCCTTAAGGAACAGAATTCCATGTGTTTGGATATCTGGGTGTCTGCAAATGCAAACTGCTCCAAACCCACCCACAAGCCAATTAAATGGGTTTCTAATGAGCTGCAATTAATACCACTTAGGAGCTACACTGCCCTTATTTGGTGTGTGATGAGATTGAGCATCTTTCAGCTTTCAGCAAAACACACCCAGCCCAGCAGCAAACAGAAATATCCCTGTTTCTAGTGGGTTGTGCCAAATTGGGATTTTCCCATCACAAACAGGATAGCACAGAACCACGGTTCTTATGAACTAACTCCCTTTATTCCCTGGTAAAAGGGGCCACAGGCCCAGCAGGATGTGCTGCTCTGGATCAACACCCACACTCTCCACAGTTAGTTTGGGCAGACAAGTCCTGCTGCCCAGCAGATCCCAGCCTGTTAAATTCCAAATTAGGATATGAATTAAAAAAGAGCTTTTCAACCATAGGAATTTCACTTACATTGACCAAGCCAAAATAATGCTCATTCACAGGGAACTGCTCAGGACCAATCTCTTTCTCCAAAGCAGAGGCATTGGCGCCCTACGAAAAACCAGGATGTTTGTGTTAGAGAAAAATCAAACTTCCTCAACAATATCCAACAGAATTCACATAGAAACACAAAGTTACTTCCTTTGAGAAACAGCACCTCGTGTTTGCTGTGTTCTTCAAAATGAAATCAATGTGATGCTTTATTTTCATAAAGGTACCAAGGTTTCATTTAAAAACTCAACTCCAAAGCCAGAATTAGCTGCCTGATGTAACAAAGTGTTTTCTACACGTGAATTTATTTGAAAATTAACACAAGAAGTTGTTCTCACTGAAAGCATCAGGTGACCCAGAAACACCAACTTCCATTTAGCCAAGAGTGCACTGTAAGAATAAAGACACTTGTAACACACAGAGAACCTCTAAACCTAAAGGACAGAAACCAGATAGGCTATTTTATGGGATAAAAACACCTGTGTGATGTGAACTGCACAAAAGGGTTGATGTGGCTCTTTATTATTTGCATCCTGTGCAAAGAATTCTTGGAAAAAATCTTGCCTTCATTGACACTTAACATTAGAAATACTGTAATCTTCTCTTTGTTTCTGGCCAAGAGAAGCATGATTACAGAACCACAAAAGAAATAAGGAAATAAGAATTTTATTATTCAGACACAAACTCAGATCACCTAAAAGTGCTGTGGCTGTGCTTAATTTAAGGCTGTAAATTAAGTTTACGTTGCATTTTGACACATCCTTGAGTTTCCTGCAATACAATGAGGATAGAACTTGTCATTTCAGATACAACTGAAAAATCCCACTGCACATCCATATGGGTTTCCTTGGCACAGAAAACCACCACTAAAACACACCAACATTCTGTTTTGAATTTGAATTTTTTACAGTCAAAGTGGTTTATGCATCTCTTTCCGTTTTCCATCCCCCAATACATCATGCCAGGCTCCCACTTCGGATTTGGTCCCTTCCCTCATTCTCTCCAGTTTGTTCTTTAATTCTTGCTGATCCTCCAACAGCCCTGAGCTGCATCTGTGCTGTTATTTATGGAGTTACCACCATTCCATGCAGAATCCAAACACTTTGGACTCTTAATTCTGTTTTAAATACCCAAGTCACCCCAACTACAACCTTCTGCAAACAGAAATCCTTCTTAAACACCTCAGAAAAGCACTAAACCAAAAATTACAGTCCAGCAAAACTCAATTCATCTATTTCCCTGAAGCTACTAATGCCTTTTAATTGCTGAGCAAATATTTCAATCATCTCCCCATTAATATAAACCACAGACAAGTGGAGACTGTATAGGCAGTTCCATCTGGATTGAGAAATAACTTAAAATTTTCTAAGAGACGGGAAAGAAACCAGGAAATAATCCAGTTCAACAGGAGGAGTGGAAACTGTACTTTTACAGTGACTTACACACATCAAACCAGACAGAAAACAAGACAGGCTCAAATTTGGGACTATAAAACCCACACAGCCCTCACCAGGTGCTGACAGATTTACAAGCACAGCTCTGCACAAGCAGCAATTACACCCAATTTTTTGAGGCATCAGTGCCAGTTCAAGCAGCTCCTCTCATTTGTTTCTCTCCATCCACTCCCTGCTTCCCAAGAGCTCTTTTTACCTCCACTGTCTCCCCCCCAAACCCCAACCCAAACCTGGATATAGGGACAACCATCAGCAAGGAAGAGTTCCTGAGATGGGGCTCTCCAAGTGCTCAGCTCCACCCTGGGGTAACAGCAGAGTGGAACCAAAACTCCATTAAATGCACAAGAAGTGACACTGGGTTTGGAGAACTGTCATTCTTGGAAAGGGAACTGATATTCCTTGACTCTGACATCCTGCACGTTTGAGATCAGAGAAGGGACATGTGTAAAACCTGCAGTGCTGGGAAGTTCAGCTGAAGTTTCTCTGAACAGTTTTCTCCCTTCCTCAGTGGTCTCCAATTTTATGTTAAAGAAACACTGGAGAAGCAGCCAATTAAAGGAGAGACCACACTCCAGAGAACCAGTGAAACCAGACAGCCCAAACACTCCAGCCTGGAAAGCAACACACGGAATAAAGATGTGAACAATGAAATTAAAGCAGAAGAATTGCAATTTTTAATAAATCTGTGCTATAAACAATAACCTACCACAAACCAGGGTTGCAATTCAATTAAGCCACCAACTTGTACCCCACATGTCCCAACCCATCCAACCCATCAAGTGACAGGTGGGTTTTTACCAAGTGTTTCCTTGTATTTGCTGCCCAAACTTTATAAATTTGGGTGAATCAACTGTAGGGGCAGATTAAAAAATTAAAAAATTAAGGTTTCCTTAACAAATTAAATGCTAATTAAGGTATTATTTACCTTGAAGCTGTAGATGCCCTATCCCTGTAAGGGTCCAAGGCCAGGTTGGAGCAGCCTGGAATAGTGGGAGGTGTCCCTGCCCATGGCAGGGGATGGAATGAGATGGGCATTAAGGTCCCTCCCAACCCAAACCATTCCATCCTTTGGTGATTCTGAAGTTCTTTCTCAGAGAATATTTTAAATTAGCCTCCCCAAATCATAAAAAAACCCCCAAAACAGGAATCATAGCAGCTGTGGGAGGAATCAAAAAAATCACCAACTCATTGGGACTAGTTCTGAAGATGCAAATTTGCACTTTAAATCCGTGACACACTGAAGAAGCTCCAGGAAATGCACATGCCTGGCATTCCATGTCAAAAATGACACTGCAGAAGTCTCCATGATTCCTCAGGGGGGGTCAGTGTCCAGGAGAACTGCCCTGAGTGGGGCAACAAGGATGGAGAGGGGGGAACTCCTTTACGGCCATGTTTGATGGAAACACATCAGCTTTGTGAGTCAGGGGCAGAACTGGAGCCAGCCACTCACCACCAGTGATCTTTGCAAGTTAATCTGCAATTAGCAAGTTAATCTGCAAATTAACCAAGTGGAGATGAAATCTAGTGCAGCATGAACCACATCTTGCCATAATGAAGCCTAAAAAGCAGCTTATTTTCTGATTGAGGGGTGTTCTATGCCCATTTTCCCACCCCAGCTGAAAGATTTTTCCACCTGCCTCAGGTCACAGGAATATTTGCTCATAAGAAACAATCCACACTTCACAACTGTAGAAACAGAAAAACCGCATTATTATCTAGAAATAAAATCTCAGCAAAGTGGCAAGTGGCCATAGGATGAAAATTTACCTTTTTTATCTGGGGAGTCAAGAGAAATGCATCTCTTCCAGGTGCCACAGGCAAACTTCTGCACCTTCTGGTACTTTGCACATCTACAACCAACATTCTTGTGAAGGTACAGATGAACAGGGAGTGATTAATAACAACTCCACAGCTCAGAACATGGGCTGCTGTCAGCTGAGAAATCCACATTTCCAGCATCCACATGGTTCTTGCTTCAAGTTACAACTTTTCCCCTTCTTAGCAATATGACTGACTAAGCTTCAGTGAAATCCTGCTGGACCACAAAAGTTGGCTGAGAATTACTGGACTATTATTCCAACCTTATGTCAAAATGTTTTACCCTGAACTAACACTTTTCCCCTTGGAAGGACTTCCCACTTCCAGTCCTAAGTAGCTGCTTTTTGCTGCTCTCCAAGTGCCTCTGCAGCCGCGGGGATGGTTCTAAAAGCAGGGAGAACAATACAACTACAAAGTTACAGTCTGATCTTTTTCCAATACTAATGGCCCCGATAAAATCTACAGGAAGTCAAAATAAGAGGTTGCTGTGCTTACTTTGGGGCACTCAAGCATTTTAGATGCTCCATTTACAGTTCATTTGTAGACAGTGGGAGACTTGCAGAAGAGAACTCTTAAAATCTGGATGTATCTCCCAAAAATTCTGGGTATCTGTAACCTTTGATTGGGGCTGGAGGCACACTCAGAACCTGTGAAGCATCACTGGTGTTGAAATAAAAATCCCTTGGGATATATTAGCTTGGACTCAGCACCATCCTAACTCAGCTTCTGGGCTGGAACAGCTTCTTCCCACTGAGCACCTGCCTGCAAAAGACATTTTCCTTAAAGAAAGGCAAAAAAGGGAAAAATATCTAAGAGATTTCAGTGTACACAAGTCCTGCTGAGATCTCTAATTAGACATTTGACTCTTTTAACAAATCAGAGCAGGATCAGATTTAGCACTTAAAAAAGCTGGGCAGCAGCTTCCAGGATGTGCAGAAAGGCTGCAGAGACACCCTCCTACAGCCCCGAGGTTAGAAGAGCTGGTTAAACACACTGCATGTCTGAGGAGCGGCTCTGAAAGAGTGAATAAACAAACCAAAAAGGCAAAACAAGAACAAGGAGGCCCAGGCAGAGCTCCTGCAAACCTCTCAGGGCAGAACCTGCACGAGATGGTGCAGTTCAGAGTCTGCCTGCACTGGCTTTGCTGTACTCACCCCGATAATTGCTCAGCTCCAGGACTGTTGAAATCACCCTGTAGAGGAGTGGAAATGGAGCAGATCGGGGTTGTATTGCTCCAAGTTTACAGAACATACTGTCATGGTTCTCCAAACACAGAGCAGGTGCTGCTCCCCCATCTTTTAGAACTCCTTGGCTGCGTAGCACTGAAGTCAGATAAAGAGCTGTGAGCTCAGGGTCTGCAACGATCCCTTTTCATGTGCCCAGGAAAGCTGTCATCCCAGGCACAACAAATCCCTGTAAAGTGAACCTTGGATTCCAGCACTTTGCCTGCACAAGCAGGTGAACACACTGATAATCCTGAAAGGAGCAGGTGTACCAGTGTCAGACTTGCCAAAACTCCATGCTTCCCAGTGCCATAGAACCTTCCTGACCTGCACAAGCACAGGGAAGCTTCCCATTGTCCACAGGGAGGGAAGCTCACAGAGCACACTCTGGCTGCTGCAATGGCATGGAGACCATAGGGAAACTAGAAAGTGCTGTATTTCCCAATCACTTTACTGCTCTGAAGCCTTAATTGGAGTGGTTTCAAACAAATGAGTGCAGGGTGCTTTGTAACCAGCTCCATGCACACGTTTATTCCATGAGGAGCTGGTCCTGCAAGGTCCACAGGATCCACAGCTCCCAAAGGCACAGCCACTCACAGACACTTGGGAAATCCTCTCATTCCATGCTCTTAAATTAGACAGTAGAGTTGGGCTCCAGTGAAAAGCATGCTGGAGGAAAGGTAGGAAGCACAGGAACTGCTGCCTGTCTCACTGTGGTACTGTAAGCAACCCATTCCCCCTCCTTGGGCACCGCATCCCAGATTTCCAGAGTTCCCAGGAGTCCATCCACCTGAGAACAGTCCTGCCAGATCCTTCCTGACCTCGGGCTCCTCTCACTGCCCCAGTAACACACACAGTCGGTGTCTTGCTATTGCAGCTCTCAGATGTTTTTCATCTTTTCAGGCCCCTAAAAGAACAAACCCAAACAGATCCCCAGCTGTCCAAAATCCAGTGTTTTCCAGCACTGTTCTTTTGGGAGTTGCCAAGATTTTATCCTGACCCTCACACATCAAACTGTGGAGGAAAAATGATGGAAGAAGTGGGGAAGTGGATGCTGTGGGAAGGCAAAGCCAAACACCCCGGATTTATGAGCAGGTTGTAACTCCAGACATTCCCCAGGTTGTACAGAGAGCAAAGTTCACACCCGGGGCCATCGATGGAGCTGAATGTTCACAACTAGGACACGGTGGAGAAATCCCAATTTGGGTTGGAAGGCACCTTAAAGCCCATCCAGTCCCACCCCCTGCCACAGGCAGGGACACCTTCTACTAGTCCAGGTTGCTCCAAGTCCCATCCAACCTGGCCTTGGACACTTCCAGGGATGGGGCAGCCACAGCTTCTCTGGGAAATCCATTTCAGCACCTCACCACCCTCATAGCCAAGAATTTCTTCCTTAAATCTAGTCTAAATCAACCCTCTTTTAGTTTAAAACCATTCCCCTTGTCCTATTCTAACAAACTTTGTCCCCATCTGTGTTACAAGCCCACTTTCAGTATTCACTAGGAAAGGAGCTGAAAATACAAAGTACCCCATAGACACAAACCCCAGTGATCTGCAGTGCTGCCCTTTATTTTGGCACCAAGTCCAGGAACCTCCCAAACTGATACCTGTTGGAGCAAGCACTGAAAGCTACTTATTTTTTTACAGGAACAAGATACTAAGCTACTTGCATGTAAACATGTTAATTCAATGCCTTAAAAGCATCTGCTCTAGATCCTGATTAAAGAATGAAACAAGAAAGCTTCAGTAACACAGTACCTCTTCAACGACCCCCACTCTGTTACTGCAGCACTTTCCCCAGGTATTCCCACTCCATTTTTAACCTGTCCCAGCTCTGTAGCAGAGGCCTCCCAGTACAACTGATGTTTAGTTTCAATGTTTCAGTTCCCTCAGCTCTCCAGGGCACACCACGTTGAGGAGCTCAGTGAAGTCACGACATTTGAGAGGTTTATTGGCAATCTGGGCTAAAACCAGACACTGAACTGCAGACAAACCTCACCCATGCAGTAGTTTGAGGCTCCTGTAAAATCCCAAAGCTCATTCCAAGGGCACCTGCCCACCTGAGCTGGTTGGTAACTGCGGACTGGCTGCTCTGCTTCCACTCCAAACTGCTGCACCAAAATCCAGAGAATGCAGCAATAACCAGCCCTCACACACAGTACTGAACCAAAGCACAGACAGTGTGGGAAAACCTTGCATGCCTGACCTACTGACTGCTTTCCAGAGGGTTCCATATGTTTTTCCCCCTAAAACAAAGAAGGTTATTCCCAAGCTGGGTTTCAAGTGCAAAGATGAATTTTGTTCCTTTCAGCTTCCCAAGTGAACCAAGCAGCAGAGCACTGCTGGAAACACACTGAGCCAGCTCTGCCTGTATCCTCCCTGCTTTCCCCTTCCTCAGGGAGGAATGGAAATGCTATAAATGCTGTTTGTCTGATAAAGTCAAACCAAAGTTCTACTGACACAGGTGAAGTGAGGTGACACTATCCAGCAGTGGCACCCTCCTGGATGGAGCAGTGCCCATTATCCAGGTGGCAATGCAAATGGATCACTCACAAGGGATGCAGCTCCTCTCCAGCACTGAGTTCCTCAGTATGTCCCCACTGCTGTAATTCAGAGGAGAATATAAGACTACACCAATTTGTACCCTGGCTTGGAGCTCTTCAAGCATGACTCACTGCTTTAACAAACAATTAGCCATGAACCCAAGGGAAGTGGCTCTAATTGCCTCCCAAGAAACAATATTTCTGTACCAGTTCACTGCTGACCCTTCCCAAGCTGGCAGAGAGGACAAGACGAAATCTCTCTCCCCCCCTTGCTCCATCCTCATATTCTGGTTTGCTTCTCCAACAAAAAACCAGTTTTGTCAATGCAACAAACAATCCCAAGTTCTGACTACAAAACTACTTTCTCCAACTGCCTCAGAGCACAGAAGACACACTCTGGGTTAGGTGGTGCAGTCAGGCCATGGGAATTCAGCCGTCCTGGCTCTCTGTCCTCAGCCAGGAGAGGATTCCCACCTGCTCATGACCACAGGACAGCACAGCCTTGCACAGACACCACCTTGAAACAGTTCTGAAACAAGAACCACACAATTTTCCTGCCTCAGTAGTGTTTCTCTCTCCCACTTGATTTTGCAGTTGCTTACAAACAGAAAGAAGAACTCCCAGAGCCCCTGGTAAAGATAAGGGTGGGACCCAAAGGGAGGGAAGAGGCAGAGCAGGAGGCAGAGTCCTGTCGGTAGCTCCTGTTGGATGTGTTTTCCATGTGGTGCCACAGCCTCCCCAGCAGTGAATCAGAGCCACATGGACAAGGGCTCCCTCCCAGCTGCCCATCTTCACATGGCTGAGGCTGCCACAGGGATGTGAAATCACTGGAAAGGAAATGCAACAATCCCGAGGCACTGAGAGCTGATCCCACTGAAACCTGGGGGCTCCTGTACGGGGGATATGGTTAAAGTTAAACCTCATACTGTCTGCTAATGAGTTCAGGCACTGATTTAATTTGGAAAGAGATGCTGTAGAGGACTTGAGTGTCTGAGGTGCAAGGGCAAGAACAGCAGTTCCTGGGATGCTGAGGGCTCTGACACTGTCACAGCCTGGGTGGCACTTTTCCAGCCTGAAGCACACATGGTAACTGGAATTGCTAGTAAAACCTGCAAATTTTACTAAAAAAATCATGTGAAGTACTGTCCCATCACTATAAATTGGCACAATCCTGAAGAAAGCAGCCTCCCAAAGGGACTTTGTCCATGGATTTGAATGCTTTTATGAAGAAGACTCAGGTTTTTCATATTCACTTTATGGCAAACAAAACAGTATTTTTACTTGCTGACATTAACAGAAATAGATGCAAATAAACCGATTCAGGTTTAAAATACAGCACCCAGGCCTTCATTTTCCTGGGCCAGCCGAACTAAAAATGGGAATATGGACAGTGAGTTTAGCCAAGCTACACATCCACCTAAAACTGGTGCTGAAAATACCACAGCCTTTGATTAAACAGATCCAGAAGAAATGTGGAAGCCAGTTTTATACAATTATTTAGTGCTGGCAGCACTGCCCAGCATTTTCTGCAGAGAAACAGTAACTTCTCCACTCAAAATAAAGTGAGCAGAACCTGCCTCCCCAAAGCTGCAACACTGGAAAGTTTCCTGGAAAAACCTCCCCAGGGCATTCCAGGAGGACCCTTGGGGGGTACAAGCACCTGCTCAGCTTCCATCCCTCATCTCAATCAAAATCAGAGCAAGCACAGCAGCAAAAACGACTCCAAAGTTGGCTGTGTGTAGCCAGAGCCTCTGCAAACAAATCCCACTGGAATGTGCTCAGGTTCGGCTGCTCAACCCCAGGGAAAGGCACTGCCTCACATGTGCCCTCTTAATCTGAGGCTCAGTCACCTGATCTCAGGAATGCACCCCAAATATTCCATGGATTGAGCCAATCACCCTGGGGTGCAGAACTGCCCAGCACAGTCACGGTTCAGGCACCCCTGGTGGCCTCAGTCTCACCCATGTCTGTGATGGGCAATTAAAAATACAAATTATGTTCAAAAACCCATCGAGTGAGATCAGGGAAGTTCTGGGAAGTCTTGTCCCAAAACCTTCCAGTCAGGTATCCATTGCCAGAACTTTGAGAAGGAAAGATTCACCTCTCTTGGTCAGAGCATTACCGGGAAACTGCAAACACCCAGTTTGTCCTGGGGCTCGGTTCAGCTGGGTCTGGACTTCAACTGGGAATCAGTGGGAAAGGAACAGGAGGACCCTGCACCCTTTACAGGGGTGAAATCAGTGAGTTGGAGTGCAGGAGTCCCTCCCAGGATTGCAGTTTGCTGCTGACCCAAAGGGGATCTAATCCTGCACTTGGAGCAATTATAATGTGGGATTATGAAAATCCTACTAAACCTGACCCCCCTAGGCTGATCCCCCGCTGGATTCCAGGGATTCAGCCCCTGTCCCAGCTCAGCCCGGCCCCCTCCCAGGGGTAGGATCTCTGGGACACCTTTAGCTGCACCATTTCAGTGCGACTCAGCCGTGCCCCGGTGCACACCCGGCACTGCTGCTCCATTCACACAGCAACGGACTCCACCAGGAATTCTGCACAACCCCCAGGAGCCACCTTCCCCGGCCCGGGCACCCCGGGGAGTGACTGCAGAGCCCGCACCAACCAGTAAAACCACCTTTACCCCGAGCTCAGCGTCACACCGAGCTCCGCTCACACGAGGGGAATCAGCGCTCCAGAATTCCTCTTCCCTCCCAAAGAAAGCTCCACCTGCCCCAAACCCTTTGTGGCACCGGGAGGCTGCTCACAGCCCCTCGGGAGGGATGACTCCTGATCCCTGGGTGCTCCGTGCCCACCCCGCACCTTTCCAACCGGGATTCGGGGCAGATTATCCCAAATCCCTGCGAACCCGGAGCGGCTCAGCCCGGCCCTTCCCCGGCACAGCCGCCCCGCTTCAGCCGCCGGGACCCCTCACACAGTCCCCAGACCTCAAACACCTCCCTCACACCTCACACACCCCCTCACACCTCACACACCCCCTCACACCCCATACACCCCCTCACACCTCACACCCCCACCTCAGATCACATACACCCCCCTTAGACCTCACACACCCCCCTCAGACCCCATACACCCCCCTCACACAGCCCCCAGACCCCATATACAGTCCTCACACCCCCCTCACCCCTCACACACCCTTCACCTGGCCCTCATCGCCCTCAACCCCCTCACACTCCGTCACACTTTCCAGACACCATACACCTTCCTCACCCCCCTCAGCCCGCGGGCCCGGCGGGGCCTGCCCTAACAATATCTTTTAGCCGCTTTCGCTGATCGCCCAGCGGCCGCGCGCGGCGGGCAGGCTAGGCGCCCCTCGGGGGCTGCTCTGGGCCCCCCCGGGGTCGTGCGGGCGCTCACCATGGTACAGACGGCGGCGAGTCTCCGCACGGTCACCAGCGCCTCCATCCGCGCCCGGCCGCCGCCATCTTGGGCCGCGACTGACAGCGCCAGCTGCGCCACCCGGTAACGGCGCCGGTCGTGCGCCGGAACAGCGTCCCCCGCGCCCGACAGCAGCGTTCCGCCGCCTTCCCGGTCCCACTGCAGAGACCCACGGTGTGGGAGGGAGCCGGGATCCCAGAATCCCGGAATGTGCCGAGTTGGAAGGGACCCACAAAGATCATCAAGTCCAACCCTCAGCCCTGCACAGGCCCAGCCCTAAGAGCCACACCCTGTGCCCTCTGGGGGAAGAACCTTTTCCTGAGATCCAACCTGACCCTGCCCTGGCACAGCTCCAGCCGTTCCCTGGGTGCTGTCCCTGGTCCCCCCAGAGCAGAGCTCAGTCCCTGCCCCTCCTCTGCCCCTGCCCAGGCAGTTGGAACTGCACTGAGGTCTCCCCTCAGTCTCCTCTGCTCCAGCTGAACACACCAAGTGCCCTCAGTGCCCTCACACGGCTTCGAATCCAGGCCCTGCACCATCACTGCAGGACCACCTGGCTCCAGGGCTCTGGAGGGGGCTGTGCCGGTGTGGGCTCCCTCCGGGGCACTGCAGGGATGGTGTGGGGTGAGACCTGCTCCCAGTGGGCACTGCCCAGGCTCCCCAGGGCAGTGGGCACAGCACCACGGCAGCCAGAGCTCCAGGAGCGTCTGGACAACGCTCTCAGGGACAGGGTGGGATTGTTGGGGTGTCTGTGCACGGCCAGGAGCTGGACTGAATGATCCTTGTGTGGAGACCTCAGAGCCCCTTCCAGGATCTGAAGGGGCTTCAGGGAAGCTGGAGAGGAACTGTTCATCAATAACTGTGACAGGAAAAGGGGGAACAGATTCAGGCTGAAAGAAGGGAAATTTAGTTTAGATATTAGAAAGGAATTCCTGGCTGTGAGGGTGCTGAGGCCCTGGCACAGGTTGCCCAGAGAAGCTGTGGCTGCCCCATCCCTGGAAATGTCAAAGGCCAGGTTGGAGGCACTTGGAGCAACCTGGGCTAGTGGAAGGTGTCCCTGCCCAGGGGATGGAACAAGATGAGATTTAAGGTCCCTTCCAACCCTTAACATTCTATGATCCTGTGATTCCACAGTCTTTGTGGATCCCTTCCAACTCAAGGTATTCTATGATTCCCCAATTCCCTGGGCTCAAGCAGGAGACTGGAGGCTCCAGTGGGACATTCCTTTGGCCCAGGGTGGAGGCTGGGGGTCCCGGTGGGATGGACAGTGCATGTGTCACAGGTGGAACTGGGGGAGCACCATCCCTGTGGCGGATGAAAATGGGGAG
This sequence comes from Pseudopipra pipra, assembly GCF_036250125.1. Taxonomy (NCBI): domain Eukaryota; kingdom Metazoa; phylum Chordata; class Aves; order Passeriformes; family Pipridae; genus Pseudopipra; species Pseudopipra pipra. Next base: position 18,604,209 of record NC_087561.1, on the reverse strand, counting down.
CTGGGGGATGTCACCAACCCCACAGCCTGGGGCACGAGGAAACTGCCATTCCTGAGACTCCTCCCAGGGGCTGTGAGCGCCCAGAAATGGGATTTTGTGAGGGTGGGACAGTGGTGTTGCCCCAGTGACACTGTGCTGTCCCACACCACGCGTCCTGCTCCAACACAATCACAAAAAGGCTTTCAGAGCACAGAGCTGGGAATGACAACAGCGTCCATTGTAACCCCAGGGGAAAAGGAGTGGAAAATGCTCCTGAGCCACCACACAGCTCTTCCCTCAGCACACACTGAGAGCAAATGCTCCTCAGAGGCTCATCCCTCGTGAAGCCAGGGATGGGGAGGAATATTTGTCATCTGGCTGGTGCACATCTCCAGACTGTGTCCAACCTGGAAGGACCTGGCTCCTATTCCATATTCCTCCTCAAACCGTGAACTGAGGGCTGCCCAAATGTGGCTGGAGCTCCCTGCTCACACTCCCAGCAGTGCCAGGACCATTTCCACACCCCAGCCCTGACCTTGTGGGAATATCTGTGGGGAAGGGAGGATGGTTCAGTTTCCAAAGCACAAAGTTTTTTCTGAGGCCAAGATGTTTCCATTCCATTTGAGTCTCTGCCTGCAGCGATGTTCTCCTCTGCACACTGTGCTCTCCACGTCATCCCCTCCAGGCTCCCCAGGGAGGGTGTTTAGTAACCTAAAAAACCCCACTCCTTACAAAGGATCCCAAAAGTGAAACAGGACATGTGCTCCTTACAGGGTTGCCATCAACAGCAAGGCACCAAAATTAGGGACAGGAAAAGCAGGAATAGTGGGATCTGTGCAACATTTAACCACACTGAACTGTATATTTAAATGATCATCTCTCTCACATCCCAAAATAGAATCAATGTGATTTATCACAGCTGGAGCAGCAGCATCTGAGGACATTTCCTGTCCCCTTGGCCTCAGGATCAGAACAACATGGTGCTGGTTATAATTATGGGGCTAAAAGCACATCAAGTCTGATTCCTCGAGCGCATCCCATCCCTTTTTGTTCCTTTCTTATCTCCTCCTCTTTTACCTTTCCCAGCTTTGAGGGTATTTAGTTACTGGGAGCAAAAAGGTGGTTAAAATAAAATTTTTGTTAAGTCCGGTTTGGGCCCCCAGTTTGCAACCAAGAGGGTCAGGCAGAGCTGCAGGGATCAGTGGGCTGGGGGCTGGAATAAATTCAGGAGCAGGGGATGTGAACACGAGTTTTATCTCAGGATCTGCCAAAGCAAGTGGCCTTTCCCCAGGACCACATTTACCATTTCTGCCCCCAAATGAGCCCAGTTTCCCCATCCAAGCCCCACTAACATCAATATACTGTACAAAAGATGAGTTAGAGGTGAATGCAACCGTTACAAATGGATTTTTGGAGGAAAGCTCATTTTTGGCAGGAGGGAAAGCCTTTTCCCAGTGTTCTGGGATCTTTGCAAGGTTGCTGTGACTCCGCTCATCTCTTACTCCTTTTGTACAACGCACGAGGAAGAATTACAACCAGTTTTAACAGAAACCTGCCATCCCCCTGTGACAAGCACTGTGGTAATGGCAAATATTTTTATTTTTGGAAAGCTTCATCTCTGAAGATGTGTAGGAGGGCCAACAACAATATAAATAGAAAATCTTATAAAAGCAGAGCCAAAAGCAACACAGACCAATAAATAAATCTGTTAAAAATTCGGTGTGAAAGTAACATAATTTCTGTACAACATGCAAAGGCACAAATCTTTGCATGAGCAGCTGAAGGAGTGGTTTGTGAAATCTCCAAATGTTTCCAAAGTCACTCTCAGTTTTGCAAACATTCTCCCTCTAATTTAAGTTATTGTTTTTCCAAGAGAATTTGAATTTAAAACATGGGTTTCTTAGCTAAATATAAGTCCATTGTGCACAAGGAATTAAAATCTCCTTTAAAAACAATTGTTATTTTACATGCCAACGGTTACACAATCTCAAAGAGTGTGAATCCTTCTGCGTGGTTTCACTCAGTGAAAAGACTCTTTTGACAATCAAGAAAATCAGATAAGGATCAGGTCTGAAAACCTCTGGGTTTGATTCTATATTCTGCTTGAATTCTTTCACAATTAGAGGCTAAAAGTTATGAGGAGCTTGAGAATAGATTTAAAACTTTTGGAGAATATGCTGCTTTTTTATGTTTACCCTTCTCTCTGGACAGAGATTTCTGTGCCCAGTGGAACAAGCTTTGGGGAGAAACACAAGAAGCCTGGGCTGGTGCACAAGAAATTCAGATTAAACCCCATTGCAAAGGAACTGGAAATCAACTGGTCTGCTTCCAGCAGGCAGCCTACAACTGCTTTCACATTTGTTTTAAGCAACCACAAGCCCTCCCAGCCGCCAAGAGCAGCAGTTCAACATTTCCTGCACCACTGCTCTCACTGCTGCCCCCACACATCTCCTCTCCCGTGTCAGCACAGCATCCATCCCTCCAGCACATGGCAAACAGCTTTCCCAGCCTCCTCACGCAGCAGCTGCTCTGCTCCCGTGGTCGTGACTCCTCGTTTTCACATCCCACATCCCAGTTCAGCTTTATTTAAGCACAGTTTACATCCTTTTTCCGCCTTACATTTATCTACACTGAAGCTCACCCTCCAACTCTGTGTGACTGCGACTGACTCTCTTCAGAGGGGTCTTTCTGGAGCTTCTCAGCACTGGCACGACAGTCCAGGAGGACCTGAATTGTTTCAGTTAATCTTGGAGCAACCAGCAGAGGTGTTTTCTTCTAGGAATGTCCTTGCACATATGGAATATTCTTTTCTGGCTTTTCTTCCCAGGCTGAAACTCTTGTGGCCACCTAGAAGCTGACAGATATATTGCTGCTCGGTTTTGTAGGAGGACTGTTGTGATGAATCCTTTCATATTACTCACTAACATATGCTTTTAATAGCAAATTGTAACAAAGGTTCCTACATCCTTCCCTTGGCGAGGCAGACAGTGACACACTGCCACTAATCTCAGATTTATCACATGTCCAGCTCAAGAACACATTTCAAAGGGCCATATTAATTGACCACAAGATTTTGAGCTTTTTTCCTGTTTCTCCTCTCGTTTTGCCTGTTCTTACAAAACTTACGTGAGACTAAAGCAGCCTGGGAAAGAAATTTCCCGGAAAAGATTTTTGTTTTTTTTAGTGCTTTAGTGTTTTAAGTCTCCGGAAGCCAATTTACACTGGAAGAGTTGAAACCCATTCCCACAGGAGCCATGTCCCCAAAGACACATGATCTGGAGGCTCCCTCCCAGGACCATGAGCTGCGTGGGCCTCCAGACTTTTTTTCCACCTCTTCCTCAGCTGACTGTCATGATGGTCACAGCAACAACACCCTGTGCTTGCACAAATAGTGCTGCACAAGTGGTTTTTAGGGGGGAAACAGAACCTTAGAGAAGTGACATGTTCATAAATCTTCAGATTCTTGTGCTGATTTCACTGGACTGCTCTGCCCTGGAGCTGGAGTTTTCTAAGGGCAGTTCACATCCTCTTGGTGTTGGTGTGGAAACTGAGGTCATGGCAGTCCCCAGAGCTTTGGGATGATTTCCCATCCTCTCGTTGTATCTCACACCCCCCCCTTGCCCTCCAGACCCTGCTGGGGAGGGCTCAGGCGTGTGCTGGGGATGAGGGCAGTGGTGTGGAAGCAGCTGGGCACAGAGAGGCTGTTTGGTGTCTCCAGCCTCTCCACAGCGAGCCCAGCCTACTCCTGCCTGCCAGGAGTGTGCAGAGCACAGGGAAAACCTGCACCTTCAGCTCTCCAGGGGCTGTGGGTGGATTATCTCTGTTCATATCCACGTGTCCCACACAGCCGGACAGTCCATGGCTCAGCAATCTCTGCAGCTCTGCCTCTCCTGCTTCTTCAGTCCCCTTCAGAGAAGTCTTTCAAAGATTAAATGCTCCAGTTACATTTCTGTTCTTTAATTTCCATCTGGTTTATATCTGCAGTTTTGCTTTATCTGGGTCATTCCCTCCCCAGTGCTCTTCCCTTTTTCTTCCCTGCCCGTTATCCCTGGGAGCTGAGAGCTGATTGTAGCTGCTGTACAGTTACAGGCTCTCATCCCCACAGCCCTCACAGCCCCAGCTGTCCTAAAACTATGCTCACTTTTCCTGTAGAAGTCATTCTTTCTTCACTCCCTCTGTCTGGCTCGCCCTTCCTCAGCTCCCCAAGGCTGTCACCAGCCCTAAATTTCCTTTTCCATGTTTGGAGAGGCTGCAGTGTCCCAACCCAATGCTGACCCATGTTCCAGAGGGCCATTAGGACCAACAACACGTATAAACCAGCAGATCAAATGTATCTTGGAGGACACACATGTCAGCTGGGATTTGGGAATAACCCCCAGCTGCCTAAAAACTCGGGGGGGTGTAGGGGGGAAATGTGTTTGTTTTCCTGAAGAGGAGTGTCCCATCAGCGCTCCAAAGGGGCCCAAAGCAGGACACAATAGGACAGGGAGAACAACAGAGCGGGGTTGGAGCCCATTGAAAACGCAAAGGAACCGGACAGGCAGAACCGGGTTATTCAGGGTGGGATTAGAGCAGAGCACGGGGTGACCGTATCGTGACGGCTGGAAAACACAAGAATCTCGTGGTAGCAGAGAGCCAAGGGACAGCAGCACATCAAACAGGCCGTGGGGAGGGAGGCAGCGCGGGGAGAGCCGGGGATGGAGGCTCAGGCTCCCCGTGCCCGGCTCCAGGAATGTCCCGGTTCCCCTCGTGATTGGCTGCGGGATGGAGGAGTCAGTTTTCACGGGGGCTGATCAGAAAGTTCCCTTTTGCTTTCCAAAGTCTCTGTCTGAGCGGAGCCATCGGGAAGAGGAGGCCGGGCGCTCTCACATTCCTGGAGAAAACTGCTCCGAGGAGATGAGAAGGCTCCTCTCCCCAAGGATACACGGCCAGGAACAGGCGCCGAGGGGCCGCTTTCCTTCTTTTCTCCCCCGGGCCGAGCGCAGCAGCTCTCATTCCTGGCATGCGGCTCATCCCTCAGGATACCATGTCCCAGTATTCCACTAACTTCCTCCTGCTGCCCATCCCGGAGTACCCCGTGGGTGACCTTGTGCCCAACAAGATCATCAAGCTCGTGGTGCTGGGCGGCAGCAGCGTCGGCAAGACAGGTAAGAACTCAGGTGTGTTCCCTGCTTTTCCTGCCAGCGGGAATTCCCAGCTCCTCTGCACCTCATGCAAACCCAGCACCGCAGAATTTGGTGCATCTCGAACATTTGGAGTTATTATTTTTTAAAGTGAAGTGGCTTTGCTGTCGGGGGCTGTGAGCAGCAGAGGCTGAGAAGGGAGGGGCAGAGCTGGGAGTTTTGTGCTCGCAGATGATTCTACCTGGCCTTGTGTAAATTATTGAACCGTGTCTAAATTTCCACCCCCCAAAATGGCACCAGTGGCTCTTATCCCCCTGCTGTATTATGCTATTTTATGCTCTGCAGACAAACAGCAGCATACAAGAGGTGTCTTTCTGGATTATTCTCCAAAGGAGTGGGAAAGAGGGTAAAATGAGCATTTTTGCTTTTGAATATATGGTTCATGATGTCAGAAATTATTAAGACCAGATCTGATTGATGACATCTGAGGTTCCACAGGATTCAGTAAAATACTTCATTGGACTGGCTTTGAAGCAGCCACATTTCCCTGTTATTTTTAAGTAGTTTGTTGAAGATCATTGCACAGGCAATTTCATCTAAAGGGGCTAAAAGGGTGACCACTGTGAAAAAAAATGATTGTTTTAAATGAAATCTATGATAAGAGTTGTTTGCAGAATAAACCGTTTTATTTAGCCAGTAATTAAGTGGTTTTGCAAGGTCCTAGGAATCTACTACAGGAAAGCACTACAGGAATATAAGTTACTGTTCCCATGATGGGATTTTAAGTGTTCTAAATTATCAAGAAAAAGGAAAATGTTCTAATGTAAAAGCAGCACAGGTTAAGGGGAATAAGAAGGCCCGGGGTGCTGCAGGAGACACAAGTGTGCAGAGCACATGCAGTTTGTTTGCTGGGTGTGATCTGGTCTCACTCCTGGGTTTCAGGAGGGTTTTTAAGACCAGGAAGAACCATCCCATCCATCCCCCTCCCTTCTCGTATGACACAGGACACAAATGTGGTATTTGGACTAGTTGCAGTCCACTGGCTTGTTAGTCCTTTTCTACATTATTTCAGAGCAAAGCACAGATTGTTTTACCTCCAGTCACAAGGAGCCAACCTCTGTGTCCCACCCTGAACAGCCACACTGAACCAAGGGCTCACTTCCAACACAAGCTGTGAAAAGCTCTGGATCAGGTATCACAGCCTGGCCCCAGATCTTCCTCTGTGAGTGTTGAGAGAAGTATTTGCAGAGTAACATGTGAGCAGTCCAGAGATTAACTTGGTTTCATATGAGACTAATTCTTCCAGGAAGATGCTACATGTGTTCTGCACAGATTGCTTTTGGTTCCCATTAAGGGCCCATGTTTTTGTCATTGTTTTGCAGCCCTGGTTGTGCGTTTTCTCACCAAGAGATTTATTGGGGACTATGAAGCCAACACTGGTGAGTTTGCTCTCTCCAGCAGGACTGCAGATAGTTTGAAAATAAATCTGCTCTCTGTAGTGACTGGTGCACATTACAGGAAAGCCAGGCGGTGTTAGATGTCCATAAGGTGCATATTTTCAGTTCATAGCCTGGAGCTATGAAAGCAATAAATCAACGGCTCATTATTTATGACCCCTTCAGCTATTTTTTTTCCTACTCGATGGAAAAGGATCAGAGTAAAAGGTTTGCTTGGGCACATACCTATACTAAAACACAGACTCAAGGAACAACTAAACCGTGGAAACCCAACGCTGCTCTCCCTGGAACCCCGGGGAAGCCAAAGCAATTCCAAAGGGTGTAAAATGCAGCTCAGGGGGTTTTCTGTGCATTCCCTTTTTTCAGAGGCTGTTATGACCAGGGAGACTTTCAAACTGAAGTCTTCTTTCCCTCAGATAAGCAAAGTGACCATTCATTCCTTGTTTAATGCTGGCACCTCAGAGGGTATGTTCCTGTTTCATTCACAGCCTCTGTTCCAAGGAATGCTGACTGATTTGGCTGGTTTTGTAGGATGGGTCACGTCCCCTGTGCTCATTCCTACTGGCACATCCAGCTCACAGTGTTTGGGTGAAGGCGGACAGGATTCCAAGCAGCGATTGGTTCACTTTGGAGGTGCCTGCAGAACTCAGGATGAGGAGCAGGAAAGAGGGAGCAGTACACGACACCTTTGATCTCTGCCTGTCTGATGAAATACAATGTGAAAGCTCCTCCTGACAGCTCCCCCTCGCTGACCCCGGGTAACCCTGATGCTTGGCTGCACTGGTTCTCTTCCTGTTCCGTCAGCCCTTCCCGGGGAGGTTGTACATCAAGTCAGACTCGAGCTGTGCAGTGGATTCCTGCCAGAGCCATTGCTGGGAACCACATGCTTTCCTCATTAAGCTCCCAGGCCAACGGCCATGCTGGAGAAGAGCTAAATGTGCCAGAAAGAAGAAACAGGTGGCAGTGGATTTGGGATCACTCAGCCGTGTTCTCCTTCCTCTGGAGAACCTGCTCTTTGGTCACAATGGGAATAACATGTTGGCTGCTCATGGTTCCCATAAAACAGTGCCATCTTTTCAGCTTAATATCTGACCTGTTTAAAAAGCCCAAAATGAATCCCACAAGGGCTAGATTCCCTTACAGTCCGTATTAAAACACTTTGCATTCAGGTGCTAAATTCCCTTGTATTGTAAATGTTTCTATGGGCTCGGATTCTTTGCCACTGGAATAAACCCACTTGTTTCCTTGAAACCAAGATGATTTTCAGAAGCATTATTGTCACTGGCTGACCTCCCTGTTAATCTGAACTGCTGCCTCTCCAGCAGCTGGGGTTCCTCTGTGTTGGAGCTGCAGCACATTGTTCTAGAGGCAGCAGTGACTATTGTATTTGGAGCAGACAGAAGGGCTGTACACCCCAGCTGTGCAGAAAGCACTTCTTCACATATCCACGTGACTTGTGTTAAGTTCTAAAGAAAAATCATGATGACATCAACCTCTGAAGTTGTTCTTGTCACAACCACAGATATTTCAGAAGATCAAGATTTAGATTTTCATTGTCACTTAACTCCCACTCCAGTAACAAAATAAGTTTCGGGCCAGACTAGTGATGGTTTTATTAGAGCTAGATCAGTCCTGGATGGTCTGAACTGGCACTTGGCCCTGAACATGTGTCATCCAGATTAACCAGAGGTCAGGTTCAAGGCATCCAGTCTTTGGGGATTTCAACCAAACTCTGCTAAAATCATGCAAATCCCAAAGAGTATCTGAGTGGTTTGGATACAGTCACTCACTGTCCCAAACTAGAATGCTTTTCTTTTTTAAAGACATCCAGAAAAATGCAGTAGGAAACAGCTCACTCCTCTTACAGACAACATCTAGATATCTTGGTTTGAGATGGAATATAAATGCAGTTCACATTTTATAAAGTGAATAATAGGGGGTGAAACCTGACTGGGATTTATGCCCCCACTTGGAGTATTTCAGTACAAAGAGCCTCTTTCCCAGCCCCCATCCTGGCTGTCCATCCAAAACATCCCCCCCAGTAAATACCCCCCACCACTGAGCCAACAACAACCACTGCCAGGCCGTTCCCTTCCCCATGGGCAGCTACATATCCCACAAAATTCTACCTTCCAACAGTTCCCTTTTGCCTTTCTGTGCTCTTTTCTCCTCCAGTCCCGGACTCACCATCTTCCTTTCCCTCCAGGTGCTCTGTATTCCAGGAAGTTCACCATAGATGGGGAGCAGATCTCTCTGCAGGTGCAGGACACTCCCTTTGTCTCACTGGAGGTAAAACATCTGCTCAGTGCTTTTCCACACAGTTGTTGTCTCATGGTTGCTCCATCTCTAAGTGACTCCACCTAGCAGCAGGAAAATACCTTGGCCTAAACCCAGGACTCGTGGGGGTACCTTAAGCCCCACCTAATAGCCCTAGAGTGGTTAAATCAGGTGCCTTTAAGAGTAAGTCAAAATTAACCCATATCTGTTTCAAACACATTAGTGCATCCCGAGATTAAACAGCAGGAAAATCATAATCTTGGGAAATCATAACTCCTTGGTTGTTTTATTTCCTGTCAAATGGTTTCTGTCCCCACATGGCAGAAAACTCACCTGCCCAGAGGCCCAGCTGGCTCAGGTCAGACCTTGTTACACACATAAGTCTCTCCTATATAGAAAAGTTTCCCTTTCCAAGGGGAGAGGCCTCACAGCAGTTGTCATTTCCAGTGCTTTTTCACTTGCTTTGTTTTTAATTAATTCCTTATTTTTAAGGTGTTGGCATTTATCTACACCACTCTATCAGTGTTTTAGATATTCTGTTGGACTCAAGGATCTTAGAGGTCTTTTCCAACATTAATAATTCTATGATATTCTAGATTTCATATTTCACTAGGAACCCGTTTCTAGAAATGTTTTTCCAAGCAGGATTAAAGATTAAGATGCCTTTCCTGAAGACCTGCTTCACACACAGAACAGGAGGATGAAAATAGGGTCAAAGCAGCAGGAAATGCAGTGAAATTTGGTTTTACATGAGTAGTGGAAACCTTACGAGAGCAATAATTCCTATAGAATAGCTGAGATGTCATGATAAAATCAGGTCTTCTCTTTCCACCATGAAGCCTAAACTTCTAGGTGTGGCCTTAACCTCAGTCTAAACTTAGACTTGGCCAAACACGTCTGGATGGGAACAGCACCTTCTCTCCTCCTCTTTCAGGCCACCCTGGACAGCTCTGTACACTTGTTTGACCCGCCCAGCCCCAGGGGTGCATTTCTGGGCTGGAGAATGCTCCAGCCTGGGTTTGCAGGACGGGACAAGCAAAGCTCCCCCAGCCTCAGTTCCCATTTCCAGCTTCTCCCATGACTGGAAGCAGATTAAGTGGAAAGCTTTGATGAGGTTCCACACTCTGCTGCCTCCGGGGGACACAGAGGGAAGAGAGGAGCCCTCATTTGCACTGGACACTAAAAAGCAAACAAAAGCTGCTATGGAAGTGCTCCAGATATTCAAGTGGGACTTCCCAGCACACAGGCCCTTTGGCAGCTTGCTAAGGCAGGACCTGCAAAAAGGAGCTGTGGGTGGGGATTAGGCACAACTGGTGCTGCCTAATGAGCCCTTCACACAGGGAATCCCCTCTCCCTTCTATCCTAGGGAGAAAAGAGGGAGTGGAATGATTTAATTCCCTCTTTCAGACCACATATATGTTATTTTCTAGTTCTCTTCTAATTAAAGCTGTGCCTATAGTTCAGTGACTCTACCCAGAACTCCACAAAATTCCATCTTGCCAACAGCTGAGGTTCCTCAGACACGATTTTAACTTAGTTAGGAAGGAGTTTCACTTTCTTTGTCCCAGTCAAAGGTCTCACTGTCCCAACAGTTCCCACAGACACCTGTATCTTATAAAAGCCTGTGTCTGTGTGCATCAAATGGTGCATCTGAAATAATTGAAGGCACTGTTCCCTAACAGGACTGGTTAAGACTGAGAATAGGTTGAGGTTTTTGTTAAAATCCTTAGGGAAAAGAGTTTCTTGCACTCTGCAGGCCGAGTACAGTGTTCCAGGAGGAAGTCATGTGGAATCCCTCGGGATTCAAGCCACCAGAAATGTTAATGTTTAAGAAAGAAACAGAAGCAAGCAGATAACTGGCTTTGTTGGGTGATTCATTGCTGGTCTATACACGGCAAACGGCTGTGTGTGCTTCAAAACCCATTCTGGAGCAGAGATTTCCATTTAAAAAGTAGCCCATTAGCCTTTGATTTTCCCGAATAAAGCATTCCGCTGGGGACTCTGCATCCCTCTCCCTCCCGGGTGGGCCCTGCTGGGGTAACTGAGCATTTCTGCTCATTAGGGCTCCCTGAGCGTTCACCTTCTCCAAACGCATTTCCAAGCGCTTGCCAGCGCAATTAGCGCTTTTTATTTGTGGCGTGAAAGGAGTTCGGGGGTGAAAAGAGGCTTCCAGGCCGTGGAGGGTGGTTAATTATCCCCACCCTGGAGACAGCCCAGGCACCAACAGCGCAAATTGCCCTTCTTCCCACAGCCTGCTCCGGCCCGGCCGGGCTGCACCTCATTGACCTCCCGGCAGGGCTGCCAGGAGGGTCCTGCCCTCCGCGGGCAGCTCTGCTGGGCTCGGGGGCTCGGGGGGAGTGAGGAGGTGTTTGTTACACGGTTTCACAGGATTTACCTCGCTGAGCTGGCAAGGGCAGGGAACGGCAAGGTGTGATGAGCCGGTGTCTCTGTGGGCAATCCTGAAATATTCCCAAAGAGCAGTTTGTTGGCAGAACTCCTGATGGAAGTTGTAAGGCTAATTTATACTCTGAGCCTTCAGAAATTCTGCTTCCTTCTTCCCACAGAACTTGTCAGTAGTTCTTTTTTTACTGTCATGAAAGAACTGATTATTTTTACTCCTTCTTTTCTACCTCTGCTTCCTGAAGTTGGGCTTTATAATCCATATTTAGGTGCCTAAATAAAAGTGATCTCTTTGGGGTGATTGCTGAGCACATGCAAATTCTGTTAAAATGAGTGTGAATGGCAGATATTTATTTTGTAGATAATGGAGCATATGCTCTAATAGTTGATGAAAATTTCTCGAGTGGAATTTAGCAACAATAATAAAAGTTCAAGCTCTGTATTTATGGTGTTGAACTCACCCCAAAATACCCCTAATTCCTACCAGGTTCATCAAGAGCCGAATACAGATTATTCTTGGTGCCTTGTTGGATATGAAAGCAATGCCAGAGTTCCAGAAATCCTATAATATTGACAGGAATGTCAGTCCTTACACACCCAGCAGGCCGGCAGTGGCTGCAGCAGGGATCTCCCTGGGTGGGTCACAGCCAGCAGGGATAACAAAGGGCAGAGGATTAGCTGGAAATAGCTTCATCTTGAAAAGTGAGCTGATCTGTTTTCAAGCCCTGCAGTGTCTCATTCAGCTTTATGTTCCCAGTGCTGGGCATTGTTGTGGCTCTGTGAGTAGGATGGGGATGGGCTGAGCAAATGTGTGACCAACAGAAAATAATATGAACCCGTCGCTGCTCTGCAAACCAGCAGGGAGATTTCACCTCCTTTCCAGTTCCTGGGATTGGTTCTTCATAAAAAATTGCTTTTTCAAGTGCCTTTGACTGTCTGGAGACGGGCAAGGCCGGAAAACCCCTCAGGCTTCACCAGACAGAGTTAGTGAGAACCTCTGTCCATGGAGACTGAATAAAGGATTGGAAAACACCCTAAAATACACCTTGAGGGACAACTGTGTGCCAAGTCTGCTGAATTTTATAATGCCCTTTGTGTGCCCAGGACAGTTTTATCCACAAAATCAGCGTGAGTTTCTGATGGGTTTGGTACCGTGGAACACAGAGCAAACTTTCCAACAGCAGTATTTTGGCTGTTCTCTTCTTTTCAACCAATTTGCTCTGACCCCTCTCCACTCCACCTTACTGCTGGCCTGCAGTATGTTCACAGAATTGTGAGAAATATCTCTTAATTAAACTTTCAAAGACGGCCAAATAACGTGAAAGAAAGACCTTTAATTTCAGCGCGCTGGGCGACTCAACCTCGTGACCAGGTCCGAGCACACCTGGCTGGGAGGGGACAACCTTTTTGATTTACGGAACTTCCCCCTCGCACCTGCTCCCCTCTTCCTCAAAAGGCAATCCTTCCTCTTCCTCAAAAGGCAATCCTTGCCTTTTGGTGCGGTTCATTGCTTGTTCCCATCCACCTGTCAGGTTGTTTCCCTGCCCCTGGCCGCACGGGCCCCTGGCAGTGACCCGATGGGTCTCACTGCCTTACATGCTTTCCAATTCACCTTCCTACTAGACCAGCAAGCAAAACAGTGAGTCAGCAGTAGTAACAGTGACCAGAACCACCAGAACAATCAGAACAGCAAACAAGGCAGTAAGCAGCAGTCAGTAACAGTGACCAGAACAACATGCAACCCACCAGCTCCTGACCACAAAATGGCTCTTCAATCTCCCCAAATAACCTCCAGGTATCTCAACATGAGGTAACCACGGAAATCCCTGCTTGTAATAAAACCATCTTATTTATTTTTCACAGAATCACAGAATTACAGAATCATTGAGGTTGGAAAAGGCTCTGAGACCATCGAGTCCATCCTGTGCCCCATCCCCACCTTGTCCCCCAGCTCGGAGCAACATCCAGTCCTTCCTTGGACACCTCCAGGGATGGGGACTCCACCACCTCCCTGGGCAGTGCCTGCCAATGCCTGACCACCCTTTCTGTGAAGAAATTCCTCCTGATGTCCAACCTGACCCTCCCCTGGCACAGCCCGAGGCCGTTTCCCCTTGTTCTGTCCCTCGTTCCCTGGGAGCAGAGCCCAACCCCCCCCCCGACTCCCTCCTCCTGTCAGGGAATTGCAGAGCCAGAGGGTCCCCCCTGAGCCTCCTTTTCTCCACGCTGAGCCCCCTGGCCCGGTGTGACTGGGGTGCCCCCTGTCCCTGGTATGTTGGGAGAAGTTTCTGCCGGTGCAACGACCAACAGCCTCCCCCCAACCCCACGCTCCAGTCCCGCGGCACCTCCGTGGCTCTCCCTGCTCCCTGTTTTCCTAACATCCCCCTCTTGCTTTGGCGCAGGACGACACCGACAGCATCTGCTGCCAGGAGCAGATAAACCGCTCCATCTACTGGGCCGACGGCTTCGTGTTCGTGTACTCCATCACCGACTACGAGAGCTACCGCGTGCTGCGCCCGCTGCACCAGCACATCCGCAGGATCCACCCCAACGCCAACATCCCCCTGCTGCTCGTGGCCAACAAGGGCGACCTGCTGCGGGCCAGGCAGGTGTCCTCCAAGGAGGGGCTGCAGCTGGCCGGGGAGCTGGGGGGCACTTACCACGAGGTGTCGGCCCGGGAGAACTGCGAGGGTGTGCACGAGGCCTTCCAGCAGCTGTGCCAGGAGCTCAGCAGGATCATCGGCAGCTGCAACGGAGAGAAGCGCCGCGGCCTCCACCTCGTCCGGCCCAAGTCCCCCAACATGCAGGACCTGAAGAGACGCTTGAAACAGGCCCTGACCTCCAAAGGGAAATCTGCCACCGCGCTCTGAGGGAGCCACAGCAATTGTTTTCCCCAGAAAGGCAACGAGCTGTAACAATTTAGGTTGTGTGAGAGGCTCTTCCACTTGGTCTTCACATCTTCCTATAAAGTCTGAGCTGGTTCTGCAAAGGAACCTACAGAACTTGCTGGGTCTGCAGAGGAACTCGCAGAATTTGGTCTTTGAGACAAGAATTTGCAAACTGCGGTTTTTAAAAATAGGTTTTGTTCCCAGTTATTTCCATTTTGAAAGGGACATAGTCAAATGGTTTAGTCTTCAAAAGTGGATTTCATTAATAAAAGTAATTAAATCCTGCTTCTCTTGGGGATGGTGGTGTTCCCAACCACAGGCAATGAACTGCAGCAGGGCACGAGGAGAACGACGTGAGCTGTATTGAGCAAGCAAAAGGTACCAGATTTGTTTGGTCACAAGAGTGGAAAATAAAGGCAAAAAGTCAATGAAGAGCATAAATAGCAAAAAGTAGTAACTGAAAGGTTTTAAATGGTGGTTTAGAAAGTGTTCTTAGAAACTTAGGGAGAGATTTGTTCAAATGCAAGCTTCAGCCTTACAGGGTCTCTTCAAAGGGAGCTTTTATATCACTATTTTTCCAGGTTATTTTTCTTTAAAAGCATGTTGACTGTTTCTGAAAGTGATTATTTGGGCAAAATAGGTCCTTGGAGCAGCATTTTGTAGGCAGTTTCTCACACTTCTCATTCTTTTGAAGGTTTCCTACATGGGAACAAGAGAGGGACAAATAGATTGGAGTGGTTTAAAATCTGCCCAAAACCAGACTGTATTGATCAAGAGCAAGGAGGTCACCCAAAACTACTGAACTTTTTTTTCCCAAGCTAGTTAGACTTCAAGTTCAAGATGCTGTTTTAAAGAAACAAGGCCTTCATGTGAAGTATGTTTAAATTATATATATATATATAGTTTTGGGGGCTTTTTTGAAGATGAAAATGTTTTATGACGCCTGAAATTTTTGGCTTCGTGAATTCCTGATTTTGTTGTTTTCCTGAAGACCAGACCTCCCTGGGTACCTCACAGAGCATCCAGATCATATTAACACACACTTCAGTGGCAGTGCCTCAGTTGTGTCCCAGCATTCCAAGGATTTGAAGCTGTATCCCATGAGCTGCCCTGGTTTATGGGTCCAGTAACAACAACATGAACTTCCATAATTCTGTTCTCAGTGAGAGGGGTTGGACCAGGTAAAATTCATGATGCAACAACCCTTCCTTCAAACAGGCCCATGTGAGCAACTCACAGGACCATGAAATGAAGCTCAATGATTTATACTCAGAGCCACAGAAGGGAACCCCCAGGTTTGATGGATATACAAAAACACTCCCAGCTGCAGTTTCAGCTGGAAATACTGATCTAAATCAACCTTCTACTCATCCTGAGCAGCACAAATGTAAATTGAATCTGATGAGGATTTGTGGAGCCCAGGACTTGAAAATGTATTTTGTATTTGTTGTGTCCCCACATTAGACAACTCTGCTCACCTGGATTGCCTTTATCTAGAGCTCACTTTCTGGTTTATTTATTGTTCTCCACAGCTGGGCATTGAGAATGTCTTGTGTTCTGATTAATTTTAAATTCTTTTATTCCCACAAATGACCTGCACCTGTTTTTAAATTCTGTTTCAAGTGGTGGTAGGAGGAGAAAAGGAAAGTTCAATCACCCAGATGGGGTCTCCAAGGATGTCAGGGGATTTCTACTTTGGCTAATGGTTAATTAACAGTCTGATGTTTGAGCAGTGTCATTAGTCATCACAGGCACTTCAGAATGGTATTTATGGCACAGAATTTCAATGTTTTAAGTTACTGATAGCACAGCTCAAATATTGAGTCTAAAGATTCAATAGCTCAAATGTTGAACCCAAAGATTCAATATCATGAAACAGAGCAGTTTGTCAGAGACATACAAACCAAAGCATTTTTCTATTGGAAAAATGATCACCAATTTTGAATGGCAATTAAGTATTTTGCCATCCCAGGGCTGTATAACAAGGGCTAAATGTGCTGAAGACAATTTGCTGGCATTTGTTTTCATAAAAGCCTAAGAGGTTTTGGTGCTCCAGCCTGTGAGATTTGTTTGTAACTCACTCCTTCAGCTCTGATCCTTTCTTATTTGGGAAGAAAGTTCATCCAATTTCAAACCTGTCAAAGTTTTATTTTCATTAGTGATTATTAAAACCATGCAAGGTCTTTCCTGAGTAGTGGATAAAATGGCTCCTATATGTCTCACATCTTTAAATATTCCTTGTTTACACTAGAATAAAATATATTGGTTTCCCTTCTTGCAATCTCAGACACCCTGCTTTGGAAGCACACACAAATATTCCTTACATAAGTAAGTATTCCCACACTCCTGTGGGGAAAAATGCTACATTTTAGCTAAAGCAAAAAAATATTGAAACACTTAAGTCTTCTCTTAAATACTAACATGTGGCAAACATTTAGTCTGCTACAGAAACTTCCGTGTTTCCTTTGTTTGACCAGCAATACAAATCCTGGAGTGGCTTTGACACTGGTTCTAAGCCAGGGTGTACCATCTCCAGAAGGCAATAAAGCTCAGTATTTATTTTGGGGGGCAGTACTTGAGCCCCAGAACATCCCTGTGCCACTGAAGGCAATGGCAGCAGGAAAAGCAGGGAGAAAAGAATGCTATGGAATGAAGTGCCTAAAAATAATCATGTAAAAGATCAAAGTTTAGTCATGTAGAACCTGATCCTGAATTAGAAACTTCAGGCTGCCAGGGAAAAACATGTATTCACTGAAGGTTTAAATTAACCCGAGAGAGAGAGAAGGTACTTGACATAAAGTCAAAAGAGGAAAGGAAAAACAGATTTGGGAGTGTGGGGTGTTTTTCAGATATCAAAGAAAATTCTCTTCTCAGTTACATTGATTCAGTCCAGATTAACCCCACTGGCAGCAAGAGCTAGAGAATTTCTTTTTTTAAATTTTTTTCCTCCATCCATCATCATTCTCCTGAGCACTTCAAACCTTCAGCACCATCTGGTTTTCAGGATGCTTTACAGCTGGGTTTGCTTGGGCACAAAGCAGCCGAGTGACTTGCCCCAAGGTTACACAGCTGAGCAAGCACTTGAGAGGAGCTCAAACCCTGTGTCCTTTGTAATTAATTCTCAACCCTTTACAGCAGCTGCCAGGCCATGCACCTCCCTCCAGGTATGCACAGAGCCTTGTGTTACCCAAGGATGTAATTAAAAACTGGGAGAAGTGACGGAAAGGACAGGCTGTGGTAGGACCTGGCTGAGCTGAAGGCTGGCACTGAGCAGTTACAGCAACCCTGGGAGTTACTGAGGGGATTTGGAAAGGGTTATTTTCTGCCCTGTCGCTGACAGTTGCATTTCTCACACGTTTCCAGTGGTTCCCCACGGAAATACAGTGGGACCTGGGAGATGGGAAAGTCAGGCTCTATTCTTAACTTTTGCTGTGACTTGCCTGCTGCTCTTGGCCAGATCTCTTCACTGGAGTCACTGTGTCCGTAGGTGAGGGGAAGGGTATGGACACGTCTGTCACACCCTCAGCACCCACAGGAGAGGGTCAGCCATGAGAAAGAAAGGAATTGCCCACACTGCAGCAGGGAGAGACGAAATATTGACAGCAGAAGTCACATCTCACTTCTGCATTCCTTAAACACTGAGCTGTCTGGATCCCACTTTTACACTGAAGCAGAGGTTCAGAACAGAAGATTCAGACCCTGATTTCAGGGACCAGCTCAGACAGGAATGTTTGTATTCAGGGCACCTGGCTGCTCCCAGCATTGGTGTCAGGTGTACAAATGAAGAGGAAAGAGTGACTTCCTGAGGCATCAAAAGGAATCTGGGCTGTACCAGGAATCCCCTTGTTTTCCGAGGCGAACTGGAAGGTTGCCAGCTGATTGTTTCTGCTGGATTTCTCTCTGCCCCCTGGTAAGGTAGATTTTGAGTGAGGGTCCCCCTGACCGTGGCAGAGCTGTTTGCAGGGCCAGCACAGGCCCTGGAGCAGCAGAACACAACGGCACACTTGCTAACTTTGAGCTGTTGGTGCATTCTCAGAGTGCTCTGAGCTGGGCCTGTCTCCTCTGGGGCCAGCACAGGAAAACCGTGTCATTAAAGTTACAAAAGATCTCCAGTTTCACTTCAGAAGCCTCAATATCAGGGACAATGGGGCTAGAGAAGATGATCCAATCTATCAGTAGTGGAGACAAAGCAAGGCTCTTCCTTTGGTAATTCCCCCCACCTTGTTCTCACTGGCTCTGCCCTCTTTGTCCCTCTCCATTCATGCCTTTGTTCTCATTTAACTTAGCAACCAAAAACTTCCTCAATTCTTCTTCCTTTGGTTTAGAAACAGATTTTTTGCTGGTTAGTTTCAAATTTATTTCCCAATATTTGAACTCCAAACATGGTTTGTAGAGAAAGAAAAGTGTCTACTTAGTCTTTTGACCTTATTTACGCAAAGCATTTTACAGCACAGCTAAATGAAGTCAGTACAACTCTGCATTTAGACAAACTCTTGAATTCCTGGCCATTTCTCCCCAGTGCTCCCACTGGCTTAGCCCAATGTTTCCTTCCCTTGTTTTGTGCTTGATATTGAGCTCATTAATATGGTCATTGCTCACTTAAACCTGCTCAGTTCTTAAGTTTTGCTGCTCCCTCTGAAATCCCTTTGGTTCAGCCAAGCAGGTTCTCTTCTCTAAGCAGCTGTGCAAGTGGTAGATGAGCTCAGGACAGCTGGGGATTTTCTGCTTTGTCAGATTTTTGCCCATTATTGAAGATTGGAAAGCATGGAAAGCACAGCAGCAAACCCAGTTCTAGTCTCCCTTCATCTGTCAGCCTCCTTTGAAGCAATAACTTCATCCATCATGAAGTGGACAAAGTTCATCCTAAATGATGGTGCTTCAGTTTTTCCTGCAGATGGAAAACCACCAAATATGAAGCAGAGAGATGAGCTGATGGGCTCTGTAAACCCTGGGACCCAATTCATTCAGGAGCTGTCATACCAATCTCCTTTTCTTTAGAAGATACATTTTTTACATTTTCCTTCTTATCCAAATGGGTTTCAAGTCTCAGGCTCTGGATCTCGTCACAGAGACACTTCCAGTCTCCTCAGGCAGGTCAGGGGGAAGCTGCACATTTTCTGAAGATGATGCCTTGTGCTGTTATTATGGATGATTGTGGAGACCGTTCCTAAGGACGTTTTTCTTCTCTCTGGGCAGTCATGCAGAACACTCACAATCAGTAACCAGTCATTTTGAAAAGATATTAGGGGTTTTTTTGCTGAATCTGGAGACACACTGTACCTTCTCTGCTGGTTACAAAGCTCACCAGATAAGCAGAGGTTGGGCTTTTTCTGGGCTTTGAACTCTCACAAAGAGGGTTGAATTATGTCACTTTTGACTGGGATCCAGGTTTCCAGATGCTTGCAGGAGCCACCACTCCTCACAGTGTTCTGCACTGCATTTCACTTCAAAGCTCAGTATTGTCCTGTGCCATGAGGAAAAAGCGGAACTATTTTGGAATATCCCACTGAAGTGCAACAGCCTCTTCTCTTGCCTGCCTCTCTTTGGTGAAGATCGTGGTTTTACATTTGCTGGGGATTGAAACTCATACTCGCACTCTCTGAGCAAAGGGCTTTGACCAGATTGCCCAGAGAAGCTGTGGCTGCCCCAGCCCTGGAAGTGTCCAAGGCCAGGCTGGACGGGGCTTGGAGCAACCTGGGCTAGTGGGAGGTGTCCCTGCCCGTGGCAGGGGGTGGGATGAGATGCTCTTTAATGTCCCTTCCAACCCAAACCAGTCTGGGGTTCTATGAGTTTGAATGAGCAAGAGTCTTTGTTTCATTTTGATTTCACTCTTTACCCAGCAGAACAAGGTACACTGTGCACACCTCAGCAGCTCTGGGGCTGTCAGCAAAGAGCAGGGGGAGGAATAAAATCTTTAAATTATGTTGCTGTGTGCATTTGATTTTTGATAAGAGAGATTGAGCCTCCCTCAAGCCCTGGGAAAGGTAACAGGCTGGTGGCAGTGCTGGACATAGAGACAGTGGTGATGGCAGTTCTGCCTCAACAGTCTGTGCTCCCATCCCTCGGTCTGGGAATGCTGGGGGAGGTCAACACTTGTGAGAACCTCCCCAATGCACAGAAAATGGTTACTGGGAAACCATGGGCTCTCTGGGCCTGAATCAAAATGTTGTTTCTGTTGACTCCTCATCTGGAGCTGCTCTGCTGACATGGAAAAGCAGAGCCCAGGCCTTGGAGGGCCATGGGGTGTTTCCCATCTCCATCCTTCAGAGCAGTGGGGAAACCCCACGGCCTGAGCACCTCCTGGCCCACATGGGTCCCCCAGGGCAGAGTCACTCCTGCTCCTGCAGGCCTGCAGTGGGATGGCTGGTCTCAGTGCACATGCTGGGACAGCTCCAGCAGGGAATGGAGGGTTGGAGTCGCCACTCTCAGCCACCCTTTCAGCTGCCAAGACCACCTATGAAGTCCAGAGTCCAAGAGCCAGCCCCAAATAGCAAATATCTCTGAGCAGTGCTCATCAGTCAGTGCTGGAGAGCAGGAACTGGCCCTCAGGAGAGCCACGATCTGCCAAAAGAGCAGCTTTTAGAACCCAGAATACATGTTTGTGTCAGGGCTGTGAAGTGATACATTTTCTATGTAAGTGCTATTCTGCTGGTGTTATTTAAAGAAAGCAAGAGGTTTTGTTTGTAAATCCTGCCTGCTAAGCATTGAGTCCTCATTTTATCTATTTCTGTAGTTTTAATTTCAGCCATTTGCACTTATGAACCTCAAACTGGGGAGTGAAGTGAAACACATGGAGCCAGAGGTTCATCTCTTTGTACTTTTGGCAGTGCACATTTTCCCCACACTGCAAATATGTCTCAGCACTGGAAGACCCAAGGATTGGGAGTAGGGCTGAGGGCAAATGTTCAGTTTACAAAGCCCAGACACCCCTGAACCCCTGTAAGAGCCCCTGGTAAGACAAGGACATACATCCAAAAACCATCAATGCTCGCCACCGATTTCCATGTGGTTTGCCAGGAGTTTGTAGCCAAGGCATCACAGGATGAGGGGAGAAGGCTGTCAAAGGGTTAAATGTTTCCTGCCTTTAATCTGGAATCACGTAATGTGGAATGAATGTTTCAGCTCAAACTGTTTCCTCACTCTGACAGTTCCATGGTGTGAGGTCAAAGTGTGGGAGAGATGGGAGAGGGGGAGTGTGGATGGTGAGCTGGTGAAGCCAGAGGAGCACAGGGACACCCAGGGAAATGGGAAGGATGGTTTCCCAGGCACCTCAGCCCAGCTGGGATGGCCCTGGTGGAGCCATGGGCACAGGGTGTGTGGCTTTAAGGACTTCCTGCCTCTCCTCTCCCAGGAGTTCCTGCTCTGCTCTGGGCACAGTTCCCACGCTACAGGAGTTTCTCACAGTGTCCCTGCCCAGACACAAAGTCCCTCAGTCCTTCCTGCACCCTGCAAGCTCAGGAGCTGGGACCCCTTTGGGGGTACTCATTGTGTTTGTTTTTCCTTCCTGTGTGGATCTTTTCCTGTGCTCCCAGGTCTGTTCTGTTCCTCCAAAGGGCTCCACTCAGCACAGCCAACTTCAGTTTGCAGCCTCATCAGATTTCCAATTCATTGGATTTTTCAGACCAACCTGATCTCACATCATTTCTTACACAAAGAAAGGGCTTGCTTTGGTTTCATTTGCAGGACCAAACCCTCATTCATGGCTCTCACCATGTCCAAACATATTTCTACATCTCAGGGCATCACATTTATCTCTTTCCACGTAGTTTTCACCTTCTCTGCCATGGGCAAAATTTCCATCTGGGGAATTTTTGCTGATTTAATGTTTTGCCAATCAACATAAACTTCTAATCATTGATACAGGGATTCAGAAAAAAAGAGAGCATAAACAGTTACACAAACACTTAATTAAATGCATTAGACCACTGCCTCTTAAGCCAGGCACAACAGCCTCGACCTCCCTGGCTTACTCAGTCCACCCTAATTCCTTGTTTCTCTCCCTAAAACACATCAGAGCAAGGGCACCACGTGCTCCTTTGGGGGCTGGTGTTTTGGCATGTGGTGGGGTGTCACAGGCACATGGCAGCACTGAGTGCACATCAAGGCAATAAACCCTACAATTTATGCCCCACAGCCCCCTCCCAAGGGGCAGAGACCAGGACATCCCCCTCCCCAAAGGATGGCAGGAACACAGAGAGGTTTGAGAGCTCAGCCTACTGCTGAGAATAGTAAATTCTGCATCTTCCCACCAAATTATAACAAATGTCTGAAGGGAATCAGCTGACAAATCCTCTTGCTCAACACCACTTGTCCCTAAGCTGCAGGAAAAAAACAAACTCCTTTCATGGCAGGAAATCCTCAGGCCAGTTTGTCACCAGGATTCAGAAAGATTTAAATAACAGAGCTGCTAACACTGGATTTGGAGTGGTGAATGATACAGCCAGACAGGCTGGGCAGGGAGCATTTCTGGGGGCTCAGAGGTACAAATCCTATTTTTAAGGCAAACGTGGCTCCTAAAGCTTTCAGGATAAAGCTCCTTGAGGAGGGTTCTAGAAATCTTTTTAGGAGTTCTATGTTTCTTATGAGTTAGGAAAAGGTCAAACTCCTGCCCACAGCTCCAAACATTTTATTTCTAAAACGGGCCATATGAAAGTTCCCTGGGTCAGACCCACCAGTTTTCAGCCTTTGAGCAGAACTTAAAGATCCTAGTTTGTGTCTCTTTATATTTGATATCTCTCTGTATTTTGGAACATCCTTTGTTGGATACTACCAGTTCCTCTGGCCCCATATCTTCACATTCCCTTTCTCTGGGGCTTGTTTTCCTGCCAGTGCCAGACCAAGCAATCCAAGGGAACAGGAGCACTCGGTGGTGCTCAGGTTGTCCCACCCTTGTGCTTCAGTTCCCATAGAATTCAAATATTTCCTTCCCCTGTGAAGTGTTGTGAGATCTATTGATCAGAGTCCCTGTGTGCAAGGCAGGTGTCCCTGTTTTCAATATTCAATTGCTGCTCTCCTGTGTGGAGAAGAGCTGATAGTTTGTTATTAATAGAGCAGGAAGTGGGGATTAGGCTTTGCTCTCTAATTACAAACAAAAGCTACAAGAGCTCTGTAGCTTCTCATTAAACCTAAGAATGAGCAACTGTTCTGAGGAAAGTGAATCCCAGAAGCAGAAACCCAGATTGATGTGTCTCAGGGAGCTGGGCTTGGCAGCCTGCCTCCTCCTCACCTTGGGAGTGTTCTCCAAGGGGCAGGGCTGGGACAGAGCTGCTTTCACACAGGCTTTCCTGTTGCAAACGTGCAGGCTGGGATTTTTTATTTTATATGTACCTCAGCCACATTTTCAAGTGGTGTAAATTGCTGTAGCACCAGGAGAGTTATGTGGATCAAAAGAAATCCAGCTGCTGGCTTTTATTAAGTGAGGATTTACCCAGCCTGGAGATCTCCCCCAGCAGAAGCCATTCCTGAGGCTGAGAAGGCAGTTTCACACAGGCAGGAGAAACAGGGCACACATGTTCTCAAAGCCCAAATGCATCTGCAATGGCAGAGAGAGCCTTGCAGAGGAAGCCTTGGAGTCTGCTGGCCATCTCCATGAAGTCACATGGAAAAAGTTTGGAGTTGTATAAACAGAAGCTCTGCATGTTTGGTGCCCTCTGATTTGCTTTAAACTCCTCGTGCATATTTTGCATTCACTTTCCAGGAATAGCCCAGTGAGATTCATCCTGGCACAGGAATTCCTAGTGACTGGGATTGATGGCTTTAGGATATCAAGTACCCTGTTGTGCAGCACCAGACTGATAGGATGGATGTGGGAGTGCTGATCCAGCTGTGGGAGTCCTAATCCAGCTGTGGGCTACTGGACTGTCATAAAACAACTATGATATTACAGCAACAACCCAATAGATTATTTGCAGGTGCAGCAGTACCTTTCTGTGGTACAGAAGGTGGTGAGCTACCCTTGGCAGTGCTGGTACATCCATATAGACCCGGAGGCAGCATAGCTCCTTTAGCAGAGAGCTGCATTCCTAATAGTCCCTATTTCACTGCAAAAAGGAGCCCTGTGCTAACACAGCCCTGCTGCTGCCAGTCTTGGGGCTGGTTTGGTCGACATTCCCTGAGGACTCGCTGCCCCACGCTCTGTGGTGTGAGCTGGACATGGCCTTGGAGCTCCACAGCTGGGAATTCACTCTGGAAATGCTCACACACTCGCCCACCCAGCACAGAGACAATGCAGTTGGATTGTTTTCTAAGTGGTCATAATTAACAAAGCACAGCCCATACAATCACACAGCACTGCTCGACATCAGTGGAAACACACACAGCAAAAGGAGTTACCTCCCCACCGCTTTTGAATGGCACCGTAACGCAAATAATCTCCCCACAAGAATTCAAGGAGCAGAACAGAGCCTGAATTCATCAGCAGCCCCATCCCCTGCCCTCAGAGCTGCAGCAGTGGGCAGTGGATTCTCTGGGGTAGGAGCAGCCTCATGAGTGCTGCTCACTTGCTGTGCTGGGAGCTGGAGATGTGGCACGAGCAGTGTCCTGGGCACAGCTCAGCTCTCCAGAGCAGCACATTTGTCACAACACCAGTGGTGGCAGGAGCTGTGCCTGCCCACAAACCCAGGTCTAGCAAAGAGCTGTCACATCACAGGACTCCCTGTGCTGTCATTTAGCAGGGCATAAAAGCTACTAGGGAGTGACTGATGAAACCAGTCATGGAAAATTTAGACCATACTATTTAAATTTGGGTTTATGGCTATGTTCCTTTTTTGGTGTGTTTCCCTCCCTCTGCTTTACTGTTGTTTCTGATGCTGATGGCAGCTACACAAATATCCAGATCTCTGAGTGCTCTTCTGACTATTTATGCCTAATTTACCTCTCAGTGTTGCAGCAAGTCCAGATGCCCCAATAAAGATATCATCCCTACCTGTAAAGAAAAGAGCAGGAAATAAAATGAACTCTAAGGAGCCGCTTGGCTTAGTCCATTATGTGAGTTTTATGAAGTCCAAAAATTTTAAAGACATAAATTTAGTACCATCATATTTCAAGCCATTATAGAGCAAAAAATAGAGAGCCTTGCCATTGTAAACCTGTTCTCCTATTACCAGTACTTCTGTATGCATCAGATTTTTCATTTGATTTCAATGGATCAGCTTGTTGAATAAATTTTTGCCTTGAAATTCTAACCTCTTTTAAGGAAGATACTTTAATCTCAGTTCTAAGAATGGAACAAAGGAGTTTGAACACTGTCTAGAGCTAGAGCTAGAGCTGTGGTTCCCAGATCACTGGGGGCTTACAAGGCCAGGAGAAAAGACCTGCAGTTGCCCTGCAGAACCACACTACCCTTTCCAAAATTCCCCCTGAAAATGCTGGGAGGTGCATGGCAGTCATGTGGTTATGGCTGACAGCTCTCTACA
Source organism: Pseudopipra pipra (assembly GCF_036250125.1). Lineage (NCBI taxonomy): Eukaryota > Metazoa > Chordata > Aves > Passeriformes > Pipridae > Pseudopipra > Pseudopipra pipra. The sequence continues at coordinate 18,578,674 of NC_087561.1, read as the reverse complement.
GCCCACAAACCTGGGCACTGGGAATCTGGTTAATATAGTCTACAATAAATTATTATTCTCGATTCTCCACTTGTGCCTCATTGCTTTAACATCCTCTCCACACACTCCATGGAGGCAGTTCTGTGGCACTGAAAACTCAGGGCAGTGTTGTGCCACTTGTGAGTGGCAGCAGGGCTGTGGGAGGGGTGTTCTTTATTCCAGATTTCAGGGCCAACATATTCCACTCCTGAGGTCCCAGACCATGTGCTTTAGCTACCCCTACTCAGGCATCCCAATAAGCACCTGGGGATTTAAGGAGAGAGGATTCAGTTTACCAGATGTCCATGGACATGTCATTGCTCTGGGCTATATGGACAGCAGGGTAGGATTTGGCAGAATATCAGCTGGGGCATCAGTAGTTAAACCACGGAAGACAAGGCTTGGTATAAGAATTTTGCTGTAGATAGAACGCTCTTTAAAAAAGTAAATGGTAGCATAAAGGACCGAGCAGGATTGGGCTGGAATGGGCCATTTAATCACATTTCTGAAGAATCAGACCTGCAACCAACCTTGTAAAATATTTCTGGGAACGACCCTGGCACCAGCTGTCAGAACACGGAGTCAAAGTTGCTGATGCTGTGGAGCTGGGAGGCACCATTAACATCCAGGAGGATCAGAGTGGCCTCAGGAAGAATGGCATTCCTGTGGGGAATTGGACCATGGGAATAGGATGCAGGAACAAGTGCCTTGGGACTGAGAACAAGGATTTCTTCTCTAGTCAGTCAGAAGCAGCAGAGGAAGAGAAAGGCCAAGGTGAGTTCCAGAAGCAGTGTGGATCTCAGTGGGCTGCAGCTGTGGAACAGGGAATGTGACCTGAGGATGTGCTGGGCAAAGGAATTCCAGCAAAAGCACTTCCAGGCTGCCTGAGCCCTTCTCTGAGCCCTCCCACAGCCCCAGCCACCCACAGAGGTGAGATGGAGGAGTCACTGAGGGCAGGAAACCTGTCTCACCAGAGGAAGCTGGAGCTCGGACTGTGTGTTTGTACCTCTGACCACCAAAGATCCATACAAGTGTGGGTTTCTATCCCCATGGCAGAGCAGGCTGCACATGGAAATGTGAGCTTGGGGGGTGGATGTTTGGGTAGGGTTATACACACAGTCCCTGTGCCCCCACTGCAGCCTCCATGCTCTTGTTCCTGCCCCACGAGCTGCTGGTTGTCTCTGTGGTGCTGACACAAACATCCTGCACTCTCCTGGGAATGGAGGCAGAGAACCGAACCACCCAAAGAACAATGTGGCAACAGTAAAAAGGCCATTTTTCTAATTCAAGTCTCAGTCAAATACATCTGGACATCTTTCAAATCTGAGATTTGCTTGGTGGACTTGGAAATGTTGGCAAAATGGCATTTCCATTGTAGACCCAGGCCTTCTAAAGGTACCCTCTTTGGGCTTGTGGAAAGTGTGCCCAGAAGAAACACAGCTACTTCCTACACACCCATTGCAGTGCTGAAGAGAACGTGTGAGCTAAGGAAAAACTCTGAGCAGGAATTACTGAAGAAAGGGCCCTGAACTCCCAGGAGTGTGGGAATGAGGAGCTGGTCTCTCTCCACAGGAGCAGGTGGAGTTCCAAGAAGCCTGGCCATGGCTGTGACCATGTCACAAGTGCTGGGCCCAGTGTCCACAAACCTGTAATGACACCTACTGGTAACCAAAGATGTTCCTGCTTACAAACTGTGAGCCTACTTGCTTCCAGACTCTAGAGATTTATTGTGTATCCCAGCTCTCCATCAGCAAGACTCCCCACAGTGGTTTTGTCCATCCTGGTGCAGAAAGAGGAGCTCTGTTTAGCCACATTTTTAAACCACTCATTTATCATTTTTCTCTCCTGATCTGACTGAACTATCCGTGTAGGAGCCTGTCAGTGTGTGCCTGGTGTGTGTGGGCACTGGGAGCTCACACTGCCCTTGGTCAGGTCAGGGAAGTGTGCATGGATAGACCTTCCATGCACCACTCCTGTATTTCCACACTAATGGTTCTGTTATCACAGAATCCCAAAATGTGCTGAGCTGGAAGGGACCCACAAAGATCATCAAGTCCAACCATCAGCCCTGCACAGGCTCATCCCCAAGAGTCACCCCCTGTGCCCCAGAGGATCATCCAAACCCTCCTGGAGCTCTGGCAGCCTTGGGGTTGTGCCCACTGCCCTGGGGAGCCTGGGCAGTGCCCAACCAGCCTCTGGGGGAAGAACCTTTTCCTGAGATCCAACCTGACCCTGCCCTGACACAGCTCCAGCCGTTCCCTGGGTGCTGTCCCTGGTCCCCCCAGAGCAGAGCTCAGTCCCTGCCCCTCCTCTGCCCCTGCCCAGGCAGTTGGAACTGCACTGAGGTCTCCCCTCAGTCTCCTCTGCTCCAGCTGAACGGGGCAGGACTTACCCTCCATCTGCAGCCCTTGGCACATCACACCTCAGGATCTGCTCTCTGAAGGCCTTGGAGGTGACCCTCTGTATCTGCAGTTGTCTGTTGTAACATGTAGGAGATCCCCCTGAGCTGGGGAAATGAAGCACCACCATTCCCACAGAACAGTGCTAATGCAGACAGCAAGGGACACCAGCCATGTTTGATAGAAGTCTTGGCTTAGAACCTGGCACTGGCAAGTTCCAGAGCCAGGGAGAATACATTTCCCTCAAAAAAACCCCTTGTTTTCTCACTTTAAAATGAAGACTTTGACCAAATCTCTGGAGGACTGAGCACTTCATGGAGCAGAGATGTGACCAGGCTGTGAAAAGCCTCAATCCTCAGCTTGGAGTTACCACTGGGCCTTCTCCTTTTGAAGATACAATAGGGAAAGGAAGGGAGGAATGGGGAGAGAGAAACTTCATCTCTTTGGAAGGCTGGCTGGGTTTTAACATGTAGCCTGTCAGCCTGCTGGAACACTGCCAGAATGGTTAATGCTTGGACAGAGTGCCATAAATTACAGGGAAAATACAGCAAAGCAATTAGACTCAGGAATCCCACTGGGGGTTTTCTTACTGAATTCCTTGGATTTGTCCCGAATTTTTAATTGTCTCTTCTGTCTTTTCCTGGGTGACACTACAGCCATGCATAAGTCATGAAAGTTCCCTGAGTTATGTCTAAGGCTGTACCACTTGGTTGAAATTATTCATCTGCATTAAAGACAACCACAGGGAGAATGTTCTATACTTGTTAACAGGTAAAGAGTTGGATTGTCTGCTGGCACTCCTGAGGGGTGCACAGCCCAAATTAGTGTCAGGAGCTCTGTCTGCAGAGCACACAGAAATATGGCTGAAGGCTAGTTTTCCAACTTCTCTCTACAGCTAGGAGAAATGAGCACTTGAAGGGCACACTTTGTCTTATCCTGGACATCTGGATATATCTCTGCCAGGGTGAGATGAATTGTGCCTCAGAGGAGAGCCTATTTTTCCCTAATATGGAGATACCATATATATTAACCTTATACAATAGATAGAAAAATCTTGTCTAAAAGATCCTATAAGGAGAGTCTGGACAAATCTCTGGTGTGGCAAATGCCTGACAAATATGTGGACAGATGAACTCTCCCTTCATGTTACTAGAGGTTTTCTTGCATCAGCCTGAACTTCTACTGTGAAGGCATAATGAAAGGCCTTGTTAGTTCTTTTAATGAAGAGATTACACATTTTTAATTAAATTTTCATCTGAAATAGGTTTGATACGATCAGATTAGCCCACATATTTTAAGGCTTACCTTTATCTTTTTGATTAACACAAGTGGGACAAATAACACCCCTAACAGTGGATGGTCCAAGGCTGGGCACCAAAGCCCCCAGGGGCTCTCTCAGTGGCACGAAACCCCTCAGCCAAGGCTGCACCAATGAGTTGCCACAGTAGCAGTGCCAGGGGTACAACTGCATCATATTTCTGGGTTTTTTTCTATAGAATCACCCCATATTTCAGAGTCTCTTGGTTTGAGACCCCAGGGGCAAAGTCAGCTGGGGGTGTAACTTCCTCGAACTGCTCCCAGAGTTTTCCCTTGCTCTCAGCCCAGTGCTTCTGGGAGCTGTGTAACTGCAGCCCCCGAGGGGCAATCCCTGCCACCACAGAGAACCACCCCAAACTGCACAGGAGCAACAGGCACCTAAATCAGGGCATAAGTAGCACTTTGCTCATCCCAAACTCTGTGTGGTAAAATGCCATGTAAAACACACTTTTTATGTGCCTCCAGGAAATCACTCAGCTTCCAAATGGACTGCTCTGTCCATGGCTGTGACAGACAGAGCTAATACACTATTTACTTAATCTGGCAAATTTTGAGACTGCCCTTTAATTAGAGCTAAATACAGTCTGTTCTTGAATTCCTTCATTTATACTACTCAGTGTCCCCACTGATAGAACCAAGTGAAAACTCTGCTTGCAAATATGGTTTTCCTCCTGCATTTGGAGCCCACGACATTCCACAACACTTGGAGACCAAAATCCGAGGCTTTAGAGAACCAAGTCTTTGGCAGGAGTCACTTCTTGTGAACAGATTTTTGGCTCAGGATGACAAGTCTTTAGTGACAGTTCCTTATCACTAAATCCCACAGGCTATTATGGAATGAAAAGGAGTCATGAGGCTAAGCCAATGTCCTTTGGATCACTGCAAATCCGGGAAGCTGATCCAATTGGCGAGTCTGTTGTAAGAAAAGATGGATTACCTTTTTCCCCACGTCACCTTCTCTTCAACAGTTGTCCATCCAGAGGTTTCTCTTTGGATCAGTTCCTGAAGCACTCAAGTAGGGAGGATGCCCAGTTCCCATCCCTGTGCATGGCTGGGATAACCAGGATATGGGAATCCCAGGACTTCACAGGTGGTACCAGCATTGTCACACACACAGAGGCTGCAGGGAAAATGAGTGTCTCTGATTGAACAATTCCCTGGAATGTGACAGACACCTCCAAAGGAACTCTGTGGAAAGTCTGATTAGAGGGAACAGAGCAACCTGAGGCACACCAGGATAAACAAGGAAAGGCTGGGAACTGATTCAGGAGAATCCAGGACTTCCCCTAGTGCAGCACATGCCTCCAACCCTTTCCAGCTGTTTTTTCCCCCAAACCCCAAACCTGAGCATTATCTTGTGCTGTGCTGGAGACACAGGAGTGGTGTCCCTGGATGCTGCCATATCCAAGGATACACAGTTTCTGGACTTCCTCAGGATGCAAGACTTGACACAGAAAAACATAAATGCAAAAGTCCCTTTTCCTCCACCTTTGGAATTATTTCTACCTCTAGAAGGAAAGGTGAGATATATGGAATTCCACCAATAGAGCACTGTGGCACTTTACAGCCTTTTAGAGATGTGAGTAGCTACAGAAAATTTTGGAAAACAGAACCAAAGCTGCTGGATGACAGTATGCAATTAATCTGTTTTCATTTGCTACTTCAGGTTTTATTAATGTAACAGCAGAAAAATCAGGGGATCAAAGCCCAGTCAAACACTTCACACCAAGAAGATTCAGGATTTTTTCTCCAAAATCTTGTTATTTTCCAACACTCAATAGAAACCAAATGTCTCCATCAGGCTTAGCCCATGAGCCACCCACAAAACCCCAAGCATTGCCAAATATAAACTGGCCCAATTCTTTTTTTTTTCTGTCAGCAAACAAAACACCATCAGCTTGTTTACACAGAGGAGTAACCAGCTTTGCAATTAGGGAAGGCAAAAATTCAGCCCTGATTTGCATTATTTGCCATGCAAAGGGAGCATTTATGGAGGCAGTAGAAAGATAGGAGTGGGCAGCTCTCTCCCAGGAACAACCCCCAGGTTAAATTGCATTGTTTGGTGATCTCTGGAGGGGAACCACAACAAAAGAGCAGGGCAGTGTGAAGGGCCAACCATCCCCATCTGACTGGGGAAGCTATTAGCATAAATTAGGAACTGTTAGTCACTGCCAGGTGTGGGTGCAGGAGCATCACTTCCAGTGAGGGCTTTTCTAAATCCATAAACTATTCCAAAGTAACTCCTTCCCCAACATGGAGCTGCATGTCATTGGCCCTGGTGCTACCCCTGGGAAAGGCACAGGGACTTATTGTCTTTATAAACTGGTACCTGCTGAAGGATCCTGTCCCAGAACACCTGGAGCACAGTGGAGGTGTTCCTGTCACAGGGAGTGGTGGCTGGAATTCCAGAAAGCCCCTATAAATGCAGGGGGAAAGCCATGTGACACTAAGAGAGCTGGGTGCTGCAGCAGAGGTACCTCAGCCAGCACGGGCAGTGGCAGCTCAGGGGCAGGGACTCTGCTTGGAGACGTTCCCAAACGCGAGGTTTAAACTGCCGGTGGGATCCAAGCACAGCTTTACACTCGGCTCAGATGGGGGGTTAGAAGGGTTTCAGTGCTTTGCAGCCACCTGGTCACAAAGCCTGGGTTCTGTGGGGGTTTGTTCTGTGAATTTACATGTGGAATCAGGACCAATTTAAGACCTGACACGCAGCAAGGCTTTGGGCATCAGCACATCAAGGGCAAATTGCTGTAGTTTGGAGAGATGCTTGTTCACCCAATTTTAAAAACATCCCACATGAAGTAAATCAAGGCAATGTAAAGAACATTTTGGTTTCCAAAGATGAGATCACATACCTTAACTCTTCTGTCTGTTATTCCCAGTGAGTAGGCAGAATTCTTGCAGTTGTGCTTTTCAACAACCTTCATATATTTAGTCAGAAATCTCTGTTTCTGGAATCTTTCTGTGTTGTCATGGAAATTATCACCATGTCCCTAAGACCAGGATAACAATTTTAAAACAAATTACCGTAGATAAGGAAGGAGAATATTTTGGTATAAGACAATACTTACAAGGGGAAAAAAAATCACACAACATTTTTGCCCCCTTAAAAGGCATCCAATCAAAGATTAGTCTCTAATCTCTGCCCATTCTTTATAACTAATCAAGTACGAAATCTCACAATGTGGGGGAGATGTTTTTTTGCAGGATTCAATATACTCTGTATCATCTGGGGAAGACTGGCCAGAACATCTCTGGCTGCTTCCAACCTCTCTTCCTAAACATCACACAGCAAAGTGTAAGAACAAACCATACCAGAACATAACCACCTCGTTCACATTGCTGACCATTTTGATGTCTGAATCTTGTCTGTTAGAGACACTCTGTGCAATCACCAGGTGTCCAAACCTTTGTGAGGTTGTTCCTACATGAAAATCATCCCAGTGGTACCAACGGAGATTTTTAACAACAGAGAAACCCTTACTAGGCAAGGAAAGGGATGTGGAAATGATTTTAGCAGAGGACAAAAGATGTTTTCCCCCTGTTGCTGTACCCTGAACTTTTCAGGGGTCTCCAGGGTATCTGGCAATCAAAGAAGATCTTGTAGGAGCCAAAAGGCTGCTCACAGTAACAGTGAAGCCCAGGTACTAAACAATCCATCTCTTTCTAAAACTTCAACCCTGCTGCCTCTCATGGTTACCTGAACTCACTGACTACAACGCTATAAAAGTGCAAAATTCCTGCTACTTTCCATTCAGGGCACAACTAATTGACCTACAAACAAAAATAGTTGTTAAGGAGCTGCCTAGAAAATAAAAATATCTAAAATTATTCACAGAAACAGAATTGATACTTTTTGTATTTTTACAGCAAAAAACGAAAGATGAAAATAAAACTTAAAAACTTTGTTTTGGTTTTTTTTCCCCTCTCAAGAGACATTGTTGATTGTTTTGATTTTCAGACTCTTTGTGTCAGATGCAGGAGAAGAGGCTCCCAGGGAAGTCCCCATCTCTGGAGGGATTTAAAAGACATGTAGATGTGGCACCTGGGGACATGGGTTAGTGGTGGCCTTGGCAGTGCTGGACTCAATGATTTAGAGGGTCTTTTCCAACCTAAATTATTCTGTGATTCTATGTCTGAGCTGCTTTTATTCTAGTTCTTGGAAAACCTATAAAAAGACTCAAACCCATAAAAAGAATCAGATCCTAGATTTTAAAAAGCTCTTAGTAATGAATTGCAATTTTTTTCATTGTTGTTTTTCTAATATTGATACTCAAAACTGTCACTTACTTTAAGAATTTGGAGTTTCAAAATTTTATTTTCCTCACTGCTTTCTAATTAGCAAAAGCACTTCTTTCCCTTATAAAATATTTTTTATAATCTTATAAAAGATCTGGCAAAGTGAGACAGTCCTAAAAGAAGCCACAAGAAATCCCAAGTGCTTTGAGTTTCTCCTTCCAACACGACTTTTGTGCTCAAGTAGCAATTCCAGCCTCTGACCAGGAGAGAGCAGGAGCACACAATGATTCGAGGATCCAGCCAAAAGCCACAGCGAGCTCCTGGTTAGAGACACACTTGCTCGTGTGTGAGTATGAGAAAAGGGCTCCAAACCGTTCCAGCTGACATTAAAAAGGAAGCTCAGTGCTGAGGGACAAAACCTCCTCCTTAAAAACCAAACCAAGTCCCTTATTTTCTTCCCGTTGGACAGTAACTAATTTCAGTCCAATGATTTATTGCAAAAGAATAAAGAAACTTCCACATCTGAAAACCTCCCAGCAAAGTGTTTCAACCCAGGACACCCAGCCCTGGCTCTGGTGCCAGGGCTGCTCTGTTGGGATTGGGATGGCTCTGAAGGGTGGAATGGCTCCTTAAAGGCCTGGCTGAGGGACCAGGCAAAGACAAACAAGCCTCAAAGGCACAGCACACCCCTGGACCCGATAGCATCCTTTAGCCACTTCAGAAGGGCCAGGCCTGTTTGATATTCGCTTTTCCTCCTTGAATTTGGAAACATGTAAACAGGGAGAGCCGGGCCAGCAGCCCTGAGCCTCGAGCAGGATCGGCAGCGGGAAGTGGGAGGGTCCGTGGCACAGCTGGCCTGGCCTGGCTCTTGTCAGCCGGGAAGGGCTCTCTGGTGCTCCTGGAGATCAAAGAGGAGATACAGCCCTGCTGAGAACACAGCACTCCATACACTGGGGCACCTCCTGGGCTGGCACACGGGCACCGGGTAGGATTTCATGCCAGACCTCCTTTGCTTGTTGTCGGGATTTTGTTGCAATTCTTGAGAGTTGTCCAGCTCCTCTGGATGACTTCATTCCTGGAATTTGCTGTGCACAGGCTTCGCAATAAGGAGCTCACTTTAGACAGCCAAAGGAGACCCAAACCCTGGAACCCCAAAGGGTACAAATCCAGGAAGAAAGCAAAAATAACCCAGTGTTTATTATTTTGATGCTAGTGAGAATTTTATGAACCATCTCATAGCTGGAGGTGTGACTCATCATACTTAAAAGCTTGCGGATGTCAAACCTGTAATTATTTACTCCTGGAAAATCAAAGAGAAACACCAATTTTCATAAACCTCAAACTTCAGAACAGAAGCCAATCTCTGCTTGCACCAAGGGCCTCTTTTTGAAGTAAGTGATTTTAGAAAGGCTCTTTATGGAAATTCCTCAGAAACATCCTGTCCTGATGTTTTCTGGAGAGGGCAAACAGTAACCAAGCCCTCGGTCACACAGGTCACAGTTCCTCAAGCGCTGAGCTGCTCTGACCAAAATATGTGCTCAGCACAACATGTGACTAATTCCTCACATGCTCACTGAACCACCCTTGTCCATCCTCAGGTGTCACCACTTGTGTTGTTACTCTGATGGAAAACAAGAGGAAGAAAAAAGCACTTTGCCTGAGCTTCTGTGAGTTGATGTTTCCCCCCAGAGCTCTTCACCGAGAGGAATTTCTCATCACCTCTCTACAGCTCTCACCGACACTCCCAGCCTGCCTTCAAAGTACCTTTTTACAGGTCCCACAGAACTTTTGCAACAGTTCTTACTCTGCCAAACAAATTCCTGTTGCCCTTCTACCCTAGCCAATCAGATCCCACCTTCTTCCTTCTCACTTAAAACTGGGGTCACTTTGCCCATTTCCTGGCGCTGACATTGGTTGGGCTTGTGACCATCCCACCACTGATACCAAAAAGACTCCTGGGACAAAAAGCTACGGGAAAAGCATCTTTGGTTAGTGAAGTTTTCTCCTTTCCCCAGTTTTTGAAATCGAGGTGAGATGATGTTCCAGGCTCAGCTCTGAATGCAGCACTTGTGCCTCCAGGGCTGTGCTGCAGAGCAGAGGGACAGGAGCAGGAGATCTAAAGGCTCCGGTCCCTCTGCTCTGGGGCTCTCCCCTCTGCTCTGTCTTTGACAGGGACTCTCCCGGCTGACAGGCCGTGTCAGTGCGGAGCTCTGCGGGAGACTCCGCTGGCAATCCGTGGCAGTGAGCGCCTGGGCGGGATGGCCCGTGCACTGCCTTTGTTGGGCGCTTTGAGCGGCTTGGCAAGTCCCTTCCACGGAGAGCTGAGCTTTGCTCCTCCTCTGCTCCTTCTTTCTCGCACTTTCATGTTTTGTACTTCAGAGCTGCGCTGCTTTGCCCGCCAGGGTCAGCACAAGGTCATGACTTGTGACACGAGGTTAATGGAGTTGTTAAGTAACAAAGTGAGTGTTTCCAATGGCATGAATATTCCACCCCACCCTCTCCCAGACACACACGCGCTGTCTCCCGGCTGCAGCCTCCGTGAATAACCTGGGAATGCAGGACCGATCATGTGAGTCCCCTGGACGCTGTGCCAGCAGGGACACGGATTTCAATCACCACATCCCCAGCAAAATAAGCTATTTAAAGCTAATTTAATACAGAGCATCCAAAGATTGCCAGTCATCCAAAAAAGCTGGGCAAATATTGTGCCTGTCCTTTGATAGCTGAGAATGAATGATAAATATTGGCTGTGCTGTTGACACTGCACTGTGGAACGGGAAAGTGCAGGTTGTCCCAAATCCCTAAATTTGCTGAACACCTGCACCATTCATTTGCTTTAAGGGGGACTGCAGATCCTTATGAAACAGCTTAGGTGGCTCCGGTGAGACTTTTGGGGATGGAGATGTAACAATTGTGGAATTGTATTTCAAGATTGCAAATTTTTGCAGTCCAAGCACTTTGATGTGAGGGTTGTTTTGGGGAGGATGAGGAGGAAGATGGAAATGAAAGAATGTTTTAGGAAGTGTCAAGCCAAGAAGCACCGATTTTTTTTCCTGCCCTCTTCTGACGACCCCCTAACAAACGCGTTATTGGACCAATACCTTAACGGATATTTCCCATTTCTATTTGCTGTGCTTCAGGTGTACGTTCTCCATGCAGTTTGCAATTACCCAGCATAAATGACAGCGGGATACTGGATATCAGCATCGTAACACGGTACAAGGCTCCTGTTGGAGTGTGAAAGGGACAGTAGTTAAGGTTGGAGAGGAGAAGTCCGATGTCTGCTTTGCTAATGCCACAGCTCTGTGTCAGTTCTGAGAGGGGTCTCGGCAGAGCTATTTAACCCCCTCCCTTAATCTGACGGGAACCTTTTGATCTCAGCTGGATCCGACCACTCCGTTTACAAAAGACAGATAAAGCCTCTTGGAAACAAATCATTCAGATCTGAAGACCCGAGAAAAGGAGCCCGATGATCTCAAGTCAAAAGTCTGCAACTTCACTAAGATTTTTAATCCAAGAAATAAGAAAGAGGCTGAGGTGAGCTATACTTATGTCTGGCTCTACATAGGTATCAGAGCAGCAAGGCAAAGCAACCCAAACTGTACAACCTCCCTCCCAGAAATGAAATCCAAGTCTATTAGTTTAACAGACTTCTCTACCTGCAGTGATCACACGGCTGCAGACTTGCAAACTTACAACTGTGTCGGACTTGTAAAGCACCAGGTATTTCACAGCTACCTGTCACAGATTGACAGAGCTATCAGGAACAGAAAGCTGCTCTCATTTCTGCGGAAAAGCAGATGTCAAAGCATTTTGAAATGGTTGTTTTTGTCAGAATTGGGGGTTTGGGGCTGCAGTGTAAGCTGAAAAGCTGTGGCTTAGCGTTCACAGCCAACACTAATCAGGAGAAACACGGACGTTTAGAACTGAATTCCTCTTTGGTGCAAGTGCCTCTGGAAGGTGCTGTCCCCAAGAACTGCTGTCTCACGAGGTGACACATTCAAGCAGGGCCCTGCCAAGTCATCAGAGATCCCCCGGGTGTCAAGGACAGGAGAGGAAATGGAGCTGTGCTGTTTTTCTCTGCAGCCCAGCTGTTACCCAATCGATGGGTTCGCTGGTGGAGCTGCGGAATGAGTCCCAAGGGTCTGACACCTCTCAAGCATTGCCCGGCTTTTGTTTCAGACCTCCAGAGGGCTATTTGAGATAAACACATAAGATAAATACATTCATTTACTGTTTTGTGTGCAGCCTAATGTGTTATTTCCTCATCTCTTCTGTGTTGCTCGCTCAGTGAGAGCTTTATTGTTCTAGATGGGTCTGATGTTTTATGGAAACCAGAGGTACCAGGTTTTGCTTTAGACACTGGTGATTAAAGAAGCTTTAAGAGCAACTGCCATGGTTTTTTGTAGGTTTCCACGAATGTCCAACAGCTGCTCAGTTATAAAGCAGCCTAAAAACCTCTGTGAGAGGTCCCAGAGAAGGCAGTTGGTTCCTCTGTGCCAGAGATGTGTGGACAGCAGGCAAGTTAAACACAGCAGGACAACTGGGGGCCAGAGGGAACTTGGGCTGTTCTTTCCTAAAGATGTTCTGAACCCTTAATGAGGGAGAATGGTCAGAACAGCCATGGGCAAACCACAGTCGGCACAATCTGTCTCCTCCTTCCTTCCCCAAAGGGCATTTCTAATCTCCATCTGCAGTTCCTCCTTTCTCCCAGCTGTGCCAAATGTCCATTGGATTCAAGACTCCCCAAAGGGCCCAGATCCCAGAGTCTGCTCTCGGAATTCCACCTAAGAGTGGCAGAACAGGGTCTGGATCCAGCAGCCAAATATTACCTCTAGCCCAAGGTAATCTTTTCCTCCCAGTTGTTTCTCTGGAAGGAAAATTTTTCTTTCTTATTTACTTTCTTGGTAGAAAAGAAGACAAAACTTATCCCCCTTAGATTTCTATTGTCAGATTCTTCCTCAAGACTCTTCCTGTCGATCTGTGATCCCTGGAAATATCAGCATTCCATGTAACATGCATGGGATCAAGAGTATCAGTATTTAAAAATGAATTATAGAATGTTTTGTCCAAGACTGGACAAAATATTGCTGGAGAAAATATTTAAGTCAAGGACCTAAACACCAAGCAGGGAAAGACATGACTTACAGTAACTTATGTGTGTTACACTATGATGAAAAATACAAAATTTAGGTAGGATAGGAAAACTTATTAAAGTATAAAAATGCCTCTGAAGGGAAATCTACCCCTAACAGTGTTCTGGGTCTGAATCCTGATGTTATTGTGAATGGCTTCTTTCATAATGTAGTAAGATGTCGCCAAACATTTGAACTCATGCAATAAAACACTTTTTAGATATATATATTTATATAAAATGCGAAGAGAAATGAAGGAATAAAATAGCTTTTCATCATAAATAACTTAAGAAGAAAATTTTTTGGCTGGAATAAATTTCTCAAATGGGTCTATGGAAATAAGTGGGTAATGAACTCGGCGTTAATAGAGGCAGACTGGCGAGCTGTGGCACGGAGCCCAGAACAAAACATGCCAGCAGAGGGTACTCCTACTTTACTATCCCAGTGCCACTGGGCTGGGGACAGCACTGGGGACAGCAGGGGACCTTCAGGAATAAACAAGGAATGAAGGGGTGCCTGGAGCTGCTCACCCTGTCACTAAAGAGCTTCCTTAGGAGCAGCCCTGAGTGATGGAGCAAGGAAAGGAACATCAATCCAACTGAAAATGCTGCCAAAGACAATGATTCATAACCTGTTTCCAAAAAGTTGCTCTTTAACCTTCGGTCTGCCAGGACAAGAAGGTCACAACTGTTCCAAACCAGCTGATTGATGGAACTGTCATCGTGGATTTTTTATGTTTCTGTAACTAAAATGTTACAGGTGAGGGAATACAAGTCCAACAGGAAGTGATATTATCAGTGTGTGTGTGCTCACAGCAGTGCAGGACTGGAACACAAACAGCAGGATATAAGCACTTTACCTGCTATGCTTGTAGGCATTAATTGATATGGAAAAAAACCCACAAATATCTTTGCTGAAGCAGTGAAACCACTGCAAAACCTGGGGTTTGAGCAGGGCTCATTCTCCACCACAGGGGCACATGCTGACCTAGAAGTAGCCAGGAAAAGGCCCAAAAAAACCATCCATTCCTCAGAGAAAAGGAAAATTAGACATTGAGGAGTTTTTGTTTTGTTTTGTTTTTAAATAAAAGCAGCTTGAGAGCAGAGAGCAGGAAGAACAGTTCATGCCTCAGCTATCACATGGTCTGTTCCTCAGTCGGACTTAAGCTGTGATGTTCAGAGTAACCTCATCTTAATTTGTTGTAGTCTGACCACACAGGGCAAGGGCTTGAGAACTCTTTTCCCCCTGAGTTTGGTGTCAAACAAGGACAGGTATTTTACCTGCTCCTTAACTCCCTGCCCACACTTGCAGTGTTGTTTTGGGCAGGCAGAGAACACCCCTGTTTGCAGAGGCACTGCTGGAGCACACAGTGTGTGTTGGGATCAGCATTTTTGTTTGTGCACAGACAGGTAACCATAATTAATACAGCTGGGCCCTGATTTTTATTTTATTGTTATCTGACCTGACCCAAGCTTTGCTCTAGATTGCAACAACATGACAAGTACACACTGCTCTGTGCCAAGAGACATGGAAGCAACATCTTGACACCAAGGAAAAGGAGTTTTCTTGTGATGTACTTGCAAAATAGCCTTTTAAAAGTGACATTTCCTGACCAATGTATCATAATACAAAATTACCGAGTATCAAGTTGCCTTTACCTTGCTTTGGACCCTAAGCACCAAATTAACTGCTTCTGTAACATCACTGCTGCAATTGAGAGCTGTATCAGAGATAAATATAGCAAGTCTGGCTTGGACTTGGGGCCTTATCTGGCAAACTCCTCAAAAAATTCCACACACCAGCCTTCCTCTCCCAGGCAGCGAATTAATGCACTCAGGAAGCCTTCCCTTTTGTAGAAAGCAAGAGAGTGCTGAATAAATTTCCACAATTAACAAAAGAATAGAGACATAGAGCAGCTGATGTAAATAAGAATAAAAGCAGCTCCCTGAGTTCTACTGAACACATTCACTGTTGGGCTGTAGTGACTGAATTCCCTGCCTCAGTTTCTAAGTCGGCAACATGAGTTGTAAACTGTGAGTCTGCCAGGAGGGAAATCTGCACATTAATATCTGCAGACTGCTTTTTGATGTGTAGGTAAAACTAAGAAGGAGTAGGTGTTATGAGTAAAGAAGGCAAATTTGTTACTGGACTCAGCAGCAGAGGGGAACTTCCGTGGAAAATGTGGAATGGAGTTAGACCAGAAATCCAAAGGTGTCCTGTGAGCTGCAAAACCCAAAGAAAAGCAGTTGGCCACAGGGGAGAATTGCTGGATCCAGGAGATGGAGCAGCCAGACGGAAATACTGTTTTGGTGATTCGTTTTTTGGGATAGATTTCTGTCTCACAGTTCACAAAGTTCTCCTTAACTAGCTAAGCCCTGGGATGCAGATCAATAGTTTGGACATCCCTCACTCAAGCAGGGATGTAGAATTTGTGGGTTTGGCTTTTTTGTTTGGTTGGCTGTTTTTTGGTGGGGTTTTTTGTTTGTTATTTTTATTATTTGTTTTTAGTGTATAAGGATCATTACTTTGACCGTTGGATCTTCAAAAAAATGTAAAAAGGATAATACTAGAAGTGAGATTTCTGGTCTTGATAGTTGAATAGGTTTCATATTAGCTCCCTTCCTGTCAGAAGACACACCAGGATGTATCAGATGACACATTCAGTGAGGTCCATTATAGAAACTTGGTGGTTGAAACACAGATGAAGGCTCTTCAGGCGAAGGTGGATCTTAAATATCTAAACTGCAGTCACAGAGATATTCTATTTCTGAAAGAAACTGTTTCATATCTAAGTCAAATTCCCCCATTTTTCTAGTAACAATATGTTTCTTCTCTCAGTATTTTGAAGCTCATACAAGTAGGGATGACTGGGCTGGAGGGAGCCACTTCTTACCCAAAACTCTCATTATTTTCAGCCTGCAGAGTCTTAACTTGAGCCAGATAAATTATTCATAGTCTAAACTCACCTGGCTTAGCAGCACTTTTGCTAACATTGTATGGAAAAGGTGTGTTTTCTTACATTAACTCCCCTCCAGAATGTATTTAACAAGGTCGTTCTCCCTAAGCATAGTTTAAATTCAAGGCAGGCTCTACAACTGCTCTTAACAGTCTCTCAGGGCTCTCACATTGTTTGACAGGATGAGCCCATAAAACACCATCAATAGCCTTGTGTACAAAAGCACAAAACGGTTTCCTGATGACTTGAGTGTTCTGGGAGAGAACTATCTGGGAGAGAATTAGTGTTGGAATATCCTGTGTCAAATGCCGGTACCTTTGGGGTTTTTTTCCTGAACTTACCACCATTCCCTGCATCTGAATTCACCTTAATGGGGAAGCACAGAGGACTGTCATTACTGCCAAGATCCATAATTATGGTCAAGAAACTCATGTAATACATCCATGAAAGCTCTCAGAAAATGTGAAGCATCTGGTCCAGAATTTAAGGAGGCAACTCTGCAGAATTTCTCCAGGAAAGAGCCCAAAGTACATGTTGCAGAAGCATGGAACTCTTAACACCTGGGTTTGCCAAAACCCAGTTCCAAGTGGTGGCAGAACTATTTTTAAAAATAAAGTATTCCTAGGAAAGGTTTATTCTCTTTTTCACAGCTGTATTATTGCTGTGACACTTTAGATTTCTATTCTAGAATGCACCTAAAAAACCAGAAGTGATGTACAAGTACAAAGATCATTGGAAGTCCTGGAGTTGTGGTGTCCTTTCCAGGTGGGAATCTGGGGCACAATCATGAAGCTGTGTGTCTCCTTCTCACATCACCTCCAGTGGCACTGCAACAAGCAGAAGAAAACAGCCAGAGCTGCAGGTCCCTGGGGATGTGTGCAGAGTTCCTGACTGACAGCTAAACAAATGTAACCTCTGCATTGGGGTATGGAGTAGCTTGGTTGAGGAATGTGGGAAATAACTCGTACCAGATGCCAAAAAGGCATTTCCAGAGAAGTCCTATTAATTATGTAGTTGTACTTTAAGCAGCTGTATTGCTTCTTTTCCTGATTTCCTTCTCAGTGCTGGGGCAGAATGAATTCCTGTGGATTAGCTTGTTCATAGGTAATCCTATTTAGTGGGTATCTGTGCTGCAGGGCAGTCTTGGCTTCCCACCCATTCACTCAGGAATGTTTATATTTAGCTATTTTTTGGAAACAGAGCTCCAGCTGCAGCACACAGCAATTACTTCGGATGGATCTTGTTTTTCCTCAGGACATGTTGTCTTCTTGGTGGAGACTGAACAGTCTCACTAGAAATATGTCACTTTGCCTGAACAGAGTTTTGAAGAAAAGTATGTTTAACTAGTATGGCTCCAGAGCTACGTTAGAGCTTGATGAGACTTGCAGCCATCCCACATTCTTCTTTTCATTCCTTTGGGATGCATATTACTGTTATTAAAAATTGATTTGTAAATACCAGATGTGTTCTAGGGCAATTTTAGTAACCAAAAACTCTGATGAGAAAAGAAACGTCAAGGTGTCTTAGTACATTTTGCCTCTCTAACGTCTTAATGTTGAGATATTTCTTCACTCTCTTGTGATGGTGTTAAATACTATTAAATTAATGGACATGAGTCTCTCTTCCATTCCAGAAGTGGGTGAAAATCAGGTAACAAAGCAGAGATCCCTATGGAGATATTTTCTACTTGCAGATTTCAATTGCTTTGGCACCTGCTGTTCTGAAGGGCTTGCAGCAAGCTCTTGATGGAGAATTGATGAAAGGAACCTGTCAGTTTTTATGAGTTTTGGGATCTTCATTTTTATCCTTTGACATTCTTTGCAGAGCTGTCAAAAAGCACTGTCCCCTCAGTGATGGCTATAGGACTGCTGCAGTCATTTCTTGGATCCAGGTGTGTGACTGGATGAAATATCACCAAAAAGAGACACTTTGGAAGATCCTGCTCTCGAAAAGGACTTGGAAGAGGTTGTAGTGGTGTGAACCAAGGGGCTCTCTGCTTTAGTTTTCCACATGTAGATGCTGTCCCAGCGAAGAACACTGTGTGGCCATGCAGAATGCAAGCAGCTCTTGCATTGCCAAGGAGGCTGGGAGGAAACTGTCCAAAGATTATCCTCTAGCAACGATTCCAAGTGAAAGGTGATTAAAACCCCCAAGCTCACCTCTACTGAGTATTTTACACTCATGTTGTAGGAATAAAGGTGCTTCATCTATTATATTGAAATAATGAATGAACGAGACCCGCACATGCTCCAGAAATAGCTCCCTCTGCTCTGTGTCCCGCACTCCTCGCTGCTGCTCCCAAACCCTGTGACAGGGAGTTTGCTGCTGCAGACTTCCCGTGCCTCCTGCTCCTCCAGGAAGACTGCAGCAGGCTGCACAGTCCCCTTGGGACTTGAAGGGGAAGTGTTTCCTGTCAGGGACAGGATAATACCCCTTGACATACACAGCCCTTTCCTCTGGCCCCCCTGCCCAAGGAGTGTCTGCTCATAAACACGGACGGAGGAGAGTCAGGTTTGTTTTTAAACAGTTAACAGAACAAAGGTGGCTGGAGGTCAAATTCTAAACCCTTCAGAGACACATTATTTTCTTCATAGTCTGTATTAGAGAGCAGCAGTACCTCCCAGGCACAGAACTATACTGATAATATTGCTGAATTGGATCAAATCTACTTAGTATCTGTTATCAGTTTCAACTAAGAGAACAGTGTTGCAATTAAAGGCTATAAAGTAAATTGAACATCACACTTGCTTTATAGAAATAATTGCTAGAATCTTGGTGGTACCTTACCTCTTTTCTTCAAGAAGTTAATAAGGGAGGGCAGTGAAGGCATTTGGGCTGAGCATCACCAAAGATCAAGTCCAGTGCTGTAAAATAACAGAAAATTCAGTGGGACCCGAAGTTGACCCAATGGAATGTTATTTTATCTATTGCTACAGTATCTTTCTTGGGAGGTGATATATTCCTGCCTTCTCATTTAAAATCCTGCAACAGAAGCATTATGATACAAAGAAATCTGAGTTGGTTACAAAGCAGCTGCAACATTTCAACAGTGTAATTTAAAAATTAGGAAAAGCCATCACTATGATCACAACAGCAAACCAGGAAAGTGATTTGCTTCATGTACCTTTTTTCCCCCTCTTATATTGTCATATCTGCTCCACTGTAAAAAGTCAGATGGGTTACTCTCCTCCTAAGAAAAACCAGATGCCCTCTTTCTGCCAACAGGCACTTTTCTGGAAGCAGGGAATCAATCTGTTTACATGTAATGAAAACATTCTACAGATCCATCAAATAAAGTACTCCAACATCATTAATAACTGACTACTGTTAATAAAACACCACAAGGAAAGATAATGTAAAACAGTCCTAAATCATTACTAACACATGCAAGATTCTTATACTATATTTCTTAATATTCTGGTTGCTTCCACAGACAAATTCCAACCCTGGGACTCTGACTGCTTCCTACAAATATACAGTATGTAGTGCACAGGTAGCAGTAATTTGCAGCAAACATAACAAAATAATGCCAAAGCAACAAAAGTGCTGTAGAATCTGGCAGAATGGATGCAGACAATGTGCTTTGGGCCTTGGATTTACCAGAATCCCCTGTGTCTTCATGCACGTGTGCTTCTGTTGCTCTGCTTTCCACAAAAGGGAGATTCCAGGCCATTTAATCATAAATTCCTGGGATGACTCTCTCTCCTTGTTTGTGGGATTTGTTTTCTAATTGTGTTTACATTCTTGTGTGTGGGTTGGGAATTTAGGTTTGTTTGTGATGGAACATCAAAGTTGAGTCCCCAATTAATACTGTGCAGTCATATATTCCTTGCACCTTCCCACAAGAGGACGACAGCAACACACACAGTTACCAAGTTTTATGCAACATCAATGGGATTAAACTAATCTATAAACCTTTGTGGGATGTGATTTTGCTTTCTCATTCAATTTCCCTGCTGTTATTTTTTCTGTTGTTTGCTTATTGAATTTTATGTTCCTTTTTCCTATTTTACAAAAAAAACAACCCCAGCTTTCTAAATCTTCATGTGAAATAAAAATTATTTTTAATATTCTATAAACAGCCACACATATTTATTTGATACTTTTGATTCTGTTTGTCAGAAAGCAGCATTTTAATCCTGGCACATGCATTGCACAGGTCTGTGGCCCATAATCTTTCCTCACACAGTGGTTACTGTACAAATCACATGCAGGAAATTATCAGCAGTTAGAGCTGATAAAAGCTCGAGCTGAGATTGCTGTACTTTGTCACAGAGTCTTTTCAGTTAGCAAAGGCTACACAAGTAATTCAGCAGAACTGCAAGTAAATAAAAACTCCTAGAGTTCTGCAGAAGAATTTTGTTGTTTCAAAATCGATAGGGTGAAGATCATAAGAGTGGGGGCTTTGTGAGAGAAGACACAGCTGACAGAGATTCTCACCAACATAAGGTTAATCAAAGCTACCATTTGAGAGTTACCCCAGAAACTGTTTCTCTCCCAAATGTTGAGATGTTTTCCAAGCAAAATGTTTCTGTCTAAAAGTGCCACGCAGATCTACACAATACATTAACTGCTAGCACAACAATCCAGTGGAGAAATCCGTTTTATGCTTTTCACACTGAATATTCAGCTCTGGTTTGGGATCCTTTTTCACCAGGATCAGGCTCATATTTAACCACATTGCTCTTGTGACTGTTTCTTTCTGTACCAGCAGGGAAGAATCTCATCCATCCATTCCACCTCTGAATTAGAAACCAGACTGGGGAACTGATCTATCTGGCTTTAAAAATACATGCACCTATTTTAAAAGTGTTTATGTATTTTACATAAAATATCTTTATAGAGATTCCCACCTGGTTAATTTTTCAGTGTCCAGATGTGGTTCCCAGTGCACCACACAGAGCTGAGGGCTGGTGTGCTGTGTAACAAGGAAGGAACAAGGAGTAAGTAGGAACCAGTAATAGAGCAAAGACTTTGTATCATCAAGACACAGCCTTATTTACAACGTGGCTGCTTTTGCCTGGACTAAACCAGAAATTAATTTCAGTTCCTCACATTTGTGTTTGCTCTCCAGGAGAACAGTGTCCTCCATGAATCCATTTAGTAACCATGACTCAGTGCCATTCCTTTATTGCAAAACCAAACCAAAATTCCAGCATACTTGTACAATAAACTTTCACCATATCTTAATTATGGATGGACACACTGTCCATTCAGAAAAACAGGTCAGCACACAGGATAAAAATCTCCAGCGAGTGCTAACTAGACAGAATTCCTAATTTTAAAGGAATTCCCCCGGGGTTTGTCTCTGATGCCCCAAGTTCACCCACGCACTTCCTGTCCTCACTGAGGAGCTGCAGGCTGCATGGAGAAGAGTGCTTCTGTGCTAAGGTTTAAACCTCTCCCCTCAGGAGACCTCCAGCTCCACGGAGCTCAGCTTAAGCTATGCCTGTTTACACACAAGACTATTCAATATCAGTGAGTTCTGGCTTAGTGAATCCAGGCTGTGGTGTGAGGTTGGCTGCCAGTGCAGACACAGCCTGATGTCTCTGCACCAGGCTCTCATGCTCGTTTCTGAGCTGGCAGTGCACTTCCAGCTTTATTCCTAAAATATTTTTCATTCAGAATGTTTAATAGATGTTATCCATTCTCCTCAGCCTTGGTGCTTCAGAAGAAATGCTATCAAACATTTCATTTAGTCTAAGCAAAATCAGTGGGTTTGCACAAGTGGATCACAGTTCTCAGTCAATGCCTGACACTTCAGGTCCAGTGGTAACACGGATCTTGCGGAGCAAAGATGGATTGCTGGTGTGACTCAGTTCCAGTGGATTTCCAAAAATGGTCTAAATGAAAAGGAGAAAGGGCCTTGTTGCGTTTTTGGTGGTGCATCTCCTACAGTCTCCCTCACTCACTGACAAGCACAGCTCACGGCCCCTCCTTGGGACACTTTCACAGACAAAACCAGGGAACAGACAGAATTACAGACAAACCCAGAAAGATTACATGGGAAATTTAGCACAAAATGGATAAACTGAAATAAAATCATAGAATGGTTTACGTTGGAAAGGACCTTAAACATCATCTAGTTCCAGTCCCCAAATAAAAGATGATCTCTTCTCTCTGTACCAACATTTCCTGAATATTCTTGAATAACACAAATCCCCAGCCCTGCTGAAGCAGAGAAGGTGTTTTCAGGGCATAGAAAGCACTTCCTTCTCTCTCCATTTAGGTCTGTATCAGCAACTCTGGGACATTCCCAAATGATCAAATGCAGACAGGTCTGTGCTAGTTCCACACATACTCTTAATATACAAAGGTTTCCTTCTTAGATCCTCCTCTACACGATGGTTTAAAGTTCATTTTTTTTTCTTTATTGGCTGAAACATCATCCTCTTTATTACCTCAGGATGTTCTCCTCTGCAGAAAGGGCATTTCCAAGGCTGTGTGATGAATCAGAGAAGGCAATTATAACCCAGAAAATATGATGGGGTGAATTTTGGGGGGGTTGGTCTGTTCCTTTGGGAGGAATTCCTACCTTGGATGTAGTGCTAACATAGCTTGAGAACTTTTAAGCCCCACTGGTTTGAAGCATGAGAGTTACAGGGAGCTGCCTCAGTGTGAACACTGGAACCTGGACCTGTTTAGAGTTTATAGAAACAATGGGCAAATCAGCACTCCCTTGTATCCAGTGCCATCCCCTCCCTGGCTCTTAAAAAGCATCACGAGGTGCCCCGTGGCCCCACAGCACCAGGGCTGGCAGCAGGCTCACTCATTTCCTAAACTTTTACGGTTTGCCTTGACAACAAATTAAATGCAGCGGAATCCTTCCCAATTGCCAGTACTTCCATTTATTGCCCAGAAGAATGGGCAGAATGTAAGGGCAAAAAATAATTTCCCCCCAAATTCTGTGGGTTTTCAGCCAGCTGAGCTACTATGTGCTCCTTGCACTCAGAACAGCACTAGGTTTACTCTCTATATTCTATTTTACAGGGGTTTTTTCCCAGGGCAGAGACCTAAGAACACTAGTAGAAGGAAAGAGCCTTCTACACTTCACAGGGCAGGGGGTTGAGCAGTCACCCCAGGCAGCAAGGGGACAGGGAACAGCCTCAGGGGAGCAGGGAATGCCCTCAGGGCAGCAGAATTGACCTGAGAGGAGTGGAAATACCCTGAGGGGAGCGGGAATGCCCCTGAAGGCAGCGATATTGCCCTGAGGGAAATGGAAACACTCCTGAGGGGAGTGAGGTTCCTCTGAGGGGAGCAGTCAATCCCCTGAGGGCAGCTGGAATGTTATGAGGGGAGCAGGATTCACCTGAGGGGAGCGGGAATGCCCCGAAGGGACAGGGATTCCTCTGAGGGTGGTGGGAATCACCCTGAGGGGAGTAGGAATTACCTGGTTGGAGCAGGAGTGCTGTGAGGGGAACGGGAACACTTCTGAGGGGAGCTGGAAATGCCTGAAGAGAATGGGAACGCCCTGAGGGGAGCAGGAGTGCCCCGAAGGCAGCGGGAATGCCCTCAGGGCGGCTGGAATACCCTGAGGGTGGCGGGAGTGCTCTCAGGAAAGCAGGAATGCGCTGAGGGGAGCGGGAGTGCCCTGAGGGCGGCAGGAATGCCCCGAGGGGAGCGGGAGTGCTCTCAGGAAAGCGGGAATGCCCCGAGGGGAGCGGGAGTGCTCTGAGGGGAGCGGGAGTGCTCTGAGGGGAGCGGGAGTGCTCTGAGGGGAGCGGGAGTGCCCCGAGGGGAGCGGGAATGCTCTGAGGGGAGCGGGAATGCTCTGAGGGGAGCGGGAGTGCCCCGAGGGCGGCGGGAATGCTCTGAGGGGAGCGGGAGTGCCCTGAGGGGAGCGGGAATGCTCTGAGGGGAGCGGGAGTGCTCTGAGGGGAGCGGGAGTGCCCCGAGGGCGGCGGGAATGCTCTGAGGGGAGCGGGAATGCTCTGAGGGGAGCGGGAGTGCCCCGAGGGCAGCGGGAGTGCCCTGAGGGCAGCGGCAGCCGAGGCCCGGGCCGTGCCCCGCGCCCCCCGGCGCCCTCTGGCGGGTCGGGCCATGGCTGCCGCGGGTGTGTGGGCGGCCCGGGGGGCGGCGGCGGAGGCGGAGGAGAGCGCGGCGGTGTGAGGGAAGGGGAGGGCAGAGCCGCGCCGGGCGGGCGCGCGGACGACACCTGGGCGGCTGCGCTGTCCTCCTCCTCCTCCTTCTCTCACGTAGGTTTCGACTTTCTTCCCCGCCCGGAAACTTGGTGGAGGCGCCGCGCTCGCCGCCGTCGCAGGCCGGGCTGGCGCTGGGCTCCCCGCGCCTCCTCACTGCCCTTCCCGGGGGCGAGAGAGCCCTTTCCCAGCCCCGGTGGCCGCAGGTCAGCGGGGGGGTGTGCGGGGTGGGAGGGACTCGGGGGTCCCGGCAGGCTGAGGGCGGGGAGATCTCACCGGGGCTGAGGGGAGCGAGTGTCCCGCTGGGGTTGAGGGGACAGGAGGGTCCCCTGAGGGGACGTGGAGTGTTGAGGGGACTCGAGGTCCCTTCAGGGGACGTGGAGGTCCCACTGGGGCTGAGGAGCGCGGGGGTCCCCTCGGGGGACGTGGAGGGTTGAGGGGACACGAGGGGCCGCGGATCAGCCGAGGGCGGCAGGTCCCGCCCGGCCCTTCCAGGAGGGTTCCGAGCCCATGCCCCTGATCGGGAGCGCAGGTGGAGGCTCAGCCCCAGGGTTTGGCTCCTCGGAGCTCGGCCCTGCCGCCCAGCAGGGCTCGGTCCTGTGCGGGACTCCTCTCGCCGGGGATCAGAGGGAGCCTGTGGGGCAAAGTGTCTTTGCCGGGAGACGGAGAGAGGCCGAGTCGGCGGGTTTACTGGTAATTAATGCAGGAAAAATAGCCTATAAATAGAAGTTGAGATAACAGGCAAAGCACTGCAAGGTGAGGATGGTGGACCTTTTGGAAATGCCTTAAAGGTAGGAGGTACAGGTGGTGATAAATATGAGGTAATGCTCTGGACAGGCTGAAGTTTAACCTGTGTTTAAGAGTTACCATATATGTGGAAAGATTTTTATTTGGAAGTTTTTTATGACGGGTGTAAAGCGGGGTGAGGCCGTGCTGTGAGAGGGTGATCCCGCGCTGGCTGTGTGCTCTTGACATCTCTGTCCTTCTGACATGATCCTCGCTGTCGGACTGAGAAGGAGCAGGAGGGGCAGCAGCCGGCTGAAGCCAGCGCAGGAGGTGGCAGGGAGAGCGGGACTGCCCCTTTCGGTGGCAGTGCAGGCTTAGTTTGCTTTAAGCTACGCTTGAAACGGCACTTTCAATTCCCTGAGCGGTTTTGGGGTCCTATTCTACCTTGGTAAAGCAAGGAATGCAAAATGAGTGATTCCCCGTTGCTTACCAACCCGAGAAAGGGTCATATTTTCACTTCTGCTCCAGTTTTTTAGCCAAAGCAGAAGAACCAGGATATAAAGTCTCCGTAGGAGAAACTGTTCCAACTCCAGTGCAGACACTAAGTGGTCGGGAAGGTCTCTGCTGTGCAGAGGGTGTGTCGGAGCAGGGGCACGGCACGCAAGCCTATGGAGATAATGGGCAGCCCAGGGATGTTTCCGGTTGTCCAATGTAATCCTTTTGCCCCTGCAGGGTCCAGAGCAGCCCGAGGTTTGGGTGATGTGGTCTGAAGAGCTGTGGCTCTCCAGCAGTGCCAGTTGTGTGCCTTTGAGAGACGGCACTGACGTTTGTCCTTGATGCGGGGAGGCCAGAGCTCTTCTGGCAGCTCTCCAGCACAGAGGGAGCACATTGCACACACGACTCCTTCAAAACAAAACTTCTTTCTCTGAAGTTGCACACTCAGAGTCATCTCTCACCATTTCTCTAAGCAGATGTAGTGTGTCTGCTGCTGAAAGGGCCTAAGGCAGTAGGAATATTTATTCCCTCCCCCAAAGAGATTTGCTCCCTGAACCAGCTTATGAAGTCAGAACAGCACCAGTGCTTGTCCAGGGAAAAACAAAGGGGTCTTATGGCTGAGGATAGAGCAGAGAAATGATAAACAGGAGGCCAACCTTTCCTGGGGTTCGCCAGCTGTGCTGTAAATCTACTCACCTTATCCGTGTGTCTGAGCTGGCAGGAGAGCTGGATGCACAGGAAACTCATTGAAATAATGGGGCTACACTACAAGAAACCCCATGCAATGGGGAGAAAGGACCTGTGGTGTGCAGCAAAAAGGAACCTCGGCTGTTAAACAAGTTTCAAGTTCCTAACCAAAGGAATACTGAGGGAAGGGAGGAAGAGTTAAGAAGCAAGACCCACCATATGGCCTGGGGAGTGAGAGCTGAAAAAGGTGGAAGAAACAGCTCCAGCAGGGACCAGAGCCATGTGACCTCCAAAGAAACCCACAAGGTTTGGAGATACCTGATGAAACAGATTGAGGATTATTCTGGATAACTTCAGTGCTGCCTGAATTGTAGTTCCAGTACCTTCTAGAAATTGTAATTAGTTTCATAAACTAGTGCAGTACTTCCCTAAGTATGGTTAATAAAAGAACTTACACATTTGAGACTGTAGAGTCTTAGACTTACGCTATTTAATAAGAATAAATATAAGTGCAGAACGAAATATCTGTAGTTCATGAAGCACCCCGGCTGTATTTAGTTACTCTTCCTCCTGTATTGTCATATATTCTTTTCTGCATTAAAATAAAAAAAAAATCCTGCTGCAACAGCTACAGTATTGGTTTCACTTTGAAAATGAAGCTGCATCATTTCATTCTGCTCGTGTGTGTCTTGCCAGAGCAGCCGCAGCTGTTGCCTTACTCACAGCCCTGAGTATGTTTTGCTGGTTTAATACAAACCCCTCTTGTTTGGCTTTTCCTCCTCCTCTTGCTTTAGTGGTGCTGTTCACATAGTTGTTAGGAATTGCATTTGACAGTCCCTCGTCGTTATGTTCCCTGAGTTCTAACACAGAAAATGTTGCTCTTGGCTTAGGAATTTCTTGACACCAATTGAGTTTGAAAATACGAAAATATCTGGCAGTTTTTCTGATGCCTCAGATAAGAAATTGCCTGTGAGTCAGTATCTCACAAACCATCTAAAGGGTTAGAGGGGATTTAGATGAACGAGTAGTAGGAATTACTGCACTGGTCCAGGGAAAAGCACTCCAGGCTGGAAGGAGGGAAATGGAATAAAGCTGGAGGGATTTGGGGAGACAATCAGCAGCTTACAGGCCAAGGCTGGTTTGATGGATATGTAGTGATCCCCTGAGTTTAGAGGGTCTCTGTGCAAATTTTGGTTGAAGACTGTAGTGTTCCTCATTTAGAATATTCTGGAAGGGAAGTACTAGAAGGGATTATGTATTTTTAAAAAGTGTTGTTCAACTTTGCCTACTCTTTGCCTGGACCTTAAATCATGCAAGTTTTGTAAACAGCTGTAGCAGACTCTTTAAAAGCAGATTTTCTGACAGTTAAAAACGGGTTGAGATAAAACTTGACCTGCTCCTCTGAGAGTTTAAGGGATTCACCTGTGCCATCAATGTGGCAGTTGTTAAAAGTCCTCTAAATCGTGGTCAGCCTTATCTGAAAAGTTCTCACTTATCTATTAGCCCAGGGCTGGGGGTTGATAAAGATGAATTCTTCTCACCTCATAAACGCTATTGCAGATCTCTAAATAGCAAATAAATAACTAAAGCAGTGCCTGCCCTGGGAAACTTCGATCTGAGGATTTCCTCTTTTACTGATCTCCCTTGGTAGTGAACAGAAACTGCCTCCTGATTATTTCGAGGATACATGAAAATACAGGGAATGAGTCTTCTGGGCCTTTTTGTCCTCGGGATAAAACACAGTTCCCGGGGAGTTTCACCCCGGGGGTACTTTGCTCCTACTCGAGGGCTGAAGAGTGGCCAGAGGAAGGAATTGCTTCCCCATTCCTGCCCCCAGCGGGGCTGCGGGTCTTCACGGGTGGCTAGGGAGGAATGTGGCTGCATTGATCTGGGAACAGCTTTACTCTGTTGTCTCAGCTCATTGAACTGGCGGGACGGCCACACCCATTTTTAAATTAGTTTTAGAACAAGGGAAAATGTAATTATCAATTCACGCACCCTGCAAATATGTGCCCAATACGGTGACATGACAGTGGGGTTTATTGTTCTGTTTCTGCTTTGACAAAGCTCTAAATCAGGATAGGAATTGAAATAAAAACAACAAACCTCAAATCAAAAAAATGTGTTGCAGTTTTGTTTCCCCCAGCTGTGAGGGTTGTTTCAAGTGAACAAGATACGCCAGGAGAAATTGTCCTATGAAAAGGCATCTGAAATTCCATGTGCAGCTGTAGTCAAGCTCCTGCACCAGTAATCCAGGTGTCCTAAGCAGCAGGTTGTATCTCAAGTCCTGTAAACCTGAGCCATAACACTGGTCTGTATGTAATTCTTAATCCAGAGATTTTTATTTGGAGTGTTTTATTTCTGCTGTTTTGCTTATTTACTTCACCAGCTCCCGGTTGCAGCAGCAGCTCTGCCTGCCCAGGGGCACTGGCAGGAGTTTAAGTTCACCTCAAACTTAGCTGCTGTTTGAGGAGACCTGCTCTAGAGAACTAAGTATTGGGTTCTTTTGTTGAAATGAAGATAACTTGTTTACTTTCTTTCCCCTTTACCTGGTGAGATGCAATGTAAAGGGGAATTACAGACTTAATTATCTCTTAATTCACTTTTTTAAGTTAGTGGGAACAAGCTTGGGCTAGAAAGTCTGTTGCACTGGGTTTGATAAAATGCCCAGTGATTCTGTGAAAGGAAGTCTGGGGTGTGGTACGAGCAGGGTGATGTGTCCTGCTGTCACCTTGCTGTCACCCATGGCATCAGGCACAGGCTGGAGCTGTTGGGAAAGAGAGCTGGGCCAGGGGAATGTAATGGTCTGGTTGTATCTGTGGAGCTGAGATTCCAAATGCCTGTTGATATAAAGGGATGCTGCTACAGACTGTGCCAAACTTCAAACAGAACACCATTAAAAAAGCAGTGCTACTGTAGCTGAGACTTGGACAGGGTAATGAGGAATTCTGTGCTCTGTATCCTGCAGCAAAGCCCTAATCTGGTGTTTCTGATGTTAAAAACTATGTCTGTTGATAGGAAACATTTCATCCCCAGGTGCAGAACTGCTTTCATGCTGCTGGATTGCTTATGGTAAAGTTTTGTAGAAAACAGTGTTGCAAAACTGTTGTTTATTTGTGTTTTAGCTAGCCTAGAAAATGAGTTATTTCATGCTGAAGGTTGAGAGTAGCCAAGATTAGTTGCTTTAAACTGAAATTATTTTTTTTTAATTTCAAAGTAACACTTGATAGAGTGATAAAGATTAAAGCTTTGTAGGAGTTTCTCACAAGGCAGGCAAGGCTTAGAGCTATAGAAATACTTTATGTCTACCAAAAGCAAGAGTCTCTCTCTCCCACCTCCTCCCTTCTCACGTTACTTTTAAATATCTCTGACCATCTCGGTGAGGGGCTTTGAACAGTGACTTCTAAAAGCACACAGTTATGGACTGCACAGTCTGCTCCTTCCACTGTGCACTTCAGAGGGGCTGTGAGAGAGAGCACCTGCTTTTCCCTGCCTGGTGTCACAACCCGAGGTCACAAAGGAACAGCCATGGGCAGGTTTGGGGGCTGGCTGCCAGGCTTTGCACCGAGGCGGGACTGAATGTTACACACTTCTGGCAGCTTCTGTAAACCATGGGGCTGTTTTCTCTCTGTGAACAAGGAATTTATGGGTAGACACACAGACAACAATGTGATAAGAGCATCTGATACTCAAATATATATTAGACACACGAGCTTTACCTCCTGTCCCCAAAAGCAAACCCAGCCCTTTGGAAAGTAAATGTACCACCAGACACTCAGATGAACCTAAATCTTAACATCACATCTCCTAATCCCTCTTTGTTTGGGTTTGGGCTTTTTCCTTTAGTTGCAGGAGAAGCTTTTGTTATTAATTACTGATTGGGTCCATAAATAATAGCACTGTAATCCTTCTTGCTCTGTAGAAAGCTTCTCCCACAAACATCAAAGTGATTTTTAGGTATGGAATAACAGATAGCTGCCAAATTCAAAATGCAGGTGAGGGTGGAGGTAGGAGTATTTTCCTAGCAAGAAATTATTAAAGAGACAATAAAAAAAAATAAAGAAAATCCACAAAAGTTGCCAGTGGTAAAACTTCCATAGGAGTCTTTGGGCCAAATGCTGTAAATTGATTTAAGTGGCTGGTCTGACAGAAGAATTCCTGTGAGCACAAAAGGAGCAACTTGCATGTTTTTGTGGAACACAGGGTGTGGAAGGACAGTGGATATGGTAGAAGCATCTTGCAAGGGTGAGAAGCAGGAAGACAAATCAATAAAACAGCTTTTTCTGCAGCAATGTCTTCTATTTGGTGGCATTTAGTTTATCTGTTTTTCAGAGCCATATGTTAAAACAGTTCCTATTTGATCCCTTGAAAGAAAAGGGGAGGTAGAAAGCATTTTATACCACTGCTTAATTCCTTAAGAAGGGAGGAGAGAGGAAATTTATTGGCTCTTGTTACCCAGCTAATATTAAGTGAATGGTGACAGCAGAATGTCCTGCTCTGTAGAAAGAACTGGGATTCCTTGTCGAAATCACATCTGTGTAGCCCTGCTCCTTTAGCATTTAGGGTCCCTGTGAGACAGTCCCTGTTCTGTGGAATCAATAACTGAGCTGAGAAGCAAATTATGTTAACATATGGTAGAGAGAAATAAACCATAAGTACCAGCTTCTCAAGTTTTCATGTCAGCTTTTCATTCTGCTAAAATTAAAAACGCTTGCAATATGAAGTGTTCATTGCTAGTGAGATTTGAAAATTGAGTATTACAAACTTAAGACATCTTTTCTTCTGTTGAACTTTCAAATGTAACAACAAAACAGTTTTCTTTTTTAAAAAAGTAAATCTGCCTTGAAGTGAGTTATGTCAAAAATGGAAATCTGTGTGTCCTGCTGGAGAGCTGATGCTGGACAAAACTCCTTGGGAAAGTCTTGCTCTACTCAACCAAACCTTTTAGCACATCTCTTGGGATAGGATTTCCTGGAGTAATAAGTCTTTTCTAGTCTAACAGGATAACAATTCTGATTATAACTAGTGAAAATACAATTGGTTTTCTGTTTTCTTTTTGGGAAAACAGGTACTGCCCAGAGGTTCAAGCAGATCAAATACCCAGAGGGTACCCAGAAACCCCAGAGGGCTGGAACACAACTTGTTTTCACATTTATGGTTAAAGAATGGGCATAAATGACAGGGACAGTGGAAATTTTAAAATGTCAATCTTTCTATTGATTCCAGTGAAGCAGCTTTGATGTAGAGTTTCTCAGCTGAAGTGTTCACACACATGCTGAGGGAGGTGGCTTATTAGAAACCCTGTGGCTTGAAGGCAGTCAGGTAGTGAAAGGGTTGCTTCTTATTTAGCTGTATAAGTTCACCATTTACATGAGATTAGACTTCTTACTTTTACATTCAGTGGCCTGATCTTCAGTGATATCAGAAAATAATAAAGATAATAGGAAAATGTATTTACACCTGAAACTATTCTTGCTTGGTATTGTGTTTTTCGTAAAAGTGACCTACTTTAAGTATTGCTTATCCAAATCCTCTGATATTTCAACACTATTTTCTGGGCCACTTTGTAAACTAGAGACAGTTTACTGGTGGTTGTGAAATGCTGTGGAACATGCTGAAAGTGTTCAGTCAGGACCGTAGAGTGTGTCATATAAAACCTGTCCCATTCCAGGGACCCGAAATCTTCCTTCCAAATCGCCACGAAATTTGGCACAAAACGTCCTGTTACAGAACACTCTTTCAATGCACTTCTCTCTGTTTTTAGAATCAAAAAAGTGGCATTCTGTGAAACACAAAACTTCTTAACTGAGTGAAAACTGTTTAAAGAAAGTTTAGTGAGAGTTCTGCCACTTTTTCTCAAGGTTTATTGCTGCAGGTTTGGGTTTGCTCCATTCAGATCCCCCTTGAACTCGCTTTGATGTGATCGGGTGGGTTTGGGTCAGTGCCCTGCTGCTGTGTGCCCTCAGTCCTCTTAATCCAGAATGTGCTGGCTTTGTTTTGTCCAGCCCCAAAAAATTAATTAATTGTTTAGCCTTTAGTTGGAATGTTGCATTTCCAGTCTCCCAGGGAAATGTTGTTATAAATATAATAATGGCATAATTATTGCAGTGAACCATTGCACAGCAGCAGATGTGGGGCACACACCTGCAGCTCTTATTGGGCTTTTCAATAGCACAGTCCAGAGAAACACATCAGTGATAACCCACAGCTGCACAAAAGCATAAACCAGTTGTGTTTCTGAAATACTTTCCATGGTACAGCTAGTTCTGTAATATTGAGAACCATTTCTTTGAGAGATTATTATTTTTTAATTATTTTTGAACTGAAACAGTTGGAGACATTCCTCTAGTCATCATATCTGTTAGGAGGCATTTTACACTCTGTTCTGTGTCCTCACTGCAGACTGGCTGCATGGTTCTGTGTTTTGCAATATGTGCTCTGGCTTACTCACCATACTTGTGGTTTTATAAATCAGTTAGTTAACAGAAACAGTCTTGATTTTCTTCTTTCGGTTGGGTTGGTTTTTGTGTTTTGAGCTGGTTGGTTGTTTTTCCCAGGAGCTTTCTGTATGATCCTAGATAGGTCCCTTGAGATCCTATTCGGAGTCATAACTAAAGTGTTAAATTCCCATGAGTTGGTGCCTCTATGTGTCTGATTTTTACCCTCTGGTGATGTAATTTATCAGTCTTTAAATGGGAATAGCAGCAATGTTAAACCTCAGGAGGATGTCATGAAGGTAAACACATTCCTGACCCAAAGGGACTTGGATCAGATGCTGGAATTGTTTGAGCAGACAGGTCTGGACTGAATGGGGCCATAATTTGTGTTCCTCACTGAAGGGGGCAGAATGAAATGCCTTAAAAACAAGGAGCCAGAGCTGTGTTTGGAAATGCTGAGGCTTCAGATGCCAAGTTAGGCAGCGGAAATGTTGCTCCTGGGACAGCCAGGTGCCACAGCCACAGTCCTTCCCTGTTACCCAGCGCCAGGGCGGGCACAGGGAGGGAAAGAGTTCTTAGATAATTGTGCCTTTTTTTTTTTTTTTTAAAGCTGTAGAAGTGAGTCATCAGTTCTATTTGCAAGTCTGGGGTGCTGAGCAGAGTGTGTCCCTCAGGAATGGCTCACTGCTCTGTGGTTCTTGGCACTGTCCCTGCCAGAGCTATTCCCAGGGATGTGCATGTGCACAGGGGGTGTTATCTGAGGCTCTGTGCCCTGGCACAGTTCAAACAAGAATAGGCAATGTGCTAATATTGTCAGGAATAGTCTTGCTTTGGCAGGAATATAGATTAGACTGCCCGATAAGTCTTCTTCTTCAAAAAAAATCTGTTCTTTGAGTCAGTGTTACAGTACAAGAAATCCTACTTTAAAAAAAGAGAAAGCCAACACTGATTTTCTAATTTCATTTTTGATAGTAAAGATAAAGGTGATCCCAAAGCAATCCTTTCTCTAACCCACATGGGGTAAGAAACGAGGAAATATAAAGAGATATCTGCTGGTTTATTTTCTTCAGTTCTTTGTTATGTGTAGGAATGGGGTGTGTTACCCTGAATAATTCAAGCTCCAGAGACATTTTATACTCTTAGAGCAGCACAGTCCATTGGAGCAGCAGCACATGTACATGTCAGGCTTTAGCAGTTCCATGGACTCAGTAAGTGGTAATGTGGGACCAAGCCAGATCCTGATGTTGATTCCCTCATTCTGTGCATTACGTGAGGTGTAGGGAGAGACCCCAGTACTGTGGAGAAAGGCAGGAGCAGAGAAGGTGCCACCCACGGTGGCATTGTTGGGGGGAAGCTGGAGGGGGAGAATGGGATAACAAGAAGACAAACACAAGAACCAAGGGGGTTGTTTGGGTTGATCTGATCTGACCTTCAGAGGTTGGAAGGAGTGACTGAAGTGATGGTAACTGTAAAAGGCTGAGTTTGTATCAAGCCTCCCCTCCAAAGCTGGACTGCTGGGGACTTCAGATTGCCTTAAAACTGGCTTGTTGGAGCTGAGGGGACTGTGTGGAGACAGAGCATGTTCCAGAGCCTTCAGAGGTCTGTGCTGAATGAGGGGTGAGCAATTCTCCTCTCCCAGCACATCTGCTCTGTGCCTGAGTCACTGAGCAGCAGGAGGCTTGTTGGAGCCTGCTGCCCTCCTGCTCTCTGCCTCCTACCCTGTCCAAGGCTCTGGGCTGCCTTTCAGCTCTGAGGTGTCAGCCTTGGGTTCCCCAGCTCTGCAGGACTGTTTTCCTTATGGGAAGGAAAGGACAGTGGCATAAATGTGAAATTCACCCCAGCACTTTAAATGAAATCTTCACCCCTGGCTTTCAAGGATCTAGAGGTGAGACAGCAGATTAGCTTAGAGTTCCAGGGAAGATAAAAGCAGCAAGATTGTGGTGATATTTTTATCTTCCAGGAGTTTTGAAATTACTCATAAATGGGATTCATGTTTTATAACCTTTAAACACAGAGAGGAGAGAATGAATTTGGTAAACAATCTGAAAACCCCCCATATAAAAGTAGTTTATCAGCAAAATTACCATGGGGTTTGTTTTTGCTGAGAAAGTAGATTTGTTTAATAACCTGCCAAAGTTTTATGCAAATAGTACAACCCGGAGCACAAGTGTTTCTTATTGGAAGGTGTTTGCCTTGGAAGGCTGGTGTTCATTAACTGCTGGTGCTGAGCTGATTGATTAGAACTGGGAGGTGACTTTGGGTGATGGGCTGATGTTGAAATGTTTCTTTTTCACTTGTGAGATAACTCCAGAGCAGCTGAGGATTTCTTACAAAGCACATGGCAGGGGTGCCTGTTTCAGGAAAAGCACCAAGGAACAGGGTATTCCCGGGAGAGCAGGACATGGATACATGTGCTTTGATTAGCTCATGTGCTGTCTGGGAGCTGTCTTCTCTGGGCAGCACCGAGTGAGCCCTGCAGCAGTGAGGGAGTAAAGGCAAACAGGAGTTAGGGATGTTCACCAGCCTGAGCTCCTCAAGGGGAAGGTGCTTCCCAGCACTGCAGCAGCAGGAGAGAGGAGCAAACAACTCCTGCCCTGTACCCACCTGGAACCGTGACAGGAACCTTTGAATGTTTTGAAGTGAACAAGGGGAAAAGTTCTCCTGTGAAATGGCTTCATTCTGTTGGTGATACGTTATCCCTTTAATTAAAGAGCTGGGAATTAATTGGAGTGATGGATGGTTTTTACTAGAAGCCCATGACTAATTTTTTCTTGCCATCCTTGCTCTCTTATTGTTCTGTCTCCCCTCCTCCCCAGGTGCTGCTGTGCCAGCCATGGCCTCCAGGCACTGGTACAGACCAGTGTTCACTCTTGCTTGGCTTTTACCTGTTCCAGAGAAAGCAATTGTTTGCAGATATTTTCCACCTTGCCTTTCAGAAATTTTCCATTTCCTCAGAGTTTTGCAATTTTTTTTTGTTGTTTTAAAAGAGCCTGGGATTTTTTATGTAAACTTAAAAGAAACTACCCAACTCCAAACTCTTCAAAACACCTCAGCACCACAAAACCCCCCACTGTGTCTCACAGAGTGTTTGCTTCATTTAGTACCACATTTCTTACTTCATTAAAATAACTGCCAGGTTCAAAAAGCCCTCCCTGCAGTCATGTCTGTGCTGTAGAGTAACCTGCTAGCAAACTCAAGGGAATTTGAAATGAATTACAACAGGCAACATTCAAAATGGATGTGACTGAAGATATTTCTATTAAAATCAAAGCAACAGCTACAAAGGACTCAGTTTACCTCTTCTCTCTCCCTTACTGAGAGCTCAAACCTTTCTGTGATGTTACAACACTGATGTGGACAATTCTTTACATTTTTTCCACTTAGGAAGCTTTAGTCTTTTTATAGGAAATTTGTTTCCATGGCTGAACTCAGGCATGGATGAGTGGGGAACAATGCATTGTTTGTTAAAACAATTTTTTTTTAAGGGAGTGGGCTTAAAAGGAAGGAAATGTGGTTTAGATTTAAGTTTCTTTTGAAATTTCTTCCTCTTCTTTTACATCACCCCCCCACCCCCCAAAAAAAAAAGCAAAACAAAAATCCAAACAACTGGAAGTCTCCAAATGGCTTTTTCGATGTACATATCTTCAAAATATTTGGTATAATCTGGAAAGCAAGGGAAAAATTGTCAGTTTAAAAATTACTGTCTTGGTTATCCTTGCCTTCCCTCCCTGGGTTGTTCTCCTTGGAGAACACGCAGGCTTTGTCTCAGCTGTGCCAGCCCACGTGTTGGGCAGGGTTTGTCTGGCCTGTGTCATGGTGTGTATGGAAAGGAACTCAAGCTTCAGTTTGCCCACGTGCTCAAACCTTTTGCTGAACGAGGGCCTTGGGTCTCTGATCCCTGGGTTGTTCATCCATGGGGGTGTTCCGGAAGGAAGAGCCCCAGGAGGGTGAGTGGGGGTGAAGGTTCCAGGGGGAGGAAGCTTAAGGCAGGCATTCAGTTTAATTTTTAATTAGCTCTCTCCAGAGGGCAGTTGGCTGGAAATGTCTCTCTCTCCCTCTCCCCAGAGGTCCTGCGGCAGAGCTGCTGCATGAGCAGAGTCCCCAGCGAGGGAGTGCCTGATGCTGGCTGTCATGGCTGATCCTGCCCTGGAAGAACACGTGTCCCAGGTGCCTGAGCTGTGTTCCGAGTGTGGCCAGTCCCACCTGGTGCTGGACAATCACCTCTACAACTTCCAGGACGAGGTGGACGATGAGCTCATCTGCCACATCTGCCTGCAGCCCCTGCTGCAGCCCATGGACACCCCCTGCGGGCACACCTACTGCTTCAGGTGCCTCGAGAACTTCATGCAGGAGTACAGCTTCTGCCCCATGGACAGGAAGAAGCTCTCCTTCCAGCAGTGCCACAAGTCCAGCCTGCTGGTCCGGAACCTGCTGGATAAGCTGATTGTGCTGTGTCCCTTCAAGGCCGAGTGCCAGCAGACCATGCAGCGCTGTGAGCTGGAGGCTCATCTGCACAACAGGTGCTGTCCCCTTCTGTCCTTGTGTCACACCAGGGCTGTCGTGCTGCTCAGCAGACACATCCACTCTCAGAGCAGCTCCTAAACTGGGGCAAGGTGGGACACCAGAGATGACAGAGGGTGAGGCTGCAGAGGTGGGTGTGTGCAGACAGGGTAATTGTGTGTGTGTGTGTGTGTGTGTGTGTTGGGAGCCCAGCTCACACGTGCTCCAAGAGTGATCTGCTCACCTGCAGCTCCTCTGCAGACACTAAACCTACCAAAAAATATGTTTGTATATCCTGATCTGGGGCACTCAACTCTGAAACGATTATAAACGTGCTTATTCTTGTTTCACTTGCACGGAGAAGATAGACAGGCACAGAGTCAGCCCTCTGAAAGGCAGGGACCCTGCAGTGTTGCCAGTTTAATTGGTCCAATTAAGACGTGCAATACATAAGTCTTTGATTCAAATAATGCAAGTCCCTCCAAGCTGCACATTACACAGTGTCTGAATCACCTACTTATAATTCCATTATCTTCTCATTCTTTTTCCAAGAAAGAGAAGAAAATGAAAATTAGTTTTCATTTCTGTTTCTGTCCTTCTTGTGTAGAGGAAGGGAGACTTTTTGTGTTTCAGTGCTTCCACTGCTGGTTGAGCTGTTGGCAGGCAGAATGATGTTGCTTTAAAAGAAGTGCAGGTGACAAAGCTGTTGCTGTGGCACTTGAACCCTTGTTCTTGCCTGGTTAATGATTGCAGGACAGGGAGCTAAGTACAAACCCTGTACAGGTGGAAGCAGCCCTTCCTTGGCACTGTGTGTTCTGTTAGTGGGCAGTGAGAAATTCCAGGGGCTGTTTCCTTCAGCTGTGTTGGAGCTTTTAGTGGCAGTGGCATATTTAAAAAATCAGCCAAGCAACGTGCAGGGAGCAGTTACACTTGGGATACCTCTGCAGTCCCTGCTGGTTCTTGTTCGTCTTTGGTTCCCATGAGCTGAGGGCTTATGTTAGAGCAGGGGAAGTGCTGGAAGGTGCTTGTGTGCCCCTTTCCCTGGAGCAGTGGAAGTTTACAATCTCCTTTTTCTCGAAGTAGCCCTTTGTCCTGGTTGGTTGTAACCAGGCCGAGTGCTCAGACTGCAGGGCTGGGGCTGTGGCTCACACCAGGGCTGGGCCTTCCTCTGCTCTGCAAATCTGCCCTGCTATCAGTAAACTCCTGTCACTCCTTAATCCCTCTGGCACAAGAGTGAGGAGAGAGGGAGGCACCCTCAAATGTTTAGAGAGCTGTCTGGAAACTGTATCATTCTCTTATACACTTCATAGTTGTTTGTATCTCCCTTGAGGGGTGTATTCTAGGAAGTGAAACTGTTTCACCTGGGCTGTGGCTGTAGTCACACTGAAAAATGGGGAGGAAAGAAACAGGTTAAAAACTCACCCTGGGATTTGGGTGTTCCTATTTTTCAGTTTTAAGTGAGATTAACTGATAGCAGAAGATTTAAGAAAATAAGAAGCATCTAAAAACTTATTTTCTCAGGGGATTTCTCTGCCATTTGCAAAATGATTTTTTTTCTTGCCATCTAAAGAGGGCACAAGTGGATCAATCAGCTCCTGTCGTTAAATTTCAGGACCATCTTACTGCTTGGAGAATAAATGAGTAGGAATAAACCAGAGGAAGTAATACTGGGGTGAGACTTGTTTAGCCAGAATGTAAATAGTCAAGTTTAATTTGAAAAGTGAGTGGTAAACACCCAATACTACCCATGTCTCTGGAAGTGATGATTTTGCATTCACCACCCTCCTCACCCGTCACCTTTTGTATAAGGACTCACGATAAAAGAGCTTGTTCTTCCTCACCCCTTGTGCTGAGAGAGGCTGGTTGTGGTGTATTTGAGCACAGGGAACATTTTGGATGGAGAATTACTTCTGTGTGGGGAGTACCCAGTGGGATCAGAAACTCTAAATTGCTCTCATTGAGGCAGAGGCGTCAGCTGCATGGACTGGAGGAGGCTGGGGCTGGAGTGTGTCTGAGGGGCAGGGCTCATTCCACAAAACAAAATGCACAAGCCTCCCTTGCTGCTCTTGTGTGCTAAAAACAAAGCCTAATTCAAGGCCCAGCTTGAAACTTGAGCCACCTTCTTTGCATAAAGATACAGTTCATAGTCGTCTCTAAAACGTCAGAGCTGAGTATTTGCTTATATTTTAAGTATTGTTCTCTTCGTGGAGTGTTTGCCAGGTAAATATTTAGCAAGGGAGACTCCCATTCCTCTTATGTTCTCCTTCTTAAAATAATTTGCTTAATAATTTTGAAAGTAGTGAAACTGCAAGCCTGCTCTTAAGCTGATATTAGTACAGGTGGAAGCTGAAGGTCAAATGAGAATAAGTTTTAGCATCTGTGCTACCAGCATTGCAGCTGGTGAGATCTGGAACATACATTTGTCAGCCAGAGCTTGCATGTGCCAGGTCATCCAGGCAGGGACAGCACTGACAGACCCTGACAATCTCTCTCCAGGTGTCCCGGGTTCAAGAAATACAAATCTGAACTACAGAGGAAAAAGAATCCCATTTCCAAAGGGAAGGAAGATCCTCCCACCAAGGGGGAGACAAACACACCCAAGGATGCAGAGGTACCAGGTGGAGGCTCATCACTTGTGGCAGAAAGCTCTGGAGCTGCTGTGGTGTCACTGGGGACTGCTGAGCCTGGGCTGGTTAATCCAGCTTTTGAGGAGACTGAAGAAGGTGAGAGTTTGATACACAAGTGTAATTATGTATTTATCTTTTATAATATAAAAATGAGGTAATTATCTCAGACAGTTCAGTTTCTAAAGTGCCCCCAGCACTCTCAGACATCCTCAGTGCTATTCAGCCATTAGCAGCCATCAGAGTAATCTCTTTGCTCAGCTTGTCCTTGAGCAGAAGGGAGATGTGTTCATGTGCATCAGGGGTGGCAGGATCTGCTCACAAGCACAGAACTGAGCAAAACAATTTGGAGAGCCTCTGTTAGACAGCAGCCAGTATTTGCAGAATTCTTTGCAGAAACAAAGGCAGTCCCTGTCCATGTGAACGTGGAGCCAAATAATTAGTAACTAGGAACTGTTCCAGGTTCTTTTTAATCTCGTTAGGAAAATTAAATATACAGTTTCCTGTATATTCCTGGTCAGTCCCTCCCTAATGGTGTGCAGTGAGTGTGTTTTTACAGCATAAGTTAGGGTTTGGATTAATAGTCAGTTCTGAAAGCCTTGCAGATAAAATAACCATCTCCAGTGTAGCACTGCTTGTCTCAAGCCCTGTTAGGAGGCAGCAGCGTGGAAATCCCTGTGCCTCTTTCAAAGTTACTCTCAGCTTCCAAGTGAGCTGGAGCTGACAACTGCTGTGCCTGGGACAGAGGTAACACACAGGTCAGTTCACTTCTCTCTTGGCTTCTCCTCAAGTGCACTTGGAGCAGGTTTGGTGACAAGTGCCCTTCACCCTGCCAAGCAGTGCTCTGGGCTGTGTCCGTGCTGGGCTGCCCAGTGCTGGGAGATTCAATAGGACCTGCTAACAACTACTCTCATCTTCAAAGTGAGGCATTGCTTCATCCTCAGGATGCTGGGAAATAGCCAAACATGACTCCTGTTTTACAGGGGGGCTGGGAAAAGAGGAGCAGAGGAAATTAGAGGAAGGAAGTTGCGGTGAGGTGCCTATGGTAAAGTCACTGCAGCAGCAGAGCAGTAATTACTGGGTAGTCCCCTTCCCTAATGGGCATCATGGAAATTGGAATTTGCTATGTGTGTGCTTCTAGCAGGACAGCTGTGGCAGGAGGAAAATACACCTCTAAAGAGTAGCCAAAACATACTGAATGCCCTTTAATAGAACTCAAGCCATAATAATAAAGAGTTTGAATTCAACATAAGCTAGGAGAAAATGGGAAGCATTCTGGAGGAACTGTAAAGAAACAGAGGGTTTTTAAGCCTTTCATCTGACCTTTTGTCTCCTGATAGCTGCTTTCCCTCCAGGCTTTGAACACAGCCTGCCAGGGGTATGAATCTTGTGGTGCTACGAGAAGGAAAATTCTATGAATGTCTTGTTTTTTCTCTTCACTTTCCTCGAGCAGACCTCCCTCACAGAACAAGTCTTGTGGCTGAAACCACCACCATTGAAATCCACCGAGAAGACCTGGAGGAGGAGCTGGGGATAAGGATCGTGGGGGGTAAAGACACCCCACTGGGGAACATTGTTGTTCAGGAAGTGCTGCGGGACTCTGTGATTGCTGCAGATGGGAGAATAGCACCTGGGGATCATATTCTGGAGGTAGGAAAAACCCCACTGGTAGTGCCATTGCTACTCCTGACTTGACATGAGGGCTGGGGGAGGAGAGCTGCCTGGAAAAACTGGGAAATTTCCACAGCTGAGGGTTTTAAAGCACTGATCAGACCTGTGTGTCAGCAGCATTGTGTATCTGCTGGGGCTGAGGAGCAGACTTCTGTGGCTCCTTACAGGCACACTCATATTTCCCTTGCATATTTGATGGTCTAAATTTAGACCATTTTGGATAAAGTGGAAGATTTCTATCTGGTAATTTTCACACAGTAGCTCTGTTTCTCTCCAAAGGGTGACGCTCTAGTCAGGAAGTCTCATAATTGCTTGTTTTCCCATGTTGCTTAAGCTGCATGTTCTCCATGGGCAGGTCCAAAGTGACCTTATGAGTGAAGTGAGCATTAGACATGTGATGTGAGCAATGCAGAGCACCAGCCCACAGTCAGGGGAGTTCCCAGGTTAGTCACCTGTGTGGCAGTGGGGGACCAAGGGGACACCAGCTTTGTGCAGCAGGGAGGGGACACCTCCAGCCCTGGTTGCCCAGGCATTTGACAGGCCACGAGGACCTCACTGTCCTGTGGGATCCTTCCTGATGCCCACACATGGTGGGACTCCTGGGGATGGCCCTGTGCAGGGCCAGGAGTTGGACTGGATAATCCTCGTGGGTCCCTTCCAGCTCAGGATATTCCATGACTGTGGTTCCATGAAGGAGTGGCAGCCCCACATGCACAAGTGGCTGATCCCATCTCTGACCTGGTTCCTTAGGGAGACCACTGGAGTAACTTCTCTGTTATCCAGTGGGATTGTACATGTCTCAGTCTCGGCTAGGTGTTAATAGGGCAGGTCCCCACACTTAGTCCCAAAAGACTGCACAGAGTCTTACGTGATATCTGACAAAATGAGAACTCTCAGAGTTACCTTGGTGACAGCGTCATTAGCCAGGTGATTCCAGAAGCTTGTGGACTGTGGACCACTCCTCAGCTTAAAAGGGAGGATAGGCAGCCTTCAATTTGAGCCTTTTCCAAGTCTGTACTGAAGGCTGGAAGTTAAGGGAAAGTTGCCAAGGGATGGAAGGAATGACTGAACACTTCACAGTGTCAGGTTTGTTGGTATGTGAGGTGTCCTATCTCTCCCTGCCCTCAGTTAATCACCAGCAATTACAGTCTAACTTCATCTGCAGCTTTCTTCATTCTTTTTGAGAAAACTACTCTCTGACGTGCCTCAGAAGCAGCTGCTGCAGTTAGAGCCTTGCACAGGGAGTTTGACGTGCTGCTCCAGCTGGGTGATGTCCCACCCTGTGCACAGAGCCCAGATTCCATGGATCCTGATTAGAGCCTGTGCTGTGTTTGTCTCTCAGGTGAATGGTGTCAACATCAGCAGTGTGACTCACTGCCAGGCTGTCTCCTTCCTGCGCCACCCAGGCCCTGTTCTCCACCTCATGGTCCTGCAGGAAAAGGGCTTTTCCAACAAGACTGCACAGCAGGATTCCAGTTCTGCAAACCGGGAAGTGATCCACGTCACCTTGATCAAGAGAGACCGCTCCGAACCCCTGGGAATCAAACTGATCAGGAAGACTGACGAGGCTGGGATTTTTATTCTGGATCTCTTAGAGGGAGGTTTGGCAGCCAAAAATGGGAGGCTGAGTCGGAATGACAGAGTGCTGTCAATAAATGGGCAGGATCTGAGGCAAGGGACACCTGAGGCCGCAGCACAGATCATCCAGGTGAGCTCAGGTGTAAGATGTGGATGGGAATGCTCTGCAGCTCTTTGGCTGATGGCAGGGCTCCTGTTCTGACCCAAGGGCTGGCAGAACACACAGGAGCAACCTGCATTCCTTCAAATATCTCTTTGGGAAAGTGACTTCCCTGCGGATGTGTGGGATCACCACTTCCACACGAAGACAAACATGAAGAGTGTGTATCACTGTGAGTCACTCTGACAGCTCTGGGGCCAGGCAGTGGCTCATGGCTCAGTGGTTCACCCGAGGTGATTGGATCTCCTTGGTGCTGTTTGCAGCCTTTCCTGCAGAGGGAATGTTGTCTGCACTGTGTGGATTCATAGAGCAGGGATCAGGACAGCCCTTTGTGATTCAAACAGAGGGAAGGTGCTTGTTGGGAGCTGTGATGGGCTGGCAGCACAGAACAAAACCCTTCGGGCTGATTTGAAGCCCTTTTTCCCCATTTTCCCTGTATTTGGGAAGAGTCTAGAAAACAACGTGGGGCCCCTCAGACCGAAAACATTCCAAGATGCTAAATGGATAGAGGAGGGGTGGTCTTCCCCTGTACAGTGAGGAATTGCTGCTGTTGCAGCATGCCAAATGTTTTGGGGGAAGCATGGGGAAGGAATTTTGGTGAAAGGA
This sequence comes from Pseudopipra pipra, assembly GCF_036250125.1. Taxonomy (NCBI): domain Eukaryota; kingdom Metazoa; phylum Chordata; class Aves; order Passeriformes; family Pipridae; genus Pseudopipra; species Pseudopipra pipra. Next base: position 18,534,988 of record NC_087561.1, on the reverse strand, counting down.
TTAAGGGTTGCTCGTGTGCAGCAGATATCACATAGATCAGTTTAAGTTCTTTATCTCCTGGGCAAGTACCTCCAGTTTGAGGTTTTATCTGAGGATCCTGACACAATACATCTCATCACACTGTTTATATCCCAAAAGGATGTGAGGTCAGTGCTGAGGGAGAACCAGTTCTCTTCCTGGCAATCAGAGGAGCACAGTGCATGGGAGAAAAGGAGGGAAAGGGAATAGTTCCACTACTGAGATCCCTTTTCATGTTAAATATGTGATTCCATTCTATGGCCTCTTAGAACTTGTTTGCATCCCACAAGTGCTGCTGTATTTCTGTCGCAATGTGGACACACAATTCCCAGAAGAGGAACTCTGTCTCATCCCACTGGAACCAGTAACTGAAGTCTCAGAACTGGCTTCATTAGGTTTGGGGATTGAATCCTTTTGAAGTAATATTTCTGTGAAACTGTTACAGTTTTCCAAACGTTATCTGTTCTTCTGAGGGCTAACTCCAATTCTTGGTTAAATGTAACTTAAAAAGTCCCTCTTCCAAGGCCAGGGAATTCCCTGCTGCCTGCGTGCTGTGGCAGCAGGGAAATGGGGTCCTTCTGTGGCAAGAAGTGAAGCAGCAACTGTATTTCTGTCATGCCCTGTAGGAAACACCCAAGGGAGCACATCCACCCTACCCCAGTGGAGTCCTTCCCAATAAGGGTTTGTCAAGTGATCTGAAAGAACAAACCAAACCAGAAGAGCAGTAACAATAGTGGGGACTTCCCCTGTAGTTCTGCCAAGGCCAGACATACAGCTGGTTAAGTGTTTAATTGGCAGCAGACTCAGAGCAGAGGTCGTGTCTTCAGGTACTCTGGGGGAAAAATGGCTGGGAGATGTGGAACAATGGAGAGCACAGGCTGGGAGGGAAAGAGCTTGAAGAAGTTTCTTTACAATGGAAGGAAAGCCTCCAGTGCTCGTCACGACAATGGTGTGGCCCAGTCAGTGTTCCAGCTCTGCTCACCTTGGATCACAGCACAAGATGTCATTTTGGCTATTTGTACTCAAGTGGAGGAGTTAATCATCCCTTTCCACCTTCTCTTGCTTGGCATTTGTTGGAGAGGGGGGATGAGTGAAGCCTGCGTCTCCTCCTGTTCCTTCTGGCCAGTGTTTGCCAATCCTCTTCTCTTCTTCCAACAGCATTCCCTGGCTCTTCACAAAAGACTTTGCAGCATGTCAAGGAGCTGTTCCAGACTCTGTGGGGATCAATGCCAACCCTTCTCTTTCCCCAGGAGAATGGCAGGGGCTGTCCCTAACTGCTCATTTATTTTTCTCTCTGTTTTATTTACACTCTTGGTTTCTCCTGGCAGACCACTGAATCCAGAGTGAACTTTGTGATCCTGAGGCAGCCCGGGGTGCAGCTGCCAGAGCCAGCAGAGGATGGCAGCTCCTCCAACAGCAGCAGCAGCAGCAGCAGCAGTGGGGGCAGCCCCGTCCACCACCGGAGGCGGCTGGACCAGAACCACTACAGACGGAAATCCACCTACCAGAAGGTCAGGCTGGCAAAGGAGGGCAGAAGGGCTGCTTGTTCCTGGCCCAGCACAGGGGCTGTGTTTGCTCTGCAGTGCTGACTTATCCTGTAAGGCTGAGCAGCAGCTCCATTGCTACTTGACCTGTTGAAAAGCAGCAGGTTTCTGGCTTTTGGTATTGGAGAACCAGTTTGTCATCTGCTGGGAAACATCATTTTAAGGGAAAAGGTGCCAAAATTTCTTCAAGCGTCTCTCATGTGGATGCAGAACTGGTGTTTAATCCTTTCTTGTCTGGAAAGGGCAATGAGGAATTTACCATTCATGTGTTGCTCGAGACTTGCTTCTCCACACCCTCCAAGCCCCACATGTTCGGGGTGTTGCACTGACCCAGGTGATGCTGGTGTGGGGCCAGAGGCCTTTATGGTGCAGGAGCAGAATCCCAGAGGACACTGGTGCTCTGGGGCTGCAGTGTGTGTTTGTGCAACACAGAAGGCACCATGAGCCAGAGGAGAATCACCAGCCTAGTGTACCAGGAGAGAGTTACTCTGTGTTTAGAACTTCCAGTTGGGTGAGAAAACTTGCTGCATGTGCTTAGGCTTGTGTGTTTGAGTGTCCCTGAGTCCTGTAGGTAGCTGTCATACAGGGAGTGTGGTTCCTTGATTTAATCCTGCAGGAACATTTCCATACTGTTTGTACAGCCTGTGCTCTAATGTGTGCTCTCACTGCAACCTCAACACTTAGTCAGAGCTTGATTGCTTGATAGGAATGGCCTTGAAATGAGTTCAAAGCTTTTCCTCAGTGTAAAATTATCTTCCTCAGTGAGCATCTCCACAGCAAAATGGATGTGGGAACACCAGGACAGCACTGCCCTGCTCCTGCTGGCTCACCAGGGAAACACTACTCTGCATTTCCACCCAGAGCAAAGACATGGGGAGCTGACTTTGCCACCCAGCAACACTGCTGGAATGTTCTGGATAACAGATAAATGTTGTGTGGTTATCTCCCAGGTCTGGGTTCTTGTGTTGATTACATTACTGAAGCTGCATTTTGTGCTGTCATTCCTTTGTAGGATTTACCTCAGGGATATGCAAGTCATGAAAAGACAGTTGCAATCAAAAAGGAACCAAAGGAATCTTTAGGAATAACAATTGGAGGTGGAAGGGATAACAAAAACAAGCTCCCTATTTATGTAACGAGTGTGCAGCCCATCGGGTGCCTCTTCAGGGATGGCAGAATCAAGAGAGGTAAGGAGGCTCTGGGACCCTTTATCCTTTTGGAAATGGGGTTTTTTTTCAGTGAAAGGTGGACTTGGACACCAAAGTGAGGCTGGAAACAGGATTCCACGTGACACCTTGAGGCAGAAACGGGCTTCGAAGCAGGAGGTCTATAATAGTCCCTTTTTATTTCATCAACAGGAGATGTACTTTTGAGCATCAATGGCATTGATTTGACTCATCTGAACTATTATGAAGCTGTGGCAGCACTGAAATCTAATGCTGCTTCCCACTCAGTCACACTGAAAGCCTTGGAAATCCTTTGCCTCAACTCGCCAGAGGCACCCCTGGACATCAGGGAGCAGGGATTCAGCTGGTCCCCCCTCTGGATCACATGGCTGGGACTGCCCAGGTATGTGTGTTCAGTGGCTGTGCAGAGCAGGTAATCACAGGCCTGACTTTCACTCAAACACTGGGAATTAATTGCTTTGTTGACTACCTTGGAAGCATTGCTGGCATTCCCATTTAGCTGTGAGGCAGTGGGAAGCCTTGTTTGCCAATGAGATCACAGTGTAATGAATGCATAAGAAACTTCCACGGCTTTTATGGTGTGACCCATCACTGCCCCACTCCTGTGGGACAGTAACCGTGTGGTAGAAGCTCCTGAACCCCCTTTTTTCAAAGAGAAATAGTCAATGTTTGATCCAGCCCCTGTTCTGGTATTAACTGAATTCCCTTTCTAGATCTCCTCACACAGGCCAGACCCCGGAGCTGTTTGGTAGTTTCTAATCTGCTCATCTCACTTAGGGGCAGACATTCTTTCAGTCTGTTCTTCTTGGCTGTTGTAATTGTGTCATCTTTAGCATGAAGCAGAAATGATTCTGAATAGCTGAGTTTTCCTGCTGCAAGGCTTTGGAGCACAGACTGAGCACAGCTTTTAGCAGCATCACGGGATGTTCCAGGTGACAGCACTAAGACTTCCTGGAAAGGTGAAAGTCTGGTTTGCTCACTTGTGCAGTTGCACCAAAAGCAACTGAGCTGCGAAAGGCAGAACCTGTTGTCATCCCAGTGACTAGAGGAGGATTGTGCAGGAGATGCACGTGGAAGAGTAAAGCCAAACCCTTCTGTGGGAAGCCTGGATTATTTACAGCCTTGTTTCTTGAGGCACCTGAAAGAAGAAACACTTGACAAAGGCTCTGTTGTGTTACCCCTGAGTTACTTAGCAGCCTGTAAATGCTGAACAAACCAGCCCAAGGAAGGGCTTTTGTGTCTGGAGTGACTGTAACTTGGCCTGTGCTCAGCACTCTCCTTCCATTCCCTCTGCTCTCCCAGGAATCCCTGTCTGTGCTGGGCAGGTCTAGTGGGAAGCAGCCCTGAGCTGAGCACAAACTGGAGCACAAACCCTCAGATGCTGCCTGTGTGTGTTCCTCAGGGGTGCTCCTGCAGCACTAGAGCAAGACAGAACCTGGCTGTACTTCTTCCTTTCTTCCTTTTTCCCAGTTTCTTTGGATGTGGGTGACCTGCAGCTTCACCACACCCTGTTCTGCTCCAGGGACTGGAGTCCCTCTCTGCTTGTGGATCACCTGCCCTCATTTCAGGAGTCTCCTGGCATTCCCTGCCATTTAATACATTGCTTGATATTCTTTGCTGCTGGTGTTAATGTTGCCCCCCTTCCTTTGACTGTGACTGGACCTGGAGCAGGATTTCAGGTGCCCTTTCTGCTCTTCTCTTCCTTTTGCTCCAGCCCAAATTCCAGCCCCTGTCCTTGTGTACAGTTCTGGTCGTGAGGGTTTTCAGAAGGCACCTGGTGAGGTCATTTCATTTCAAGAACTCACCAAATCTTCTTCCTTGTTTCCAACAATAAAAATTCCTGTGCTTCCTCACTCCTTTTCCCATGTGCTCGCAGTCAGACCTGGTAGGAACTGGCTGGTGACCCACAGACACCGCTGTTGGTCCCCTGGCAATGCTACCTGGGGTTTCAGGTTTCAGGGAGGTGCAGCTGAAATGAGGATCCCTCCAGTGTCCCCCTTGCAGTGTTTGGGGTCACCCCCTGAGCTGGGTTTCCTTGGGACAGGACTGACCCTGCAGTGCTGCAGAGGAGCCCATTGCACAGACCCCACGTGTGCCACCCTGACCCTGCACTGCAGGAATCCCCTGCAGTGTGCCCAAACTGCCCCTGTGTCCTCAGCAGTGCCACCTGTTCCTTTGGGCTGCCCTGCTGAAGGGCCTCAGTGTGCCAGAACCTTCTGCAGTGCAGTGGGAGAGTTTAATGCTTACTGCATGTGCAATTTTGGGTTTGTTCAGCTTTTATTTTTTCAGTTATTCCTCTGATCCAGCAGAAATATCCCTTTGTTTCTAGAGGAATGTATTTCTTTCTAGTTTGAACCCAAACTAGGGAAGTATATCTGGTTGTTGCAGCACTTGAGCCCACAGTGCTTAACTCAGGCTTTGATTCTTGATCTGTGGTCCCTGTTTCTGCCAAAAGCTGCCACCTGGGCACTCCTGGGGATGTGCTGTGACAGTGGAGCCCCTGCAGCCTGGCCTGGGTTCTGTGCCAGGCACTGCTGTGGGTTTTAGGAGAGAGAGAGAGAGAGAGAGAGAGAGAGAGAGAGAGAGAGAGAGAGAGAGAGAGAGAGAGAGAGAGAGAGAGGAAAGCCCTGGTCCTGTGCCCTCTTTGGGACTCTGGAGAGCAACTCCTTGGCTGTGCTGACCCAGGGGCTGGCATTTCTTGTCTTGTAATGCAAACCTGCTGTCCTCATAAACTCACTGCCCTCCATTCTTTGCGTTAACTGGTGGCAGAGAGGGTTCCAGTGGTTTCCTACCATTTATTGCTGCTGCTTGTTCGTCACAGATAGAGCATAGAAACTTTGATTTCTTGATGGTATTATGTTAAATCAATACCAGCCATAGGCAGTACAAAATACCATCTCAAATGCTGGTTTGGAGGGGGTCTGTGTCCTAAACACTGCACCCTAAAGGTACCAGAAATACCAAGGTCACAGACTGATGTATCTTTTCTCTGTAAAACCTTTGCTTCTTGAAAACAGTAACTGTGCACAGTATGGCTTATGGGTAACTCCTGGGGGTGGAAAAGCAGTTTTCCTCCTGCCTTCTTCCCTGGTTTGTCCAAGACAGGGACAAGTTTGAGCTCTTCCCACACCACTGTGGTGCTCCTGCCTGGGCCCTGCTGGAGCTGCACACTCCAAACTCCCAAAGGGCTGAGGAAGTGCCAGCTCAGCATCGGGCTTGGCACTGTAAAACCGGCACCTCCACCTTCCCTAAAGTCCTCAATTCTTTTCCCACAGTCATTTTACATAATACTAAGTTAATGTTTCCCTTCCTAAAACCTCTTCTTTTGTACTGAAAACTGATTTCTAGCAAACTGCCTTTATGTCTGATGCTTTGATTTCCATTCTGTGCACTTGCCCCTCTTGCTCTCAGGGCTGTTTATTTGCACTGCCCCAGATGTGTCTCAGAGCTGGTTTTGCACTTGTGTGGTACCTGTGAAGGAATCCATGGAGGAATCAGTAAGCTGGAGCTGGATTATGTGTGTTTATGTGTGAAAAACTCCTACCAAAGTAAACAGTTTGAAGTAGATAATTGGATCTTTCTCCTGGTGAGAAGTGAACTGAGAAGGCTTTTGAAATCTGAAACTCCTCTGCAAACGGCTCCAGCGAAGCCCTCGAGGCCAAAACGTTTATTAGGAAAAGCTTAGCTGCTGGAACAGCTCAGAGGTGAGGAGCAGCAGTTTCACACGAGCCCTGAGTGGCAGCCAGGGCACACGGACGGTCCTGCCACCCCTCCCTGCCTGGCCAAGGCTTTGTGTTGCTGTGCCACCCTGGGCAGCAAGTGCTGCTGAGCACTTCACATCGCATTCCCAGGCTCCCTGAGGAGACAAACCTCCATGGCCAGCAGCCAAAAACGGGCCTGGCAGCTCTCAGCTTACAGCCACCCTGCATCCTCAGGACAGGCCACGCTCCGAGCTGGCAGGCAGAGGAAAGGCAGCTCTGCCTCCCGTGTTTGCCCTCTCCCAGGGCTGGACAGCTGCTCAGTGCCTGCCCTGTGCCTGCCCTGTGCCTGCCTGCACTCTGCCTGCCCTTACAGCTGGGACAGCAAGCCCTGCTCTCAGGAATTGTGTGGCTGTAGCTGCTGCTCACCGTTAGCGTGAGTTTGTCACTGGGCCATGTGTTCCTTGGGAGAATTCCTGAAGGTATTCCCGAGTCTTTCAGGTCACAGACCCCTCCAGAGAATGGGAATTTCCTGTTAACTCTTTGACAACACTGAGAAAAGAGTCCAAAGGTCAGATTTTAGAATTAGCCCTGCAAAGGGGTGTCTCAAATCCTGGAAAAAAATGAGGTTGTGACACAGCTGGATCCATGTGCTTTCCCTGAGAGGAATCAGAAGCTTCTGGTCAGGCAGTTTTCCTTCAAAGGCTCTCACCAGCTCTCTCTGTTTCTGCCACAGCTACCTGCACTTCTGCCAGGACATTGTCCTGAGTAAAGGGAACCTGGAGAGCTGGGGCTTCAGCATTGTTGGGGGCTTTGAGGAGAGCAAAGGAAACCAGCCCTTCTTCATCAAAACCATCGTGCCCGGCACTCCTGCCTTCCGGGACAGGAAGCTCAAGTAGGTGTGAACTACCCGGGTGGCTGGGGGGCATCACAAACAGTCCCGGGGTTTTCCCTTTGCCCCTTGAGACCAGCCCAGCTAAAAGTTAATGACTGTAATTCCTACACACTCAACTGCACAGTTAATGCTGATGCCAAACATGTAACAAACCAAGTCCTGTATTAAGGAGCGTTTTGGTTTCTCCATAAAGGTGCAATGAAAAGGAATTAACAGTTAGGTTTTAAAGGGCTGTAAAGGTCTTAATTGAGTAATTAGGGAAAAGTAGAAAGGGGATGTTTGAGATGAATCTTGGAGGTTCTAGAATATAATATCTCTTGGGTAAGCAGAAGTATCCCAATAGAAGCAACAAAAGGAAACTTAAAATGGAGCTTTGCCGAGCTGTTTGTGAGTGAGAAATCCCCGAGGGGAGGAGTGGAGCTGGAGGAGCCCCAGTGCTATCCCTGGGAAGCAGGAACTGGTTCCCCACAGGCTGCAGGTGCAGGACTGTGAAGGACAGAGGCTGGTCTTTGCAGGGGCTGTGGTTTGGGTGGAGGAAGCCGGGCTTTGCTCTCCTCAGAGCTGGGAGAGGCCAGAGCTGTGGTGGGAGGACTGGGCTCAGTGGGAGTGGGAGGACAGGAGGGGATGTGTCTCCCCTTCAGAGCCAGGGTGAGGTTCCAGCACCTCCCAGCCCTCTAGAGGTGCTGCTGTGCCAGAGGGGCAGATCCCACAGGACCCTCAGCCCCTGCTGTCCTGAGCTGCAGGGTGACAGTACAGCTCCAGCCTGCAGAGCACATCCCCTGGGGGACTGTGCCTGACCTGCAGCACTGACCTGGGTCAGGAGTGTGGGACAGCACAAACCTGCCCTTGCAGCTTCTCCCTCTGCTGTCCCTGCCCTGGTCGTGCTCCTGGGGCCATTCCCTCTGCCACCAGCAGTGTCCTCCCTTTCTCTTCCCTCGGACTCACAAGGGAACAAGCTGCTCCCAGGAGGAGTTGGTGACGTTGGCTCAGGGTGGGTGATCTGACCCTGGGGGCTGCAATTCCGGGTTGCCTCAGCCTGCCCAGCGTGTCCTGTGTTCCCAGGTGTGGAGACGAGATCGTGGCCGTGAACGGCGTCCCGGCCATCGGAATGAGCAACGCGGAGCTGATCCCGATGCTGAAGGAGCAGCGCAACAAAGTCACCCTGACGGTGGTGTCCTGGCCAGGGAGCCTCGTGTGACAGCTCACACCATCCAGCACTGCCTGCGGGATCAGGGACCAGCTGCCACCACGGGGGACACACGGACCCGGGGCCTGCTCCGCTCCTGCTCCCGGGGCAGTGCCAGGGAGGACTCTTTGCTTCCTTCCTGTGGAAAACATTTTCCTGTGCCAAGGCTGTCACCAAATCTGGCAGCTGAACTCCGAGGAACAGTTAATCCAACAGTTGTGGCTTCCCAGGCTCATTAAAACTCCTTAGGCTGCTGTTGCAGAGGAAGCTCTTCCCAGCGTTTCTCACAACCTGCCTTGGAGGCTGGTCAGGCACTTCCCTTGATTTTAGGGCTCAGCTTTCCTTTTCCTATTTTGATCAGGTTAAACCAGTGGCTCTTAGGAGCTGCTAATAAATCATCCTGTAGGGACAGGGACCCACTCTTGATATTTTCAGGTTTCAGTAACCCAAGGAATGTGTTAATACATTGAAAAAACCAATGGTAACTCAGAGCTGGCACCTGAAGAGCTGCTGGGGCAGGATGGTGGGGCTGTGTTGACCTGTACGAAGGTCCTGTCATAAATCCTGGTTTAGGATCCTGCCAACTCCACTGATTTATTGCAAATGGACAATTTAAACTGCTTAAAGAACCCCTGTCAAAGGGAGCAGCAGAAGTGGTTTCACTGACGTGTGATGTTGCAGAGTGTGACTTTAGCAGAGGGCGATGGCAAGGCTCACAGAGAAGCTTCCCTGGTTTTATGACTTGATAAAGCAGCTTTTCCCACAGAAGGCAGGTGATTCAGTAAACAGGCTGTAACCAGCACCCTGTGTCCCACATGCTGTCTGGGATTCTCTCAGCTGCCTGGCTTTCCCTTATCAATCCCAGTGCCCAAGGCGGGGTTGGGGCAGGGGGAGGAGCCCCTGCATGGTCAAGCAGAGCAGATTTGCTCCTGCAGTTCTGTTCACATCCCACTCACAGCTGGAGCCAAATACCAACTCACTGGACCAGGGAGGCTCCAAGGGCCATTGCTCCTTGGCCACTTTGTGCCCAGGGCAGCAGGAAGTCCCTCCAGGACAGTGCCCGGCCTGGCTTCAGTTCACACCCTCTGCACAGGGAAAATGTACCTGCAGAGCTGGAGCTGGGCCAGGGGGGTTGTCCTGACAGCCTGCCACGTTCCTCCTTTCCAGCTCCACCTGAAGCAACTCATCCTCTTCCAGCAGGTCCTTAGTGAGCAGGAGCAGTGACAGGTCCTTCTCAACCCGGGCTGCACTGAGAGGTCTCCCCTCTCCTGCTGCCTCTGCTGCACCTTTTACAGGACCAGCTTTGTACGAATCAAGAGTCCCCTCTGGCGAAATGCTGAACTCCCTGCAGTGCCCCTGCAGGTGGAGCCCGTCCCTGGCTGAGCGAGGCTGCCCCTGGGGCTGCTGCAGAGCTGGCCCTGGCCCCTGCACACACAGGGCCCCCACTGCCCGCGCTGGAGCTCCAGGCAGGCACAGCAGGGCTGTTCCCAGAGCCAGCACACAGCAACAGTTCGGGATCCAGCCCCACAACAGCCTCCCTCTGGCTGACAAACACCCCGGGGACTCTGACAGCACCCTGTTGTTTCTCCTGAATGCTGAGAGCAAAATCATTCACACAGGAAAACTCCTCCTCGACCTTTGCTCGGACACAAAGGAACACAAAAACCTGAAGCAATGTTTTGTCTCTTTCCAATCAATGTGCAGAACCTGTGCCTGGGGTGGAACAGTAAATATTGGTGTACAGAGAGGGCCATTCCTCCTGCCTGCACCACGTGCCAGTGGCTGATGGGCAGGAGGAAGAGCTGCTGGGCAACGGGAGGGAGCAGGAGCTGCAGAAGGATTTTACTGTCACTCCACCTCCTTCCAAGGTGCCTTCAACTTCACCAAAATGTCCTCATAATTTAAATGTTGTTTCAAAAATCAGCTTGTTAATAGATGTTGAATTTGTTTTGATGCCTTTATAAATTATTGTAATATTGCTGAAAAATATGTGTCATAGGTGTGGTTTTCACTTTCTTTCCACTGTATCAGTTAATGCCCCCTGAATAGGTGACCTCGACAAGACACTGCTCCAGGAAGCTGGCTCTGGGTGGCAGGAAACAGCCCCCAGGAAAGGAGCTGGACTATCCTGAAATACCCTGGGGCTGGGAAAACAACCCTCACCAACTGTAGGCCCACATCCAACACCAGCAAACCTGCAGCAGCTTCCTGGTGCAAGCAAAGATCGTTTCCCTGGTATTAAGGGCAAGCATTTGATCTCTATTTATTTAATTAAAAGAGAACAATTTAAAACCTTAACTTCCTAGCTGCCCCTGGCACTACCACCCTGCTCCCAGGAGTGCAGGACCCAGGTCCAGCTCCTTCAGTAGCTCGGGAGGAAGCTCCCCCTGCCCCATCCCTGCAGGATTCCCCATCTCCCTGGTGCAGAGGGAAGCAGAGGGATGTGACCACCAGGAATTCAGTCTGTTTACAGCAGGCTTCTGTCACCTCCACAGGCTGTGGAACAGCTCTGCCCACCCCCGGAGAGGCCCCAGGACACCTGAGCCTGCAGCCATGGCAAACATGGCCCTGGCTGGGGCCACACCCCACTGCCCTTGGCAGGACACGCTGTGCCAGCCCCTCTCTGACCCAGGGTGGGCTGGGGCCACTGCCTGACCCCCTCTGGCACTGCTGCCCTGCAAGTTCAGAGTTCAGTGCCAGAAAAAAACAACCCCATTTCACAATTCCCAAATCTGGGCTCTCTGTGGAGCCCAGGGCAGGGCTGCTGGGCCCTCTCCCCTTGGCACTGCCCTGCCCAGGGGAGCCTGTGCTCTGGGAGCCGAGGGAGGGCACAGACCAGGTGCTCCTGAGTCCTCACCAGGCTGGGTGTGGTTTCTCCCTGCCCAGGCCCCACCAGTGCCATGATCCTGCTGACAAGGTGGTGATGGCTCAGAGGCCTTTTCCAGCCCCAGTGATTCCGGGATCCTGTAACTGCATAGAAGCCAGTTCCCCCCAAGCTCCTGAACGCTCCTGGGCACTCTCAGCTGAACTCCAGGAGCATTGCCCTGGTCCCCCCCAGTGCCAGGAGATGAGATTCCCTGGCTGGGGTTACCCCTGCCCATCCTCTGCTGCCCCTCAGAGACATTGCGTTCCCAAGCCCTGGGGTCTGCTGTGGCTGCAGAGGGAGGAACAGCTCCAGCCCCATTCCAGGCCCTGCCCCTCATCCTGGGTCAGGGCACACACATTTCCCGTGACCTCAAAGCACATGAAAAACCGCCATAAAAACCAAAACCTAAGACAGCCCCCAGTTCTTCCCCCTCTCCCCCAGGCTCTGCAGTTAAGGACTCATCCCAGTGTCACCCATTCCCAGAGGGCTCTCCTGGCTCAGGTCTCAGCCCCGACACTTCACAGCACACTCAGACTTGCAAGGTTACAATACCAAAATATACAGAACATTTCAGAACCATATTATTTTAGGACAAATATTTAAGACAGTTTTAAATAACAAGTCAAAGAAAAATGAGACACTTGGGGACTCACACAAACTGAAGGGTGGGATCCTAAGGACCAAAACCCTTAAAATTATCTCCCCTGTTCTCCCCACCCAGAAACATCTCTGTTGCCCCTCTCCCCAACCAATACTAAGTCCAAAGAAACTTTGGAATTCAACTAAATTTATTTTGGGATCTAGGGGAAGGAATTCATCGGACAGGAGTGTCGGTGATAACCAAATAGAAATGCCAACCCCACGAGGGCAAAATGCTGGGACTTGGTGCTCTCTACTGCCCTGGGTTATTCAGCTCAACTCAGGAAAGAAAAAGGAAACAAAACAGGCAAGTCAAAAGTAATTAAAGAGAAACTCTTACTACAGGTCTTCATCGATTCCCACTCAGAGGTGTAACATGACAGAGCTACCTTTGCAATGGGTAACAAAGTGAGTTTTGGGGTCTCTGCCCATGCTGGGTGAGTGTCAGGCAGAGCAGACCCTGTGCCCAGCAGGCAGAGCAGACCCTGCAGCTCCTCAGCCATGGAGAAACCAGAGGCTCTTTCTGTAGCTATAAAGGAATTTATTTGGGATGAGACTTCACTACCACGCCAGACTCTAAGCTGGCTCTCGGGGTCTAAGTCACACTGTTCTTTGGACAATAAATTTCAAGTTGCACTTACTGTCCTATTGAAAAAGGAATGATGATGACAAAAAAGAACCAAAAGCTATTACCTAATTGTGTTAATTTCAGCTGAAGCCATCTTCCATCAGAAACCATAGGATCTGATACACCAAAGTCCTCCCTAGGGATGTGTATGAGTAGAGTAGCTCAGTGCTTTGTAACTAGTACTGCTGTATTGTCTTGTATCAAAACCAAAAAACAACAAAAAAGGAAGTTTAAGGGCACGTGCAGCCTCAGCTCCCCGAGCCCTGTGCCGTGTCAGGGCTCCCAGTCGGCCTCTTCCCTTAGAAAAAGTAAAAAATAATAAAAAAAAATCACCCCCCACCCCAAACATCAGCAGTGCCAGGCTGGGGGCCCAGGAGTGGCTCCTCCCGAGGGCTGAGGGGGCCTGCTCACTCCTTGGTGTCCTGCTCCTCTCCCTCCTGGGCCCCGTCCTCGCTGGCCTCCTTCTCCTCTTTGCTCCGCTTGTTCTTTTTGTGCTTGTGGCGCCGGTGACTCTCCCCCTCCTCGCTCTCGTGCTGCTTCCTGTGGGGAACAGAGGGGACAAGTGACACCTGTGCCTGTGCCAGCACAGCTCTGCCACACGAGGGATACACCAGCAGCGCCTCCCCGGCTTTGTTTGGGATGAGCTGATCCCGCAGGCTGTGCCAACACCACCCGTGGCAGCGGCACAGCCCGGCAGGCACAGCCACTGCGGCCCTGTGCAACATCCATGGCCCTCCGCTCCAGGGAGCTCCAGCAGTGCTGGCACGGCACGGAGCTGCTGAGAGCAGGGAGAGCCCTAAGTCCAGAGGGGTTTGGAACCTTCACTCCTCTGAACACCTGGGGGAAATCCTGGGACTTGAGGCAAGAAAGGGGTCAATGGAGTGAGGGAAATGTGGATTTCCCAATGGGAGGCAGATCTTTCTGCTTCTGCTTACTCACACATGACCTGGCTCTTCACTGGCTCCACGCTCCACAACTCCTCTATCTCCTCACCCATTTTCCTGATGCAGGTGGAAAGCTGGGATTGTTGGCACAGGATCTGTGTGATGTGGGAGGAATCCCAGGCAGCAGGGGCTCGGACTGGGCCCTGGGCACAGTTCTGCCTCCCATCAGGGGAAGTGGGAAGGTGGGAGCTCTGCTCTGGTCCCTCCTGGGAGGAGATTTTCTGCTGCTTCTCCAACACACAATTATTTCTCCTCACAGGCTGCAAACCAGGCGAGCTCTTGAGAGCTGAGCATGGGTGAAGGTGGCAGAGGTAAAACACAGCACAGAGCACAGGAAAATGCAGATGAACATTCCAGCACAGGCACAGCTCCACGAGTGGGGACAGTGTCAGGTTAGAGACAAATCCTGACATGGCTGGAACACTGGTTTGGCAGCACAGACACCAAACTGGCTGAACCTGGCTGAAAAGCTCCTGGCCTCGAGTAACTTTCTGACTAGTTTAATGAATGGTTTCATAGTCATTAAAGGGGAAAAAATCAACACCTTCAGCCACCCTGTGGACAATGTGTCAGTGGGTTGTGCTGGGACAATGGGACTGGCCTTTAATACTGGAACCAGCATCGGTGATTTCCTGTGGACTGGGCACTTTGCAGGGAGCTGGAAACTGCAACCAGAGCCTTTCATGTGCCTGCAGACGCCTCACCAGGCTCAGAGCTCCGTGTGCCTCAAGCAGGGACTCTGACATGCACCCCAAGTGGCCTTAAACACAGTATTGCCCCCGTTTCTTTAGCTCACAAACACTGCTCATCTCACTGCTTTGAGTCAGAGGGAGCATCTGTGTGTGGTTTAGGGAGCAGAGGAAAAGTCTCCCGGTTCCCACTTTGTGCCCCAGCCCAGATCTGCACATGGAGCTCTCAAGCAGATCTGCCCTTGCTTGGGTGAATTTTACCCTGTTCACAGAATCCCAGAATGGTTTGGGTTGGAAGGGACCTTTAAGACTATCGAATTCCAAACCCCCTGCCATGGGCAGGGATTCCTACAGCAAGGTATCTACTACAAGGTTTCAATTCTGAGTGGAGGAAGCTGAGAAATATCCCCTAAAGGCACTGGCTTGTTCATCTGGTACCAGCCCAGCTTCCATTTGTTCTGTATTCAGAACAAATTCAGGTGGTCCTGGCCTTTCTTCCCAACACTTTGTTTCCACCCCTTCAGCCATCAGTCCTTCCCTGATAACTTCCTCATCTCCTTAAGGATGAGAACAGCCTTTTACTTCCATCACTGTGCAGGAGTTTCTGTGATACCAATTTCAAAATAAGGGTCATCACCTACAGAGCTGACCCAAATTTCATCTAAAAGAAGGAAGTAAGTTGAAGCACCAAGCAAAAAGAGCAAGAACAAGTCTGCTCAATCCGTTACCAGGATGTGAAGTGACACAGGATCTGAGCAGAGAACCTGCCTCAGCCCAGGGAGCAGAGCTGCTGCTAGAACAGTGCTCTCCCAGGAAGAGCATCTGTTGCAAATACATTTTCTCTAGAAAAACTGGGACATCTGGCTGTGCCTCAGCAGTGTCTCACCTTTGTGCAGCCCATCACCAGCCTCGCTGTCAGGCGCTGGGCACAGAGCTCTGATCACACATTTCAGATTGCAGAGAGCTCTGCCCTGGTGCACAAGAGCAACAGGACCCACAGCACAGGTCACCCCTCCTCAGTGCTGCCCCTCTTGAGAACTCACAAGCACTGAGGGCTCCTCTCCTGTTACAGATGTTTCCTCCTCCCGAAGGCTCTTGCCCTCACCTGGGGCATCACCTCTGGGGACATCAGCAGCTCACAGGATGAGCCAGGGCGACACTTCACCCCGAGAACATCAAGCTCCTTGTCCGCAGCCAGGAGCGTTCCCATCCCATCCCATCCCATCCCTCACCGCCGGGAGGACTTGTGCTTGGAGCTCTCCTCCTTGTCGCGGTGCCGGCGCTCGCGGTGCCGGTCCTCTCGCTCCCGGCTGCGGTCGCGGCTGCGCCGATAGTCGCGCTCGAAGTCGTAGCTGCGCTCCCGGCTGTAGTAGCGGTACCGCTCGTCGTCACTGGGGGGAGAGAGCACAAGTGAGGCATAGGAACACGCCCCTCGGACCGCACTGTGACCCTCCTCACCGACATCTGGCACCTCGCACTCTACCCACAGCAACCGGGAGTGCTCCTGAAAAAACCTGCAACAGGAAAACAACACAAACAGGCTCCTCTTACCACTCTGCTTCCCCTGCTGCTGGGTTTTCCCTCACCACACCAACACCCCAGAAAATCTGGAACTCTTTTCTCTGAGTTGGACTAACGGGCTGTTTTCTTCTGTGAGCAGAGCTGAGGTGGTTCTTCTGCCTACAAAGCATCTCATTCCATCCCCATACAGGAGCAGGCACAAGTTACCCCAAAATGAGAGACATCTCCCATCCCCTTCCCTCTACACCTCACAGTCCATGTGCAGTTTCTGAAAGCCAAAATATGAAGGGTTAACAAGTCCCTCTGTGAGAAACAACATTCAGACTCTGACAGAAAGGAAGTCCAAACGTTGTCCTGATGCTCCTGGGAACGAGCTGGACAAATAAACTGATGATCTGGGAGTGCTCCCAAGGAGCACACCGAGCACTGCCACTCATCCTGCTTTGACAGGCACGATCTCAGCTCCAGAGTGCTCCACATCACCCAGAAACGCCAACAATGTGCCCAGGAGTGCTGATCCCAAGCCTTGGCTGCCCAAGGACCTGCTCAGGGAGTGGGGGACTCTTGAGCTCTTCCCACTTTGGCAAATTTGCCATCTGTTGTGTTCCTGCCCCTCCCACCCACAGTGACCACAAGCTCATAAGTTCAAAAAAAAAAAAAAAAAGGGAAAGTAAAGGAAAAAAGCTCAGGAACAAGTTGCCCTGTTTGCTCCTTCCCCAGGCTGGGAAGGTCCCCAGCAGGAAGCACCCCATGTCAGGAATGCACATTCTGATCATGTTTTGAATGATTATTGGCATTTCTGGGCCTGCAGAGCACTGGCACTGCTGGTGACTGAACACCCAAGTGATGGGTTTGGTTTAGGAGTCCGTGCTGCCCAGCCTCCAGCTCAGCTCTCCAGGTCAGGGAGGTTCCAAGCCTCCTCTCCTTCCCCCAGTGCTCCCAGCACTGCTGTCACCCGAGGGCACAGTAGTTCCCACCGAGGTGGTCTCTCCCAGCTGCTCCCAGGCAGTGGCACTCCCTGCCCCAAAGCCTCTCCAGGAGAGCAGAGCGGGGCAGGGTGTCTGTCCTTTGATCTGCCAGTGACATTTAGAGGACAAGAAGCAGCAGCTCCTGCGCTTCACACGGAGCTGTGAAAGGCCAGGTAAACACAGAGGGGCTGTTTCATTTACTGGCCTGGTGGGAGGGCAAGAGGAACTGGTTCTGCTGGATTTAAACAAAGAACCCCAACCCCAGACACAGGAAATCAGCCAGTGACACCAGCTCCTGGTCTGTCCTCGAGTCATTGATCCAAAGTATCCCTTCGCCAGACATTTCTGAAAATTCCACTGGTACCATCCACAATCCCACCCTGTGGCAAACCCCCTGTGGGGCTGTGGGGCAGGGCCAGCCTCCCCACGTGAGCAGGATGAGCAGCAGCACTCACTTGTTGTATTCACTGGTGGTGGGGGTGCGGTCCCGGTCCCGGTCTCGCTCCCTCTCCCGTTCCCGCTCCCGTTCCCGCTCCCTCTCCCGCCTGGAGCCCGAGTACTCCCAGTGGCTGCTGCTGGAGCTGCTCGTGCCCTTGTCCACCGTGGTCACCCAGGGAGTGTGGGACGTGGAGATGGGTGGGTAGCTGATGAAACCTGAATCTGCAGGAGAGCAGAAGCCTTGCTCATCTGAAGCAGCCACAGCATCCCCCCTGTCCCTCCCCTTCCAAAGATCCCCTCTGGCAGTACAGCTAGATCCAAGGACACAATGGCCTCTCCTGTCCTTTCCCTTTCCCTTCCAGCAGTTTGCTAAGAGCAGAACACCTTTTCCCCGAGGCAGACACAGCAAGAGCAGGTGATCACAGGCAGTGCTGCACAACCCCTGCTAGCCCTGGGCTCTTGGCCTCCTGTCTCACCTCTCACCAGGGACCTTCTGGTCTAAGGTGGCACCTGGTGAGGGCCAGGGCCACCAGCTGTGAATGAAGGATGTCACCTGATGGGCCCAGAGCCAGGGGCTGGGCTGCTCAGCTGGGCCAGTAAGGGGGTATCCCGAAGCAGTGCCAGCTGCTGAGCAGCGGCACACCCGGAGCTCCGGAAGGACTGGCACTGCTCCAACCCCTCCTGCAGGGACACACACTGGAGCTTCCACCTGCTCAGCACGGCCAGGAGAGGTCACTCCGAGTGCTGGTCACTATGGACTGGGAGAGAACAGGGCACTGCTGCCAGGGCTGCCCCAGGGAGGGATCCTGCTGAAATCCTGGCACTGCCTCTGCCACTACAAAACCAAAGGAGATGGTGCCTGTAGGCAAGGCAGAGGGGGAAGTGGGCGAGGAGGGATTCAAAAGCTCAGGGAGGAGATGCCAAGCTGATAGTTGTGGATGGCTGTGCTTGCCTCTGAGGGTGGGGAAAAGGGAGAGAGTGTGAGTGAAGGAGAGCACGTGTGTGTCCAAACAGGCACAAGGACACGGTGCTGAGGCACCTGGGGGAGCTTCTCTGGTGCTGAAAGCTGGCCTGAGCCTCAGCACTCAGCCACAAAACTGCACCACCAGGGCTGCCCAACATTCAGGTCTCCAAGCACTGCTCAGTGCAGTCAGACTCAGGGTGTGTTCCTACTGACTGGGATCATCTGGGGCACAAGCAAGAGCCTGAAGTTAAAGCAAACCTGCTGCCTGTCAGCTCAGAAAAGCCTGCACTGCCAAGGACCAGAGGAGAGAGAGCAGCAGTCTGTTCTGGGCAGTGCTCACCTGCGGAGTTGTAGCCAAAGGGAGGTGGCTGCCTGTTGTTGTAGCTGGCTGGCTGGCTGGGGGAGAGAAAAGGAGGAGTTACCAACACCAGGGAGTCCCTGCAGGGATGTCTGTGCTGCAGGGTCACCCCGCTTTTTCTGGAGGTCTGTGGAACATCCTTATGGGAACCCCCCCCCACCAGAAATGCACACGGGTGCAGGGGCTTTGCCACGGCTTCCAAACATTCCATAACCCCACTGCCTGCCCTGCTTCACCCCAGCCAGGCTTCCTGGGAAAGCACCCCTGCTCCCAAACTACCTGGAGAATCTTTATAGTAACAAAACATGCCATCAGCTACCCCAGATTTTGCCTAGATTGTACGGACTCCTTCCTGTGCCTTGAACGTGACGAAAATAAATGCACAGAGGATTCCTGACAGACTCTGCTCTCACCCCCGTCCCAACCCAAGACCAGACCATGAATCACTGTCACTGCTTTTTAAGCTTTTCTCCTCCCTTCCTCACTCCAGCAGAGCTGCACCCCTGGCTCAGCCCAGGTGTGGTCTTACCCATCCAAGGTTGGAATGAGAAGAGCTGGTGGCGGCGCCAGAGGCGGCGGGAACAACCCTAAACACAGAAGGGTAATGTCAGCACAGAGGCCCAGCTCGCACAGGGGAGCCACATTTCAGTGCTGTTCACAGTTCAAAGCAGCTAAAGAACCTTTTACTCTAAACAAGGCCTTGTTTGAAATGGAATCATTTGCCTTTAGGGTTGTATCTCCTCCCAAAATTCAAACCCTATGGCTGTGTTAGTTCTGTGGGGGTATGGGAAGAAAAACGAAAGAAAAACTACCTTGTTTTGGCTTATAAATCTTAACCATAAGAGTCATCAAGGAGTAAAGATTAACCCTTACAGTCCTATGGAAAAAAAGTAGGTTTTGGGATGCAGATATGTCACAACTACAGCAAAAGTTTTATCGCTCCATTCATTAAAATGAGTAACGCTGTCCCTTACAAAGCACAGAATTCACTGTCAGCCCTGGATTTTCAGAGGGGCAGCACCTGGTCACACCTATTGCTCCAAGTGCTCTGCTCTACCAGCAGCTAACTGTTTTCAATGGCAAAATTTCCAGTAGAAAAAAAAAAATAACAGCTAGAAACAATTTAGTCCCGAATTAGGGAGTTCAGCAGCTCTGAATTAGGGGCTTCTTGACTTATTCACAAGATTAGTTGTTACATTTTTTCCTTAGTTTTCAGCATCTTTGCAACGGCCTCTGCTGGAAGTGGCATTTGTTCTGCTCAGTCTCACCCCCCCAATTCCTGCATAAAGGAATCCCAAGAATTAAACCATTTCAAATCTAAGTGGCTTTTGCCATGTCAAGTTCTCCATTTCACTTTTTCAAATTGTCTTCAGAGACAAAACAAGACAGAATTTATCCTTATGGATGACTATTTAGGTCCAGAATATAAGATAAGATCGAGTTCAACACTACATTGGAGTTCATTAGTCTTAAATTAACTGTGCTCTGAACTGGTGCCATCCTATCTCACGTCACTCAATCCAAATGCTCAAGTAGGGCCACTGTGTGTTCAGAATTGCTGCTGTTACTGAAAGCAAGGTAACACCTACCTGGAATGGGACCTGGAGGTGGCAGGCCTGTGGAAATCAGTAAGGAAAACAAGTGAGGACAACAGGGAAAGCATGGCACCTCTGTGCCTCAAGCTAAACCTCAAGGACACTTTGAATAAATGTCACATGTTGGAGCAAACAGCAGCAGAAAAATTGCTGCTCCTAAGCAGGAACTACCCTGCAAACTGTATCATTTTCTCCAATGATGATCTCTTTACCTTTATGTTATAATTTAAAATGTTGCTGCCCTCTTACACTGGAGAATTCCTTTTCTAAGTGTCAACACATGAACAACTGACTTGGACTTCAGAACAGAGGAGAACCTGCTGCAGGCTCCATCCAGTGTGTCCATCTGGATTTTGCCAATCATTTTAACGAAAGGCAGTAGGAAAAGTTACCAGGAAAAGTATCAGTGAGTTCTGTAGGAGGAATCCTCCTCAGACAGGGGTTACTGCATGAAGTGCTCCTGGTGACTCCTCTGAAGCCTGGCCAGAAGCCCAGAGCATGGCCCCTTCACTTAAAACTGGCACTACTTCAGCCAGAAGCAACAGGGGCACAGACATGACTCATGTGGGATCAGAAGATGCACAGACTCAGTGAAAAGTGAAAAGAGAAATATGTGCCTTAGGCCATGGCCACTATATCTGTAAACTTGCACAGAAAAATGACCCTGAGCCCCTGGAAAATGCTGCAGATTTGTCCTTTTCCACTGCAAAGTTCTTTGTTCTCTCAACCATTTGCCTGGTGCTAGAAACTTATTTATACTACTGATAGTTTGTTTTGAAAATGAAGCACTGCTCTGAGGTCTGCACTGGACACTGGACTCCTCTGGGAGCAGCAGAATCCCCCTGTAGTGGCAGCTGAACAGTAAAATGCACAGAGAAAGGTACCAATTTTGGTATTTCAAGGCATAAATCAATCAAGGCCTGAAAAGTTATTTGTTACAGCTGCTGTTGCAGAATTGCCTATTCCAGCATCACCTTTGAAACACCTACAATCAGCAAGAGCCAGAGAGGATCCTGACCTGAACAATCTGCTGATCTGACCCAGGAGAGCAATTCCAACATCCTCAACTTCTTGCACAGAGAAAGAGGAACCCGTTCCTTTACATTTATCAATAAAGCAAATGGCTCAGTAGCACTGAAAGGTTCTCTCAAGGAAACAAAGTCCAGAGCTGTTTTTTTGAAGGACCAGCTACCATTTTTTAAGTATTCAAGGGCAGATGTTCAACAGGCTGATGGAGACACTGAACAGAGCCTGGCCAGTTAAGGAGCTGTTCCCTGCCTGCTCAGCTGCCTGACAGCACCTCACCATGGAACCTCTGGTTTGCTCCAAGCCTGGGACGTCCCAACTCGCGTTCCTCAGAGCGAGCACGTACCTGGAGGGTGCAGGGGAGGTGGAACAGAGGTGACTGGAGGAGGAGGGTGCAGGAAGTGTGGTGGAGGAGGCCCAGCGAGCGGGGGAGGCGGAGGCCCTGCTGGTGGAGCGAACGGCTGCTGCTGAGGAGGCTGTTGGGGCTGGGATGGCTGCTGGGGCTGCTGGGGAGGCTGTGGTTTACTCCCGTGGTCTCCAAGGACCTTAGAAGGCAGAGGAATGAGGAGAGAGCATTTTAATTCTGTTGCTTCTGCAGCAGGGACCTCCCAGTGCTGGCAGGAAGCAGGTGGGGGGCGATGCCTGGGAAGAGTGACCAATCTGCAGAGGCACCAGAGAGACCTGGAAATGCAGCTCTTAGTGCTTGTAAGGGCCAGGAACAGCCACCACTGCCCAGCAAATGCTTTCTCTCAGGCAAACTCCTCTTGTTGGCAAGAAATAAACTGACCACAAACCCACATGTAAAAACAAAACCAGGAATTGTTCCACATTTGGCTTTTCTTGGAGAGTTAGAAGTGGCTGGTAGGAAGAAGAGGGTTAAGAGAAGAGCTTTTGGCAGATGGTCCTCAAACCTTGCACACAGCAGCTTCCTACAGAGAAGCCAACCAGAACATGATGGTCATACCCTGGGCATGCAAGCTTGGAACTGAGACCAGTTTTATACCCCAGGCTTTCATTCCTTACAAGAGACAAGATCCAGTACCACAGGCCCAGCCTGTCTGAAGCGTGGGCTGCACCAAATGCTGCTGAGACTAAATGTTACTTCAAAGGAAAATGAAACACCAGTCCCAGGTACAAACCCTCCACTGCAGAACTGGAGATTCCACCCCAACAGTGGGAAAGGGAATGATCCACAGAAGAGCTTCCCAGCTATACAGTCCAAGAAATACTCTGGGAGAGCTGACGAGGAAAGGAACTCAGGCTTTGCCACTCTGAAGGGAAGACTAGTCTTTAAAGGACAAATCCGGCTCCTAGAGAGACCAAGTTTTTAACCCAGAAGTGAACTGAGCCTGCAGGAGGGAGCAACCCATGCGCACACCCCTGCAGGGTCAGTACATCACCTGCTGCTTTGCAGGCAGGAACTGGGACGGGAGGTCAGGAGTGCACAGACATTTGCTCAGGGCTCAGCAGAAGTGCAAGAGTCAGGAGTTTGCTAAGGCAGCACAAAACCTTTACCTGGATGGGGTTCTCCTCCGAGGCGTGTTTATCCCGACGTCTTCCTTCCACCCTCCGAATGGTGCCTGCCTGGCCCCCGATCACATCAATGGTCCCACCCAGCTTCCTGGTACAAAGCAGAGGCACCTTTTTAGGCTCAGAGACACCAGAAGGAGCCATTTTCCCAGACTTCTCTCATGCATTCTTTCCCAACAGGCAAACATCTCCAGAGACAGCACTCAAATTGACAAGAGGCAAATGAAAAGCCTGTT
Source organism: Pseudopipra pipra (assembly GCF_036250125.1). Classification (NCBI taxonomy): domain Eukaryota; kingdom Metazoa; phylum Chordata; class Aves; order Passeriformes; family Pipridae; genus Pseudopipra; species Pseudopipra pipra. Next base: position 18,512,058 of record NC_087561.1, on the reverse strand, counting down.
TTCACTTCTGGGAACTTCACTTTGAGCAGGGCTGAGTTTAGTCTCTCTGAAAATCCAGAAATACGATCCAAAGAATCCCCACAAATGGGTGTAATAACAGGGACTGCACACTGGGACAGAAATAGCCCCAAAGTGCTCAAATGCCAACACACTGAGCAGAGCTTTAAAGCTTAAACTCAAAGCACAGAGCTGGTTCTCAGACGAAGTGCAGAGCTGGAATGACAGGCTGGTTTCTGCAAGGCAGGTGTGCAAAAGCTGATTTGGGAATGAAGTACCAGAAGCCCCCAGAGCACAAAGCTCTGGCCTGTCAGGTTTCACACAGCTTTGTTTGTTCTGCAGCTTTTGATAAACCCATGGCTCTCAAAAGGGCCAAGTGGTTTCCCCAGCAGAGGCTCCCATCAGTGACTCAATTGTTTTACCACAGTCCAGCAGCGTCACACACAGGCTCAGGAACCACCTCTTATCCACTGCCAAACTCCAAACCCACTGCCACTGGAGATTACCTTCATGGGAGCAGGGATCAGCCAGGCCAGCACAAGCAGTGTGCAGGGTAAGCCCTCAGAGCTGAGGGGTTTGCCTTGCTGCCTCTGCTCCCAGAGATGTGTCCCATCAGCTGGGATCCAGGACTCCCTCCCTGCACTGACAACAGCACCAGGAGAGGTGAATGGGTAGGCAGGGGCTGTCTGCTGAACAGCTTCCCAGCTTCCTGGGAAGTTTAAAAGCTTCTGTTTGAGGCTTGAGGAGGTTCAGATGTGGCCCAGGTGGATCCCAGCTGCCCCCAGGAAGAACTTGTTCATCTCTCACCTGTTGGGAGGAGGCCCAGCCTTCATCCTTCCTCCCACCAGTGCCAGGAAGTCTGTTTTGAACTCTGTTTTGATGATGTTGTTTTCCACCTCTTTTTCAGCATTTCCTGTTCTCCCCTGCTGAACCTGTGGAAGGCAATATTTAACAGACAGCTTTAGTGCTCTTTCAACTGAATGTAGCACCAGAGAGAACCCTCAGCAAAAGAAAAGGAACAATCACAGGGCTCTTGCCACAAGCCACCTATTCTTCAGTCAAGGCACAGACATTTCTGTGAACTAGAGGCCATTCCAGCCTTCCTGCTGGCCACTGTCTCCTGATAGAAGTCCAAAGGTTTAATAATCTCATGTCCCTTCTCAGGTAGTCCTTAAGTCAACACTGGAACTTGTAATACTTGCTGTACTGACAATTTGGCTGAAATTCTGGTTCCCAGCTGTTGGCCACCAGTGGACTCTGCAAAGGCTGATGGCCAAAGCAGCCTCCAAATACAAAAGGCAGCCACACAACTGCAGCACTCAACAGCAGTGAGCAGAACAGCCATGGAAGCCCAGCTCCCCTCCCTGCATCTCCTTCATCCACAGGATATTCCAGCCAGACACCCCTATTGCTGGGGAGCCTCAAAGTCAACTGGATATTCCCTCCAGTCTTGCTGCTGTGGTGGTTCAAACCTGCCAGACAGACAGAACTGTCCCTCCCATAGAGAAAAGATTTTCAGCTGAGAGACTCAGCTGAAAACTCGTTTTTGTATTTCCAATCACTCAAAGAACACAGAACAGTCTGGAATTGAGGCACCTTCTGCTTTCAAACCCTTCTCTCTGTGATTACAGCCCCAAGAGTCAGTTTTCCTGGAGCCATGAGCAGCAGGAACACGTCACCCACCGTGATCTTGTTCTCAGTGCTGATGGGGGGAGCAGGGTCCAGCCCCAGCTGCAGCCGCCGCTGCTTCTCACAATAAGCCTTCCATGTTTCTTCATTGAATCCATAATTAAAGTAATCAGAGAGATCAGCACCTGCCAGAGGGAGCAGAAGTTACACAGATTCTGCAGACTGGCATCCTCCAACTGTTCTGTAACTGCTTAAATAAAGAGCTAAGAAAACCAAGATTTTTCTAGAGCCCCCAGCTGGCTGTGCATGTCACTGTCACAATCTCCTGGGGCCAGAGATGGCAGAACCTTCGGTGGGAGGGGGACACCATGAGCACCATGGGACACCTGGGACACAACACAGCACCTACACAGGCCATGGAGAGCTGCTTGCAACTACTTCTTCACCAACCTGATTTTTCCAGATTGCTTTCTTCCAAGTGTCCACATGTGGTGAGTGCTGGGGAGAGCACAGGAGTGACAGTTCCCCAGCTCCCAGCACAAAAATGGGATGGTGTCACAGAACCTTTTTCTTGGCAGAACTGAGCCCACACATTCCCCTCCTGACTATCACTGCCTTTGCTGTTTGGTGAAGAGGTTCTGGGGCTCACCCATTCCATGAAAGACATCTAAAGTGCAAGTTTTTTATTGATATGTCCTGGACTGCACAAGTAATTAACAGTGCAGTCACAACCCTGATTAGTCATCCAAGATTGTTATCTCACACTGACAGTCTCCTGTGCAATGTGCCCATTCAGCACCAGCACTTCTGAACAACAGAGGTGCCCACAAACTGCTTTGCCAAGGATGCAAAGGGACAATCCTGGCTGCAGGAACTCCTGAGCACTCCTCCCACCTGCCCCCAGGAAGCACTACAAAGCACCTCCTGCCCTGCTGAGGTGTCCCTCAAACATCCCCCACACAAAGATATCCCTACAGAGACCATTCCAGAACATTGAGCTGACACAGGGCTAAGCAAAGCACTCTGAGAGTGGTTTAAGCTGTGAGGTCTAAGCAGTGAGGTTTAAGTTTATCTCCTAGGCAGGCCACTCTTCCTGTTGTACCACCCAAACATGCAAATTGCACCAACACCGACTCAGCAACACCACATTTACTCATCTATTTTATCAGCCTCTATTCCAGACCCCTATCAGCTCCTCCACACAGGATTTATTCTTCCTCTCCCTCACTCAAAGGGATCCCAACTTGCTGAGCAATTAACTGTAAAGGATATAAACTCAAAAGGCTGTTGAATAACAAGCTACTTGCCATCTCCAACAAATCCAGGCCACACACCTCTGCAGTCACCTTCCCTCTACTCTACTCCCACAGTGTTTTAGGGCCAGCTGGCTCTGTTTTGGTCTGGGAATGGCAGCACGGCTACAACCATTTCCAGGCTTTACCTCTGAACTCCACTGTATTCTTTCTAACTAATTTTCTTCCCATTCCCCTCTTTCTCACCTCACAACCAAGGGAAATCCCTGCAGGAGAAAGGCTACATGTTTTATTTTGCCTGCACTTGCTCCATCACAGGGAGCAGCTTTAGTGCTGGTTTGATACCCTGACAGAGTTATTAGCTCTGGTCTGTACCCTGATGCCTTTCATGTGGGCAAGAGACACCCAAACCACACCACAAACATCCTTAGAACAGCACCACTTACTCAGCACAGCAAGAGCTCTGAAAGATAAATAAAATACAGGGGCAGGCAGGGAGAAGAATTATTTCTGAGAAGAGGATTTTTTGTTTCAGGTGACATTTCACCAGAGTACATTTTATGAGCAGCACAGCAAACATTTGGATCTCTTGTCCCTCCAATTCATTTTGTGTCAGATGAAGAGCAGCAGTTCATTTGTGGCATCCTACAGCTGTCCTGCAACAGTGGAAACCTCCCTCACATCAGGGAGTGTGGGCAGTCCCAGGACTCAAACGAGGAGGAGACATGGGGACAACTCTGGGCTTGTTCTGAGACACAGAACAAGCTGCTGCACAGGAAGAGGAGAGCACAAATCAATACCCAAATCCTGATCCACTCAAATGCCTTTAAGGCCAACAAACTTTACTGGATTGGTATCAGTGCAACATTTTCTGGAACTAGGGAATTAATAAAACAGATCATTAAAAAAACAGCTGTTCCCTTTAGCTAAATTATTAGAATAAATGCAGCCCAATTTTAGAGAGAGCATGGCTTGTTCAATCAGTAAATGCCACTGATTGTCTAGACAGGCATCAGAGGCTGAGGAACACTCATTGTTCCAGCTGCCCTGTTCCCTGGCAACAACAAATAGACAGAAATGACATGTGAAATTAAAGAGAGACAACTAAAACTGCAGAAAATATTTATCACAAGGAACTGTGAGGCCCCACCTGGTTTCCTCCATGGCTTGTCTTCAAATGAATCCAAATCCACTTCTATAACAGGCAATCCATTTATATTCCCTGCGGCATCCAAGTCAATACCTTTGGGCTGCAACTTGGCTTTGGAGAGAGAGAAACTGTTACTACTTTTAATACAATGCCTTTAATCCTCTCATTTGCTGAGCAAATTATTCCAGTCAAAACCAAAGAGCTGCTGTGAATTAATCTCTGGCTTTGCAGCACATAGGTAACCACAATCAACTTTTTAATAAATATACTTCAGTCACTTCACAAACAAACAGCCAGGGTGTGCAGCACTTGCAGCTGAACAGCAGAGAAGCAAACTCAACCCAGATTGGTACTACAAGACAGTAAACCATTAGATCATGCATGAAATTTACCCCAAAGGAAAATAAAATTATTTTTCTCCACAGGCAAAATATTTATATTTTTGTTGTTACTGACTGTGGACTAATGGGAGTCACCAAAAATCTGATACAGAATCTTCAAGGAGAATTTTTCTAATTTTCTCACTCAGAAGAGAATTCATTTGGATAAAAAAAATAAAGGGAAGGAAGTAGATGAAGCCCACAAAAGGACAGTCTCACATATGTGGAAGGAAAGAATCCCAGTCTCAACATACAACAGACACAAAACTGAACGGGGGGGGAAATTTCATCAGCAGAAACCTGCAGAGCTGATACTTGAGGCCAGAGTTTGTTTCTTTGAGTATCCCACACTGCAAGCAGCTCAAGACACGGAGCAGAGTTACAGTCCTTCTCCAGGCAAGCAGTGCAACAATACAGTTTAGAAATATTCTGGGTTTTCTACTATAAAGTAATAATGTACTTTTCATAGTTTAAGAAGAATTATAATCACCTTGTTCAGCGATGGGTAAATAAATCCCTCCACTGCATCCTGGACCTTCAGACTGCCCTAGGAGCACTCATCTTTAGGAGAGGCACTATGCCTGGTTTACATAAGATGCACTAATTCTATATCCTTCCAAACAGAAAAAACCTGCAGCTGCTGCAGCTCTCAGTGCCAGGGGAGTGAAACGTTGCAAAAGGTGAAGGATAAAAACAACAGTGGTACCTGAAGCAGATGCTCCATAGCCTCTACCCGTTTTTAAGTTTAGGTTCATAGGAGTTCCCCTATTGGAAAAGAATCACTGCATTGGCATTTGAACAAATGACTTGGCTGAAGATTCACATGCAAAATATACTCAAGCCCTGACACCCTTCAGAAGATGCTTTAGTTCACCTGGGTTTGCTATTCAGAGTCATCCATCAGAGTGAAACTACCTTTACAACAAGAGAAGGAAATTATCCATAAAGTGGAAGAACTAGAATATGCAGCAAAGCACAGGTAAGGCATTCCCCTGAGAGGAAGGCTGCTAGCAGCAGCCAAGAGTGCTGTATTATTAGTTTTATTCAATGCACATTAGGCAGTTTTAAAAAATTCCATCTCCTGGTTCTCAAATCCAGCCTCACCATTTCTGAGCCATGAAAAATCTGACAGCTGGGAATTAGTAAATCCACAGCTTTATGCAAATTCTCAGCAATAGAGATTTGGGTTCTGGAAGTTTTCACAGATGAGTTAAGTGTGACTTCCCACCTTTGATTCTGCCCCATGAAGCACAGTAATTTGTAGGGTAATTTTCCAGCAGCAGACCCATGAATACCATTCCTATTTTACAGATGGATTCTCCAACAAGCAATTGCAGGACAGAGTTGCCCATCAGCTCCCAGTCCCATTCCAGTGTTCTGGGCGTTACTCCCGTGTCTCCCAAGAGACAGAGCAGCTCTTGCCTCATTCCCAGTTCAATCCCAACATGCTGGAGCCACCTCAGCCCCAGCATCCAACCCTGAGCAGCAATACCCACATGTAGGACGGTGCTCCCGTTTTGATGTTGCCAATGGTCACTTTGACATCGTCATCATCACTGTCGCTGTCGCTGTCATCTTCATCATCCTCGCCACTGGGGAGGGCCTGCAACAGTGCCCCCACAGGAGCTCAGTGATGCACATGAGTGACAATGCCCCAGGACACTCAGCCACATCTGGGAAAGCTTCCTGAGCAGTCCTCACACCAATGGACAGAGAAACCCCTGTGTCCTTTGAAGGCATTGCCCCAGTTCTCATGGAGGGTCATGTTTCTGGCAGGGAAGGTTTAGCTCAGGTCTAAGAATGTCACCACGTCCCTCAGCTCCTCTGCCCCACTCTTTATGAAAGGGTTAGGGCTTTTCTGACACACCTTCCTCACAGCTCCACGGTCAAAGGACATGACCACAAATAAAACCTACCAAAATACATTCACCAGGCTTCCCCCAAAAACCTTCAGGCAAATATTCTCTCACAACTTCTGTGGTAGGAAGCTGCTGAGCAGTTTGCCTTAGCTGATTTAGCACAGTCAGTCCCCAAGTCCCTTCACTTTACAGCTGCTGATTTGACCCCAATGAAGCCCCAGTGCTGGGGCACAAAAATGAAGGAATAGGCAAGGAAGGTTTCCAGACATCTGGCAGTGCAGCTCTGTGAGATGCATGAGCTGAATTAACACGTCACCCTACAAAAGGGCACGAGGAAGGTGTTCCTTCCCTCCCTCCTTTTCCATGGCACACAAACCCTCTGTAAGCCCTCTTGATGTGCCACAGTGGCAGAAAATAAACCCATCAAAGAGATCAGGAGAGAAGGGAGGGGAGAAGCAACCCTCCTCCTTCTCTTTCAGCACCGAGCCATGGATTGCATTCTAAGAGGTCTGAGCCTGAATCAAAACTGATTCCCAGCACTTTGGGCTTTCTATCCCAGTGTTTGTCAGATCTTACTGTCCCTTGAGAAGTCACACTGAATACTGAGCTGGAGGTAACACCATGTTCTGTTTTTCCTGCCAGACTGCAGCACCAGAGCCCCTCATGCGTCTCCTGGGTGGGCACAAGCAGAGCTCACACCAGACTCCCTCCACACTCCTCAAGGCAGGCTGACAAGAGAAGTGCTGCTGGCACTGGGAATGGCTGTCAGTGCATCCTGACACTACAAAGATAAGGCATTAGGCAGTCCCAGGATCTTTACAGCTCATCTGTTTCTCCAGGAGCGTGGGGCAGCACAGCCCCACCCTGTGCACCGTGGGCAGGGGACACGTACGTGCTGGGACATCTCCCGGTCCTCACTGTTGACAGGCCGGCTCTCCTGGGGAGCATCCTGCAGAGGATGAGCAGATTCTGCATGTCTGGGAACACACAAAACAAAGTGACCATGACACAGAACAGCAGGTGGACAAGCCCAGCCTGGAGGTTCACCTACAAACAGTTCTAAAACCTTCCTCCAGGCGACTTTCATGTAACACCTTATTCATGTCCTGTGTTTGCTCCGCTGGCACCCAGCTCAACTACATGGCAAAAATTCCATCCTCCTGCCTTGGTTTGGATTTGCTTTTGCTGGAAAGAATCAGTTTTACACACCCAGAGAGCATCTGATAGCACTCCACAGCTAATGTGTAAGTGGCAGCTAGAACAGCTTCCAGCTTTGGTCTGGCACAATCACAACTGAGAAGAATAAGACCATAAGAAGCAAAATTTCCCCTCACCCTTAAGGATCTCATAATTACACAAGTATTTAGCAAGCAGCAAGGGCATCCGTCCCAAAAAGTGAGGAAAAAGTGATTTTAGTGTGTCTGCAAATAGTTTACGGTAACGAGAAGTTAAAATTCCAAGAAGAAAACACAGATAATTATCCACCCAATCTTCCCACTCTTTACAAATTAGCCCTAATGCAACAATGGCCAGGTTTGGATTTACCTCAAATAAAGAGTTTGTGCAAACATTAACATTATTTACTGCATTGGCCAAGCAAGAATGTCAAATTGGTGCACACATGCTAGAAAAGAGTATGCCAAGTGTCACAGAACTAAAATACAGAAAGAGGTCATTTGTCTCTAATGTCATAGATAAAACCCAGTAGAACTTCATAACAATTCTGACTTTTCAAGAGAGACGATTAGAATAGCCCAGAAAACCCAGTTCTCCACGAGAGCTTTGTGGAGATGTTGCTATTTAAAATCCCAGTTCCCACCTCGGACAACAAACATACACAAGACTGTCTACAAAAACAAACACAGAATCCAAACACCGGTCACATTAAAGCCACAGAATGGCAGGAAAGGAGACACCAAACAAGCCAAAGTAACACAACTCACCAGTTACTGAGCATAAAAGAAAGAACAAACAAACAATTTGAGCAGTAACTGAAGGCCCATATTGGAAAAGCCCCACATACAAAGAAATTCATCAAGCCAAGATCCAAAAGAAGGGTTGAAGGCTTTGCAGCTGCCCAGGGAAGGTCCCGTGGTCACCATGTTCCTGATGTGACACCTGCAGGCACTTCCAGGTATAAAAAGCAGCCGAGATGTCAGAGGGAAAATGAGCCTCCAAGTATTTCCATGCTGCAGACACAGGCTGGGACAGGAGGACCAAAGGAGAAAACCTCTCTGATGGAACCAAAACCTTTCGCCCAATCCAATCAACTCCTAACATTGACCTCAACCCCTGAATTTCATTTAAGAATCTGAGATGACTGTGGTTCCTGACTTCAGGAAGAGTGACAAGTATTACCTTCAGCTTCAAGTCACATGAGGGATCTGTGGGTGTGCATTAAAATTTATGAACTGGAGTTTAGAGAGACATTTGCTCCCCAGCAGCCCTTCCCTAACCTGTTTGCTTCCCAGGAATGAGCCATCTGGCAGGTCCCCAGCACCACCTGCACCCAGAAAAACCTCACAGCCTTTCACTGCCCCGGAATGCCAACATCATCCTGGGCACTGCTGCTGTGAGAGCATCCTGCTGGTGTTCAACACATCCCTGAGGCTTGGGAATGTTAACAGACACTGCAGCCCAAACCACATGGATCTCTGCTCCATGGCTGGGGACAATCACTCCAGACACACCAGCAGAGCATCCCTGGAGCTGCAGCCGTTGACAACAGAGCAAACAAAGAGTGGTTTTTCTTAAAACACCCCCCCAGCTCTTCATTTAGGGAGATTCTCATTGTGCAACGAAGAAATGGGGAAAAAAACCAAAAACAGGACAACAAAAAAAAAAGGAGAGCTAACACTGGTACTTCTCCTTCCTGCATCTTACAGTTATTGAAGGCAGTTGCTGGAAATTCACATTTCTAATCCTGCTTGTGAAGTAAAATTCCATTCAGATGAATCTGACATGGAACAATAGATTTATGCAAATCAGCAGTAAATTTCTGTCTAAAAGTTGTTCTTTCCCACAAAGCTCATCTGATGATTCTAGGTAACAATTTACTGAGTTTTTTAGCACTTGTTTATTTGCACAAGTTTTCATATTCCTTAAGCACACAAGTAGGACAGCATCCATAAAAATCCCAGAAATTCTAGACACTGAATCCACGGCCACAATAAACATTAGACTGAACTTTGGCAGGTGCTGAGCACACAGAAGTCCAGTGAAGATCATGTCTTCTGGAAAATGCTCCATTTTAAAATGGCAAACAGATAATATTGTGCTGAGAGAAAGCTCAACAAAACATACAGCTGTAAATAGAGAGGAATTATGACCCAGGACAGACAATACTTTCCACACACAGAAACCCAAACTGATCATTGAATTTATCTCCAAGTCTTACCCAAACCACACACTTTAGACACCTCACAGAATGTGCTGATTTGATCATGTCAAGATTTTAACCCAAGATGTTTTACCTTTTCCAGGCTAAAGCACAGGCCACAGTTTCACCAACGCCAGGCCAGCACAAAGGCCAGTCCTCAAGGCATCATTTTTCCCAGGGCATTAAACTGGAAAACAGATCTGATTTAAAACTAATTGGTGAGATGAAAAAAGGGCTAAAAGTTAGTTTTAAATCAAACCAGTTGACTGAGCCAGTCCACCTTCCACATCCACAAATGTGTGCCAGCCGACCACGGTGGCATGGGATGGGGAAAGGACAGGCTGCTGTTCCTGGCAACAGCACCAGTCTAAAGCACTCATGAAGCTCTGCTTAACAAGACTTTATCTTCTTTGTAGCATGTACTGTTAGAGTGAATAAACAGCCTCTGGACTCACCCAGAAATTGGTCCATCTTCTTGCTTACCAGTGGTGTCATCTGCAAAAACAACAGCAAGAACAAAGAAATTATTCAAGTGAAAGAAAAAAAAAAGGTAAATTTAAGCACAAAAGGCATCACAGGTACAGAAATACCTCCTGGTGCCAAGGCACCATAACCCCAACGCTCTCTTTCCAACAAAGTTCAACTAGAAATGGAGCAACTAAAAATAAACCCAACCCAACAAGCAACATCCATCTGCAGAGGTGATGCCTCAGCCACTGACACAGAACAAAATTCAAAATAAACATCTAAAGTCTCAGAGAGTAGAGACAAACATCACACAGGAAGATATGAAGGTCTTTATATAGAATTGTAACCTGCCAGGGAAGAAGAAACACAAAAGCATTCATGTGGAAAGCCCAGGGGGAGGACAATAGGGTTTCAGTAAAGTCCTGTGGTTTGCCCTGGACACATCGGAGCCCTGTTAGGCCAAAAGGTTTGGGCGATTAGAGAACTGAAACTCCAACAAAAGCACCTCGTTAACCTCCCTGCACCCAGTGATGGTGATAAAAGGACAATAACACACCGCCGCCCTCTGAAGGGACGGGGAGAGGGGGGATGGCGGTCCCTGAGAGGGGACGGGGGATGGCGGTCCCTGAGAGGGGACGGGGGGATGGCGGTCCCTGAGAGGGGACGGGGGGATGGCGGTCCCTGCGAGGGGACGGGGGGATGGCGGTCCCTGAGAGGGGACGGGGGATGGCGGTCCCTGTGAGGGGACGGGGGATGGCGGTCCCTGTGAGGGGACGGGGGATGGCGGTCCCTGCGAGGGGATGGGGGGATGGCGGTCCCTGTGAGGGGACGGGGGATGGCGGTCCCTGTGAGGGGACGGGGGATGGCGGTCCCTGTGAGGGGACGGGGGATGGCGGTCCCTGCGAGGGGATGGGGGGATGGCGGTCCCTGAGAGGGGACGCGGGGATGGCGGTCCCTGTGAGGGGACGGCGGTCCCTGTGATGCGCACGGGGGGCCGATGCCGCTCCCTTCCCCCCGCACACCGCGGGGCCGCCCCCGGTGCCTCCCCCGGCCCCGCACGGCCCTCGCAGGCGGGGGCGGCCCTGAGGCGGGGCCGGGCCCGCCGCCGGCCGGGCCCCGCGGTACCTACCCCCGTACAGCCAGTGTTCCTCGTCCTCCTCCGCCTCCAGCGGCGCCGCGCCCGACACGGCGCTGGCGGCCGGCGGCTCCAGCTCGGTGGCCATGGCGGCCGCGGGACTGAGGGGAGCGGCGGCGGCGGGAGGAGGAGGAGGAGGAGCGGTGGCGGCCCCGCTCGGCTCCCGCCGGGCCCGGGCGCGGCGCTCGGGCGGGGGATCGGCGGCCGCGCTACGGCGCCGCCATCGCTGCTGCTGCGGCGGGAGAGGCGGCGGGACCCCCGCGGGGGCGCGCTGGGGCCGAGCACCGCCCGGCAGCGCCGCGGGGTCCTAGTGCCGCCCGCAGGGCTCCGCAGGGTCCCAGTGCCGCCCGCCCGCACTGCCCCGCTTATCCCAGAGCCGCCCTGCAGGGTCCCAGTGCCGCCCGCCCGCACTGCCCCGCTTATCCCAGAGCCGCCCTGCAGGGTCCTAGTGCCCCCCGCCCGCACTGCCCCGTTTATCCCAGAGCCGCCCTGCAGGGTCCCAGTGCCGGCCGCCGGGGGCTGAGGCGCATGCGCGGTAGCTCGCGGCAATGGCGGGAGCGCGCTCCCTGGGTCGGGGGACACGGTTGGATTTCTCCACAATTTCAGCCTTTCCACCTCTCAACCTCCCACCGCCACGCTCCAAGGGATGAGGCTCCGCACAGTCTCGGCGAGCAGAGCCCGAAGAGCCGCTTCTTCCCGCGCGGAGCCCCCTGAAGGGCGGGAGGAGTCCAGCAGAATTCCCGAAGAGGCGTTGGGAAGTGATGGGGGCAAACGACGCTGTTGTCAGTGCCACTTCTCAAGCGCCAGGGGCTGTTGTGTCGGTGCAGCGGTGGCAGATTCAGCACTGTCTGGGCGGGGTTGACACTCCCCAGACCTGGCTGTGCAGTTCCGCAGGGAATTCCACATCTCGCACCCCCAGGAGGCAGCGCCTGCTGCTCATTCTGGACCTCGGAGCCATCTTTGCTTCTGCTCTGCAGCAGCTGCACCAGTTGGTCCCACCCTGTCCGAGTGTCAGGCCCCCAGCTCCATCCCCCGGGACACGCAGCGAGGGTATTTTCAGCACTGCTCATTATGACAATTCCACAGAATCCTGAAGCAAGGCACCTCTTCCATGCACTAAGCAACGACAAAAATTACCTATTAGGTTACTTCAGGAGTGTCTCTCTTCCCTGTGGTCCCCGTGTGGCTCTGCTCCGTTCCTCCTCCAGTTCGGAATGCTGGGATGCTCCCGTAGGAACTGGAAAAGGAATTGGACATCCCCAGGACCCCCGCAGGCCAGGGGAGCTGACAGATCCCTGGTTATACCCATGGCTCCAGGTTAACTCCAACAGAGGGGGGAAAGTGCTGCTTGTTCCGTAAACCTCAGCAGTGCCCAACACTGTTTTCCATTAACATCGTTTTCCGTTTTCAAAACCAGAATTCCTTTTGATTCTTGTTGCTCTATTCAGACACTTCACTGTCAAAAAAGTCCAGGGAGGTCCCTGTAGACACTGCCTGGAGAACCAGTGGTTTTCAATGCCTTACTCAGGCTTGCACGTCACATAATTTACACTAAATACAGATCAGCCATTACCTTTTGATTAGTATTTGCCTTTTAATTTTAAATTCTTCTTAGTCTGAGAGGTACTGTAATTCCTCTTCCTAATTTTATTACAATGCTAGGTATCCCACGTGACTCAAAGTGTTCTTAAAAAGTGGTTTTTTCCTAGTTGGAATCTCAGGTTGTATTTGTTATCACTGAACACAGAAATATAAATCTATTTCCTGCAGAAACTTTAATTTACTGCTCAAAAAAGGCTACTATGGATTATATGGTTTACAAAAAGAATGTGAGATAAAATGTGACTATATTAGAAGGATAATTATCTAAACAGATCTAGCAATTACAGAAAATGCAGAGAATTCAGCAGTTTAGAAAACAAACAGCTGTAAATCAACCAAGTCCAGGTAGGTTGGATGTACCAGATAAACCTCAACAAGGAAATGACGGGTTCAGTCGCATGGAGAAATAACAGAAACATTTAATCAGGGACTAAGAAAAAGGGCTTTTAGAAAATGATGAGAAAAATTCAGGCATCAATCTAGGAACTAATGTTTTTAGTAAAACCATTTTTGTTAACTTTGCAGATGAATCAGTCAGCGACAAAGGCTTTTTACAGGAGGCATGGGAGCACCTCCACAAGGACCCCTGTCATGGAAGTACTGAGGAATTCACTAGTACAAAGTGTCAGGTGCTGAGTCTGGACTGGTGGGACTGGTAAAATGAGAGGGCCTGTTGGGAGCTCCTATAAACTACAAGTGACCGAAGAGAAAAAGTCTCAAATTTATCATGGAATGGCTGTGAACCAGAAATACAATACAGCCATTAAGGGGACAAATGTAATCCTTTCAATTTAATGGATCATATTCTGTTCACAGAAGAGAGGGAACTCTCAACACTGAAATCCCTGGTGCCTCAGCCATGAGCTGCTCTCTGGAATATCCCATTGTTTCTGGTCACCTCCATCCAAGGAAAATTAATTCAAACAAATAAATACAGATAGGATGACCAGGAACAGAGAACTTTGCTTTTGAGAGGAGACTAACATTTAATTTTGTCTAAGAAATGAAGGGTTTAAGTCTCTATAAAGTCAACTGAACTGAGGACAGACACACAGCATTACAAATACACTGGCACAGACATTACAGGAAGCTCTAAAACTGCCTCCCAGGAGAAGTCAGGGCCAAATCCCAAATATTCCTAGAATGGACCTTTGCTGCCAGTCTGGGCAATTACACCTCATAAACCCCATGAGGGAGTGAACTCCCTGACTCAGCCCCACATCCCTCTTCCAGCCAAACTCCACAGTAACATTCTCTGCTTTCTGGAGAGGAATGCTGCAGGAAGAGATTCCTTCAAGAAGTCCTTCCAACAGAAGGCCTGTAAACCCACCAAGCAAATCATGGAATTGTTAAGGCTGGAAAAGGCCTTTCACACCACGCAGTCCAACCAGCACCACCTCCATGGTCACCATTAACCCACGGCCCCAAGTGCCTCATCCACACGTTTCCTGAACACTTCCACCTCTGCCCTGGGTGGAAGGTGGAGCATCTGGAAAGCCAGCTGTGATGATCATTCTGCAGCTTTCTTCTCTGGAAATGCCCCCTAAGCTTTCCAAGTGTTGTTCTTTAAATCAGCCCTCCCACTTACACTCTGCTACAGGGAGAGACGCGAAACATTCCTATTATTTTTTTTCCCATAAACACATTGCACTATTTGAGGTTTTCATCTTTAAATTTAATTAAAGAAAAATGTCTCAAAGTGATGAAGCATGTCTGACTTCCAGCTTCTTTCAATGGCACAAGCCAGTGCAGTAAATTGTAGAAAGCGAGCTCAGTTAGAATTTTCATTTAAAATAAAAAATAGAGAGAAAACTCTCCAGATGTGAGGTCCTGTTAAAAAAGTGGCTGTTCACTTGTAAACAGAATCAAAGTGTTAAGAACACAGTTTCATACAGCTTAAACAAAACCACTTTTCTGAAGCAGTACAAGTATGTTACAACACTGTAAGAACACCAAAAGCAGAAAACAAAAGAATGGCAGAAGAATCACAAAACATTATTTACTAAAGTGATAAATAATTTACGTTGAATGTTAATAGCTTGACATTTTATTGCTCCAATGGTAACATGTTGACAAGGAAATGTAGTAAACTCTCATAGTGGGACAATAATAAACATCTATTTATGGTTTTGCATATGGAGTTTTGTACCTAAGCAAGGAAAGCAGAGGAACCTTTTTTGGATTTATCAAAACCACGCCAGATTTAGCAAAAATTTTTTTTCTGTTGTTAAAGCCACCCATTTACAACTCAATCCACACTTCCCAGACTTGTCTGTGCATGCTTTGGACACTTTTTATGATATTCCTGTGGTAAAACACCTTCCCAGGCATAGGCAGGGGATCAGCAGTAAGAGCTCTGATGCTCTGCCAGTGTTCTTTACTCCTCCAGTACTCCTTAGATACCAAACTCACTGGATACAAACCCAAATATTTCCTGGATAAAAACTAGAAAGGAAAGTTAGTGTCAACATGTTTATATGAAAAATTAAACACTGATTTGGTAGACAGTAGCTGCTTTTAAAAGTCTGCTGCAAACTCCCCCTCCTGAGGTACCAGTTCCCTTCTCTCCTCACTCTGCTGTTGGAACCAGCCAAGGCACTTTCTTTACCACTTCCACTCACTTTGCTGACATGAATCTGTTATGTTGCTACAGATTCTTTCTCCAGCTGACAAACATCCTCCCTAAGCAGGTTTACCAATTCATGCTGACGGCTTTATTGTCAAAAATGACATTTTCAGAATTACCTGGGGATGTTTTTATGTTAAAGCAAAGGAGAGCCCAGGCAAAGCAAAACCTGTGTAGAGAGCTCACAGCAGCACTTAGAGCTGCCCTCACCTTTCAATGAGCTTGGATCTTTCAGATGCAAATATAGTAACTGCTGCTGGCTTTGCATTTTAATGCAAATTTATCTACTTATTAAACATGGAGCTTAATGGAAATGGCAGTTTTGGCTCTCCTTCTTTACTAGTTGCTTTATGGCCACATAGTTAAATGTCTATTAAAATACAAAAGAGGAGGCCCATTCATGGTTTGGAGACTGCACAATTAATAATTAAGGACAAAGTAAAATGTACAGAATTTACATAGTTAAAATGTAAACTTTAATGTGCTGAAGTGCTCAAGGCCAGGTTGGATGGAGCTCTGAGCAACCTGGAAGGTGTCCCTGCCCATGGCAGGGGGTGGGACTGGAGGAGCTTTAGGGTCCCTTCCAACCCAAACTATTCTGGGATTCCACAGAAAGTGCCTGTTCTCAAATGGAAAAGTACAGTTACAGAAAGAAGAAAATAAGAACTTGCTGGGATTTCTTGAGCTTCTCGCACAAAACACAAAAATCATTGACAAAGTTCTGGCATAACAATAAGAAACTTCCATTGTTCTGTTAATTAAGCCAAGCTCCCTTCATTTTCTCCAGAAACTCAGGGAAATCCAGAGAACTGCTGTGTGCTATTTCAGTTTTGGTTTACCCTGTGTTTTTCTGCCATTATTTTCTCTGCTTCCAGTTAACACTCATCCCAAAAACTTAAAAATAAATTGGAGACAACACTTTGCTTGGTTCTGTGATGGAAATGCAAGTTGCAAGGTGTAGCTGACATTAAACTCGAACCACACAAGAGGTTTTTATTTGTATTACAAATGCAATTACACACTCAGCTGTCACCAATCTACCAGTCAAATGAAGCTGCTGCATGAAGTGTGCAGATCCCAGACTCTGATCCTCCTCAGCTGTGCAGGAGGAACAGCACAAACTTTGCACAAAACTGGCCTTCTGTAAACACTGTGGAAAGAAATCTGACCTACTACACATATTAGAATGCAATGGTCCTACAAATACTGTGTTTTAATACCATACTGCAAACCAAAAGTATGCAAATACATTCAGAGGAAATCCCAAGTCACCCTGAAACTAAAAAGCAACTTGGGATGATGTTGCAGAAAGTCAAGTTGCTGCAAAGAAATGCCTGGACACTGATGATAATATTCATCCCAACTTGCAGATACTCAGCCGTCTGCTGGTTTAAATTATTTGTAGTTAGGAAAGGGAGAAAATTTGCACCAATTTTCATTTGCTTTCTATTATCAAGTGGTATTGCTTAGGTCAGTCATTGCAGGAAGTTCTTCTACAATTACTTCCCTTCCTGAGATCAGGCAAACAGGGAAGTATCCGAAATAACACTGAATTCCACAAGGCATTTGGGGCTTTCCAGACACTGCCTGACTGCCAAAACAGGAGCCCTTTCAACTGCTCCACTTCCTCCCTCAGCATGTTTGGAAATGCCACTGATTTAGATAAAATTCATTTCCACTGGAAAGGATGTCATGTCACTTAACTGTTAAAATGCTGAAGTACAATCACACTACAGTAACAAAGGTGTTACTTCAGCTTTGATTTTCAGCTCTTCCAAATCTTTCTCCTTAGTAATGAAGATCTCCAATTATGAGACCTTTTTTCCCCCTTACTTTAAAACAAAACTTGACATCCAAATATTCCTAACTCAAAAAGAGACTTTAGAGTATTTTTTGTTAAGAGCAGCTGCCAGCTATCCCACAAATGCAGCTTTTTTGGAGGTGGACACATTTCAGCTTCCTATTTCAGGTGCTGCAAACACCACCTGAAATGCTTTTTTAAAATAAAAAGACAGACAGAAATGCTCTGCATTTTTCATCCATTTACTAAACAAAGTGCAACTGAGCCCTACACATCTGAGAGTATGTACAAACTCCTTATGGCTTTCCCATAAAACCACGTGTGGGTGGGTCTGTACAATCCAGGGACATGAGCAAATGAACTGTGGGACTGTTGGCAAGAGAGTAAGAGCTATAATACATTCTGTAAACCTTGGCATACCACACTTTACATTATGCAAAGAGTCAATATTTACAATTCCAGAGTGGGTAAACTAATGTCTGATGATTTTGCAAGGTGCAGGACAAACCCAGTGCTGTTGATTGCAAGTCCTAGGCAAGCAGGTTATACTAAATCATCACTACGAGACAATTACCTGGACATTCCTACTGAGGGGTTCTAGGATTGAGACATTTAGGATGGAATAAAGGATGACACAGCCTTAGGATGCACGTTTTGAGGACAGCAAATAATTGAGAAATTAATAAGGCAGCATGCTCAGAACAAGCTGAAGCAGCACTGATGTCAGATCCCTAGTGGCAACTCTATCAGTTATTATGTTAAAAATTCAGAGTGCAACATAGAAGCCTCGTTTAACATAAAAAATGTGCAAATTGTTCTCTTCTTAACAAAAGAAAGTAACAGCGAGGAAGATATTCTACTGAAGAACATTTTAAGTCACAGCAAAGTAGACCATCTTCTTTCCAAAATCATCTACAAGGCACTAAGGGTAGAAAATGATAGGTAACATAAAAGACCAATGTTGTTCCTCAGTCAGGTCGAAATATGGGATATTTTGGTAAGAACTCTATTAATATTACCTGTTGAAGAAGGGGAAAAAGACAAGAACAGAACACAGTAACCAAGAAGTTCAAACCTTCAGCACAATTTCCATGCAGCATTTGCTAGTTCATAAGACTAAACATATCTGAGATAGTCAGTAAGGAGGGAATGTTCCCCAGGGGAGCAAAGCAGAGATTCCAGTCATTTGGAAATAGAGGGATTCTGGATGCCTGACTTTTTGGGGGGGACTATCTTTTCCCTTAAAGTCTACACAATCTCCACAGCTATGTGTTAAAGTGGAGGGGGGAGTAGCAGGATCACAGAAGTAGTTTGAATTCTGCTTTCCTGAAATGCCTGTCTCGTTTAAAACTTTGTGAAATTTAGAGCTGGCAAAGAAAGAAAAAGAAAAAAGGAAAAGATCCATTAAAAAAACCCAAAAAAACAAAACTACAAAAATGCAATATTTCTGCACAAATCATTTGAATCAAAGTAATTATGAATACCACTAGAAAAGGGGGATATGTGTTAAAGAACTAGGGACTGGGGTGGGAATCACACCAAGGCATGAAGTGCCAGCGGGTCTCCTCCATTCCAAAGTATAGACCAAAACCAGTGTGTCTGCCCTGCAAACACAGAATTGTCATGAAGGACAAACACATCTGTGGTGACAATGCCTGAGTCCCAATATGTGCCCTGGCTGCTGTTGTTAAGAGGGGCCTTTCTGGGTGTGTGTCAAACCCAACTCCACGTTTGTCTGAGAGATTTTTTTGCACAGGGTCAGTCTGGCAAGTTAAGGATTTTCTCTATGAAATCACAGTTATAGGGAATAGCAAATTAGGAACAGAAGGAATACTTACATACTCCATCATATTGCTAGTTTCACATTTCCTTTTACTCAGCTTCCAGTGCAAACCAAGCTAAGAAAATAATTAACAAGGGATTAACATACCACATAACACAGCCTTGTTTGGGTGAGTAATGCCACAAGCACCAGCAATACTGAATTATTAACAACTAGAACACTTTAGGATCAGTACAAAGTATTATAAGAACAATATTATTCTAATATTATTATAAGAATTATAAGACGTAAAATTTCTTCATGCCAATATTCTTAAAGCTGAAAAAAACCAAGCACTCTGACTTTTCTTACCTTATGATATAGTCTGTTATTTTCCCATTCTAATAACTTCTGAATTGATCTTCTAGTCTAAAAAGTAGAGTCAAAACTGTATTATAAATGGTTCAGTAGCCATTCAGAAGAATCTCACTATGACATTTCTGGCTAAGATTAATTTATAAGAAGTTAGTTTTAGATAAGTAGAACCAAGCAAAAGAGAAATTATCAATGGAAGTCCTACCACTTTGACTCCCCACTCCTACTTTTTTCAAAAAAGGAAACACCCAT
Source organism: Pseudopipra pipra (assembly GCF_036250125.1). NCBI lineage: Eukaryota > Metazoa > Chordata > Aves > Passeriformes > Pipridae > Pseudopipra > Pseudopipra pipra. The sequence continues at coordinate 18,492,390 of NC_087561.1, read as the reverse complement.
GGGTTTTTTGTTAATTTAGGACTGCAAATCCCTCAGAATTCACAGATAGGAAGAGACCCTTTGAATTTAGTATTTTTACCTATCACAGGCAAGCCAACAAAACCAAATCTCCCATATTCCCTTGGCCAAATTCTGCACTCACTACAGGTGTTCTCCTGACAACACATCATTTCCACACATGCAATTTCTACTGACCCACACATCATTTACACACATGTAATTCCCAGATTTTCTTCCTGTAATTGTGATCTGAATCCTGAAAAACTCTCCCCACCACAGAACTCCAGCTCACAACAAACCCTGCTTGTATTTTCAACTCTTGGCTACCAAAGTGGGACCTTCCTGTTCTGCTCTTTCCATAGCTGTGGGAGAGGAGCTGATTTTTGGACTTTCAGTGATTTTTAAGGTCACAAAAAGACCACTGTGGTAATCCTGCATGGTATGCACAGAATTCCATCACCAATTCCTTTGCTAAATAATAATGGAAGTGAGCTGCAGCACCTCACTGAAAAAAACATACAAAGCTATCTGAGGCAAAGACTCCCCGGTGGGGAATCCACACAAAGCTACCCTTGGAATTTAGAAGGAGGTGTTGTTTCCAGTGCCAGCTGTCCCAGTCTCACATTGCAGCCCTTGGATCTCTGCTCCCTTTGTTGCTGGGGAAATGTTCTTCCCAGCACTTTGCAGGACTGGCACAGTGCTGCTCCCCAGCAGTGTGGTGGCTGTTGCAGAGCACTGCCCAAAGGGAGATGCCATCCATGGAACACCAGGCTCAACAGGACAACTGGGGGCTGCCCTTTCCCAGCCCGGGGATGGGCCTGTGCAGGGCTGAGGGTTGGACTCCGTGATCCTTGGGGTCCCTCCCAGCTCAGCACATTCAGTGGGTCTGTGAGTGATTTGTCTCTTCATCACTTGGGTTTTCTTCCCTGTTTCTCCTTCACTTACTAAACTTTATCTAAAGACCTACGTTTTTCTTATTCTTCCTCTTGTGATTCTCTCCCCCATCCTGCTCTGGGGGGCAGGGGTGTGTAAGGGAGGGGCTGGGGGGAGCTCAGGTGCTCTCTGGGTTCAACTCAGAACAAGAAAAAATTAAGAACCATCTTGTGACTGTTGGTGCTGAAATACAATCAGACACCCCCCACAGAAGCCCCATTGTTCTCCCTGCTTGTGTATCTTGTATATATTCTGTAGCCTTGAGAATGACATTAACACTACACACCACATGGGCATTTATTTTGATTTTCACTAGCACAAGAATGTCAAATATGGCTTTAAAACTGCAAATACTCCATTTGCCTATCTCAGGTCCATTCCTCTGCAATAATTACATTTATAAAGGCAGTTAAAATGAGCTAAAACAAGTCCTGTGACTTTGTAGTGATACAGCTTCAGCAATGAGCAGTCAACAAGTTAACATGTTATGCCTTTAATGCATTTTATTTTATTATTTTAACTAAAACCTCAGTGCCAGTCAATGCAGCTTTTTCTTGAGCAAGCTGGAAAATTTGGCAAAACACTTGTAGTCTGAAAGCAAGGCCCATTCCTTGTTTTTGCTTTGTTTTATTAAAGATCAGAAACTCCGAAAAGCCAGAAGGATTACTTTTTAACAGATTTTTACTTAAGATCTTTTCCCATAATTAAATTAAAAAGTGTAAGAGGTTTTTCCCAGTGCACCTAAATAATATTTGCATTTGAGGATAATAAGATTTTATGGTACAAGTCTCACAAACTACATAACTGCAAAGAATATCATCACAATATACCCACTTACGTACCTCCTAAACATTTCCTGCTGTGAGAAATCAATCTAACTGTAAACCACAGAGGTAATTAAATCATATTTACTTGGTATTATCAAAGTGCTTTTCAAAATTATTACTTTGGACCTGATTATACGAGTGGTCAATTCTCTGTTGTGGGGGGAAGTCTTTAAACTTCCCAAATAGAAAACAAATTTGTGCTTGTTCTTACTAGAAACAGCACAGTAAAATAGGCCAGATGAAGCACAGCACTGAAATGTTATGGTATCTGTTGCATACAAAAAAATTACTTGTAATTTAAAAAAATATTTGGGGGGGGTGTGAAGAGGAGAAGTGATTTTCAGTCCAGTTCTGGCAGTCTAGTTCTGGAAGGTCAGTGTCCAGTTCTGCACTGATTTAACTCAATTCTTAAATCTTTGGAGATCCTGGAAATTCAGGTTATCATATACTCCATCCTGTTCTGTGAACTGAGGTGGAAGCAGCTATTCCTAAAACTATTAATTCAACTGGTAATTTGGTGTCACTTACTTCATTAACAAACACATTTTTCCTGTTTTCTGGGGAATGGAAAGCAGAATAACCTTCTGAATGCGAGTGAGGCCAAAGAAAGGTCTTGAAATTGGGACGACATGATTAGAAGTTATTTTCTACTGTTTTTAGTAGTACTAATAATTGCAAAATCAATCGAATAAGAAGGTGAAGCAGGCACTCACTCTTTTGTTAAGACAGACTACAGGCCAGAGGCTGCAGCCCAGGGTGCAGCAGCAGCAGAGGCAGCCGCAGAGCAGCCACTTCACGTTGATGGGCAGGTTCTTCCTCAGACAGGCATTCACTCTGCTGATGCTGGTCTTGAACTCCTCGGGGGCCACCTGCAACACAAGGGCTGGGTCTCAGGGGACAGGGGCTTGAACCAGTAACTGCCTCTACAGTTTACAGTGGAACTGGAGCAGAAGCCCCCGACACAACTGGACCCCAGCTCCTAAAGCATCGGTCAGCAGGGAAGCAGGAAGAGTCACTTCCCTGTGCAGGCCTTGCACAAACCTCATTAAAAAGCTAAACATGGCTTAGATAAACAGCCTCATCTGAGCTTATTGCACCATTGATAAATCAATTGGCCTGATAACACAGTGGCCCCCAAAGAAAATTAGAATTGGGACCCAATACATGCACTGGCTACACTGACCAAACCCAGGGAACAATGACAGAGATCTGTTTCCCAAGGGAATGTGGGGCAGCTTTGTGGGAAAAGGATGTATCACAAAAACAGATAATATTATCCAGATTCATTTCATACCAGTGCAAGTCTACACTGTGCCTGGGTAAGGTGGACCTCTGCCCACAGACAAATTCCTGAAGTGGTCCATACTGACTTGAAGCCACAACTTCCCTTGTGGCTGCTTCCTAAAATAGGGAAGCCTGGAAAGATATATACTGGATTATATTCAAGGCAGAGCACTGCATCTTGTACAGGGTTATGGATAAGGCTTAGCTGTTGAAAAACAACTGCTTTAAAATAAGGCCTATTCAGCAGAGCTTAGTCAAAATAGTATTTTCTATAAATTGCCACTGCAGAGTCACAGTGGAAACCCCCATTTTCTATCAGAAATAAGCTAATTTCTACAATAGCAGCATGTTTCTCACCTATTTACATACCCCAAATCCCTCATCTCTCTACAGGATCTAAATAACTTGTATCTGGCAAGCCAAGTATGGATTTGAGGCACTGTCTCCAAGATGACACCTTTAACTGTAACACAGTCCAGGAGGAAAACACACAAAGCAAAATAATCAGCTCCAACTTCAACAGACTTGACCAGGCAGGCACAGCTCATAAAAATACCAAAAAAAGAAATCAAAAAATCATCCCTAACTACTTGCAAAGTTGATGAAAAAAAACCCCTGGAACGAGTCTGTACACAAATCTGTGCAACCACACAAGCCCCCAGCCCAGCTCTGTCCATCTCAGTCTGCAACACCACCAGAAGTGTTAATTTAGTGACAAAGATTCCTTTGACCAGGACCAAAGCCCTGGGGCAGGAAATGGAGAGGACCTGCTGCTGCCTCCTCCTATTCACCAGAGCTAAATTTGTTAAAGCATTGCAGGAAAGGCAGCAAATAAATCCAGCATCTGTTTCCTGGCCATTGAGGTGGCCAGGCAGCAGAGTCAGGGGGCAGCTGGGTTTGCACACAAGCCAGGCCTAAGTCAGTAATGTAAGGACATGATTTAACATTGGGATTATTTTATAAATATGAAGTATTTATTCTGCACTAATATAGGCTGCCTCCCTCCCATATTACATGGACTGGCTTGGTTTACACACACAAATGGAGCAATTAAAAACATTTCTTTATCTATTTTACAACACACACCTTAGTTTAGGGGGAAAAAAAAGAAAATGGCAATAAAAGCCCAGACATCCTTCCTACTTATTTTCAATGAAAAGAAATCCCATTGTAACGTGGAAAATTGGCCTGGACTTGCATGTCTCTGAAACAAGGTTTTACAGCCTCCTTGGCCAATGCCAGCTGTTGTATTTGGGATATAACACATACCAGCTGTTGCATTTGGGACATCACAAATACCAGACACACATGAGCAAAAACCTTTCATCTTCAATGTAGGAGAATGTTTTGTAGGAAAGAACAACTGGGCTGTTGCTTGCAGTGACCTGCCCAGCTGCTGCAGGCAGAGGTGCCTCAAAGTAAATTGAGATTCCTACATTAATTAACATTCCCCACTCCTAAGGAAGTTTCCACATGCCTCATATTTAGGTATCTTTTGGAATTTTACATGTATCATTCTATCTATTTATTTGAAAGATTAAAAAAAACAGCAGTTTTTTTTCTTGACCCTTTAATACTTTTGCAATGAAACCCCCTGAGAAAAGAGAATGTCTCCTTTTCCATTAGACACAAAGTTTGCTGGACCTTGACAACACCACTCCCCAACCCCAAATCCAGCTGGACAAACCTACCAAAGGCCATGGAATCTGATTTAGTTTAACAAGAATAACCCTTATCATCAGTGATGACATCCAACATGGAAAGAACTCAAACAGATTCTTAGATTACAACTGGCAGAAGAGCGTAGGCCCTGACAAGAGAAGACAGGGATGGTGAGATTCCCTATTCCTGGGACCATTTCTAGGGACTCACTGCCCACAGTTTGATTCTACTTTGTAAGAACAATGTTGAAGTTCTCTCCTTCCTGTAGAACAAATGGCTACACTAGAAACCAACTAAGGAACAGAACATTTCCATTTGGGGAATGTTGGTCTGATGGTTACCTCAATACAGTGTTATGAAAGCACAGCTACGACCTGCTAACTCACCAAATACTGTCATTTAAAGAGAAACCTCTTGGCTACAACAGAAGATGTAATTACTTGAGATGGTTTTGGCTAATCCAGACTATTGGATTATTTCTCCCTTTAGGAAATGTAATCACAATAAATATCTCTGTCACTTAGTGACACATCTTCATCTGAAACTAAAGGAACTGGTGAGGAAGATAACCTCATATTGTGATAAACAGAAGTAAGAAACAGTTTGTTGCTGTCAGTTTACAGCTCAGTAACAGTTAAGCTTTGTTACACAGTGATAAGGAACAAAATACCTGTAAATAAAAGAACTGTTCTAATTTAACAATAAAATGGTATCCAAACGAAAGTCACCAAAGAATTTTGTTGATTTTCTGGCATAACTTTAAATCTCACCTTTCCTCCAGGTACAGCTGTTGAAAGGTAGGTATGAAATGACTAATGCATTTCAAACAAACAGAGAATTAACAGTACCTCCTGCACAAAGAAAGCTCCCTAAGAAAGGGCAGTTTTGAGTAATTCTGGAATCTCTTGGAGGGTTGTGTCTGGCTCCTGAAAAGACTGAGATAAGCACAAGGCTCCTGGCTGTGCAGTGCACCTTGTGAAGGGACAGCAGTTCCTTTCAGGCCTTCAAGGGAGGGGAAAAAACAAAAACATAAAAGAAAAGGAGGGGGTGTCATAATATTTTACAACAGGATGCAGAGGATCCACAAACACAGGAAGAGAGCAAGGAGAGCCCAGCAGGCCTGATCTTTCTCCTTCAATCACCAGGATCACAAGCCCTATCAATCACAGGCTGCAGGCAATCACAATGCCCAGCCCACTCTTTATGGCTCCCATTGCACAGTCCTCTCTGGGCAGGACCCTTTTTGTTTGAGAGCAGAGCAGGAAACTCCACTTTCTCCCTTAAGGTTCACTGCCCCCATCGGTTTCTGGTCACCTGGAGCAGTGTGTGCTATTGTGCTACATATAATGAAGAGTATTTTGTTAAAAGCTATTAAGTGCTTGTTTTAAAAGAATTAATAATCCTGTAAAACTGCAACACGCAGAATTTAAATGTAACCGGAATTTAAATTTAGGCCAATGTCCAATTATGTTATTAATAATAATGTAATTATATAATATTACATTATTACAAGTTAAATACTGCCTTTCTATTAAGTGTAGCTAAATCTTTTCTTAAAACATTCCTTTGAAAAGAACACAGGTTGAAAGCCTGGCTCAGGATTTCTGAACAAGCTGAGCTTGTATCTCATCCTGCAAGATGAATATTAAGTCAATGTGGCTGAATTAGCCAGGCCACATTTCTGACCTACCTGGGCTCTTCCTTTATTATTTTATTGTCTGGGCTTTCTCCTCCAATGTACACATTCACCTCCCCCAGGAAAGCAAGAACTATCTCAATTAAACACTGCAGAGGTAGCTACAGGCACTGCAGCTCCAGGCTGACGTACAACAGCTCTCCAGGCTCCTGAAAAACTGGGAGACTGGGAGGGAAGGGAGGTGGGTGAAGAGGGAGAGGTATTTCAGATTTCAAAAAAAGAAAATTAGCAGAAGGTTTCCTACCATCATTATGTGGATGGGCAAACTGAGGGGCAGGAAGCTGAACAAACTACTGACACAACTTAGTGGGGCATAAACCCCAAAACTTTGGGCTTCTAGGACAAAGGTGCAGCTGGATGGTTTTCTCTATTTAGGATTTTTATTGTGTATTGGATGGATTGTCATCCTCTGCTAAAAACCTGCCTCTGTTACATCTGTATTTATTAAAAAAGAAAGCGATACCATAGAAAAATCCATCAAACCCATCTAAGGGCTTCATCTCTTACACTCCATTAGCAGAAGGGATATATTATTAATATCAATTCACAGTGGACAGCAAAACCATTAAACTTAATGTTGCCCAGACATTCTGAATAAACTATGCCATTGCCTTCCAGCAGCTGAGTACTAATGCAAGTTCACAGTAAACACCTTAATCACAATTTGTTAATATAAACAGTCACGCTGCAATTCATAATGTTAGATTTCATAAGGAGGTAAAAACCAACATTTTAAGAACAGAAGAAGATCTTAAAGTGGTGTCTCCGTTGACTACAATGCTGATTATTGTGAATTATTTAGCAGGGTATTGGAAGAAAACCTTCTTACTGGAAAAAAGACCGTATTTTCATTTTCATAGAGATTAAAATGATTGACTGTCTCAACCAGAGGAAGCAGCAGATTATTTATTTCTTGCAATTCATGAAAAGTATTAAAAACCAGAAGACCCGCAACTGTGGTTTTTAATGTCTTCCATGGCACTGTGTGGCAGGCAGGAAGAAAAATGGCTTTACTATCTTGTTTCATTGGTGTTCTCCCCTGACAAAAGGGAATTCATTTCCTTTCAAGGCCTTCTTGCTCAGAAAGCCCTTCAAGTCCCCGAGATAAGAGGATATGGAGACTCTCAGCAGAAGCACATCCCCACACAGGGCAAACCCCTGTGCACATCACCCTGGGACATCCCC